>NC_142032.1:10005830-10314718 GCF_982192425.1 Myodes glareolus
AAATTCAAAAAAAAGTCATGAGTGTAAGTTTTCCCAAATGTCACTACCAACTTACAAATAAGTATCTGGGGTCTTCAGATGTCACTTAGTGCTTAAACCTTGTCTGTTCTTTCAGATAACCCGAGTTTAGATCTGAGCATCTATGATGGTATCCCACAACATCCTGCAAAATCAGCTCCAGGAAAACAGACTCCCTCTCCTGGTCTTTATGGGACTCTGCTTGCAAGTGTCATACACGCCCCCACACACACACACAACAACAACAAAAAAACTCAAAATGAAAAAGTCATATAATCTCATGATTTCAGAGCTTGTGAATTAGAGAGGAGATAAACAGAAATAGTATGGTAAAAACAGGAAAATAGGAGCCATATAGATACAGTTATCTTGTATTTCTCATGATGATAACCAATCACAGTATTATTGAGGAAGGTTCTATGGTGATATGCAAAATATTCATCAGTATGGTTATGGGCCAAGGCCGGTTCAGGCACCCTCTCCTCTGTCCAGAGAACAATCTGGGGATCTCTCCTTGGACCTGGAATCCCCTTTATAATCAAGTCTCTTGTAAACCCTAAAATGACTCTCTTTGTTGAGATATATACTTCCCTGATCACATATCCATCCTTCCTCCCTCCCCCCAACCCAGTCCCCTGAGCTTTCCCCATTCCTCCCCTACTCCCTTCTCTCTAACCCTCTCCCCTTCCAACAACCCTCCCACCCCCCCATGCACCCGAGGTTGCCTGGCACTCTTGTCTACTTCCAATCTCCAGGAGGATAACTACATGATTTTCTTCAGATTCACCTTCTTATTTAGCTTCTCTAGGATCACGAATAATAGGCTCAAAGACCTTTAATTATGGCTAGAATCCACTAATGAGTGAATACATACCATATTCCTCTTTTGGGGTCTGGGTTACATCACTCAGTAAAGCGTTTTCTATGTCCATCCATTTGCATGCAAAATTCAAGATGTCACTGTATTTTACCGCTGTGTAAAATTCTAATGTATATATGTTCCACACCTTTTTAAATCATTCTTCTATTGAGGGGCACCTAGGTTGTTTCCAGGTTCTGGCTATTACAAATAGTGCTGCTATGAACATAGTTGAACAAATGCTTTTGTGGTATGATAGGGTACCTCTTGGGTATATTCCCAAGAGTGGAATTGCTGGATCTTGAGGGAGGTTGACTCCCAGTTTCCTGAGAAACCGCCACACAGTATTATTGAGCATTAAGAAATTAATTTCCAAATTTATCGCTTAAAGCCTAACACCTAAACTTCTGTGCTCCACCTCAATAACATGGTAGACCTTGGTCTAAGTGCCTTGTATGTATGAAGTCTCCTGTTAAAACAAATACTGACATTAATCTGAGAGATTTTCAAGCTCATCTTAGGTCATAGACACGGAATTGATGTGTGTTGCAGAATTCCACCTACTAAAATTTGACTACAGTATCTATTCATGATCTACGGCCCTTTTTTTCTTGCATACTAAATACTCTGGTGGATAGAGATTAATAGATGTTTCCTGGTTGTGCTGGTGAGTTTTACTGCCCTTGGGATAAGCTCTCATATCAGATCAATAGCATCCTAGGTTAAGCAGACTTTGAGAACTTAAACCTCCCCAAGGTCCTAAATTCTAGTTCTAGAGGAAAAGGACAAAATATTCCAAATGACACTGCACAGCTTCAGAGCACTAAAACATTCGTGTGTGAATTACTGATTCTCAACCTTCGGAAGCTGGTGGAAGATTTTTACTTTTATACTCTTCCTTCTGTGCACAGACCATCAAACTCTGCGCTTTGGTGCATGCTCCAATTTAAAAGTTGGCAACAATAGTTCAGTTGTTTCAGTTAAGAACAGAATAGTGTGAGATGGAATGCCAGTGCAGAATTTAGTTGTATTTTTCTGGAGTCTTCTTTGGGAAAAAATCTATACTCACACACACACAAACACACACCTATCCATACCTAAATGAAAGCAATCCTTCTGTGCTCCACAGCTCAAGTGTCAGCCTGCTCTCTCCTTCATGTGCTTCAAGTCATTTGTCTTTTATGACCTATTACCTTTCATCTATTTTCATGTATCCCTGAACATGCTTCACCATCAACTTTCTGTACTTAGCCTTTTTGTCATAACTAAGACTTACACTTTGCTGAACATAATAATTATTATCTTATTTAACTTGATCTTTGAATACTTTGACTACCCATCCTATCCTTTCCTGGGTTATTTATAATGCAAACTTACACCTTTCAGTGTGTTCTCAATTGCATGATCACAGATCTTCCTAATTCTGAGCAGTTACTCATCCAGAAAGCACTTTTTTCTTGGATTCCATGTGGACACAGGACTGGTTTCTTCATCCTTTATGCTTGTCTTCTCCTTCTTCATCTTGGACACAGTACTCTTAAGAGACTCTCATGGATATTAATTACTCTGGCACTTATTAACTGGAATATTTCATTTTATACATTTTTTACCCTGAATAATCTTATATATTTTTATGACACTAATGATGAAACTAAAATTTTCTACATTTAATTTATGTCTATTTTTAAAAACTCAGTTCTAGTTAATATTCTATGCCACAAATACAAATAAATATACATTATTCAGTTATATGCCAAAAATCAAGCCGTAATTTATATTTATACAGATTATCTTTGAAAATCCTTCATGAAAGCATTTTGTTCAACCATTTATTTTTTCAAGTTAATTGATCATAAAATTTATCATCACTCTCCAATCATGAAATATTTATAAAAATCCTTTAAAAAGAAATATCATCAAAATGTTTTCTTTTCTTCTGTGAAATTTCAAGTAAAATTAGAATTTATATTATTTTCCTTGCATTGCTTTTAAGATATGTTTGAGAATCTCAGACCATAGATCTTCAGTTGAAAAATAGCATGCTGACTGTTCTTGTTTTTGAAACACAAAAATACAATCAAATGATTTGAAAGCCAGAAAATAATTCATCTATGCCTATATCTTCAATGCATGAGAATATGAGGCAGAAGTATTGAGTGTTAGAGACCAGATTAGGATCTTCAGGTCTTACCAGAGGCATGTAGTAAATTACATTCTCAAAATTATATACATATATAAATATAGTGATAGTATACGTACAAATATATAATACAGTGATTACACATACACATATATCCCATTCCATTTGTTAAATTGCAAAATCCACAAAATTAAACATACCCAAGAAGCATTCAATATTCACTCACCATTAAAGACTGAGGAATATATTTGTCTTGAACAAAATTATTCTTAGCATTACAGGAGAGAATAGGATAGAGTAGATCTCTAGATCTCTTTCACTTTAGGTCTTCAGATGTCTGATAGGAGTAGGGAAAGGATGAGCAGCCCTGAGATAGGAAGCATTTCAATAAGCCATACACAACTTCAAACAGAACCTTTGTAACAAGCTCTTGTTTGATGTAGGAGGGTCGTCTTTTTATGTGTTACTTTCATTGGTTAAATAAAGAGATTGCCTTGGCCTTTTGATAGGACAGCAGCTTAGATAGGTGGGGAAGACAGAACAGAATTCTGGGAGAAAAAAGGCAGTGTGGCAGACTCCATGGCTCTCCAACCCGAGATGGACATAGGTTAGAATCTTCCCGTTAAGCCACGACATCGTGGTAAACAGATTAATAGAAATGGGTTAATCAAGATGTGAGAGTTAGCCAGTAAGAGGCTATAGCTTATGGGCCAGACAGTGATTAAATGAATACAGTTTCCATGTAATTATTTCGGGTAAAGCTAGCTGGGAGCAGGGCAGCAAGGACAAAGCCTGCCACACCACATTACTACAGAACCTTTGTAACAAGCTCTTATTGACTCATTTATTTGCCATACATTTTTGGAAATTTGTGTTCACTAGCTAGCTTGCAAACACTGCACTCTATATGCTCCTGGCAGACCAAGCATATATGTAGATCAATAATTTGCCAACTTATTCACAATAATATTTAAAATATTTTTGTTCAGTAGTTTTACATGCTCCACGAGGATGCAAAAGTATCAGAGATGTGGATTTATTATGTTTTCTTTATTTTGAGAAGTTCAGCTCTATCAGAGTTTTCATGATATTCTAAATAAAATAAATGTCGTACAACATCCAGACCTAACCAAAACTATTCCAAAGAACATCTGCATTGACCTACTGATGTTTACATGATCTAGGACTCTCATATATCATGTAAAGGAATTTCTCTTTCCAACCACATAGAGTCCTCCCTTAATGAAAATATTCTCTACTTCTAAAAATAATTCCACTAATATAGTAATAAGGTAAGGTTTTATCATACTGCTTTCTAAAAGCACTGAGGGTGTTGACTACATTTGTTTCTAACAATAGATTTTTAATTCAATATCATTTCATCAGTTAAAAGATGTGAGGTAAATCATTTTATCAGTAAATATATGAAGAAGAAACAAAGACATAGTTTGAGTGGAGTTATTTGTTATATTGTCATCTACTAAAAGAGTAAAATGGTAGAAATGCATGTAGAATATTATCAATTCAATTTATGATCACTAATATAGACATTTAATGGTGACTTCTTAATGTCAAGTTGATATTAGGTTTGAGACATAATGAGAAATGAAAATGATCCCTCTTCTCAAACAGTTTTGATTCAGATATTGTGCTGTGGGTTGGTCCATATTTTACAGTTTCACAGTTGTCCATAATGCTTGACAACAGCTATCAGATCTCTTGCTACATATTAATCTTCCTTTCTATAAAACATGCTCCTTGCTTGTTTCTAGAAATTTGTCAATAACATCCATTAATTGTGACTTCAGTGGGCCTGTAAATATTCTGCTCACTGAACTATAGCACTAATTCAAACAGGATTTCTTTTCCCTGAAATAAATTATACTCTGAATAGTAGAAAATAATAATAAAATGAAAGGGAAACATATACAGGATATAACCTAGCATACTTCAGTATGTATTGCACAGGTTGCTTACAGTTTTGCTCTCCTTTCTCTTTTTCTAGATTTTTGATTCTTCCTTATGTTAGTACTACAATTGATCCAGATACTTCTTACTTTGTATAGGCATCTAGTGCTGAAAGAAAGCATGAATTAGTAGCATAAGAAATAGTTAATGCTTATCTCATAAAAGCTTTTAAGGAATTCTGATGGATGACTTGTTTTTCAATTGTATTTCTTCAGTATTATTTTTCACATGATTATGTCATGAATACAAGCATTAGGTGTCTTAGTCATTGTTCTATTGCTGCAAAGACACACAATGAACAACAACTCTTAAAAGATCAACAGTAAAATAACAACAGCAACACACCATTTAATTTTGGGCTTGTTTCCGTTTTCAGAGGTTTAGTCCATTATCATCATGGCCGGGAACTAGCATGCAGGATAGCACTGGAGCAGTGGCTGAGAACTACATCCTGAGCTTTAGGGAGGGGATGTGGAGAGAGTGACATAAAAGTGAGGGAAGGGATGGGAAGGAGGGGGAGAGGAGAGACGAGACAGAGAGATGGAGGAAGAGAGAGAGAAAGGGAGAGAGAGAGAGAGTCAGGCTGACATGGGCATTTGAAACCTCAAAGCCCACCTCTAATGACCCACTTCCTCCAACAAGGTCATATCTTCTCATCTTTTTCTAATAGAGCCGCTCCCTAATGAATAAGTGTTCAAATATATGAGCCTGTAGTGCCAATTCTTATTCAAACTGTCATGCTTACTCAAATTGATTTGTGAATTAGCCTTAGCTCTGAAATAGTTGCCATTTGGAAACTATGGTGGGGGTCCCACAGCATTTTTTTTCTCTAGCAGGGGAAAAGTCATGTTCTTCAGAGAAAATATTCTAGTTTACTAGAATCATCTGTCATACTCTCTGTAGAATGATGGCTATTTGATCACCTGAGTTAAAGCAGGTAGTTGCATGACTCCAAGTACCCTTTTGTTACTGCTGTGACCTGGGTGGGTTTTGTTTTCTGCCAAGTCACTCACTAGATATGTTTTGTTTTATTCTCTAATGAAAGATGAATAGTAAAACAGAATGGTCATTGCTACAAAGAGTGGGGCAGTGGTGGCACATGCCTTTAATCCCAACACTCAGGAGTCAGAGGCAGGCGGTTCTCTGTGAGTTCGAGGCCAGCCTGGTCTACAGAAGCTAGTTCCAGGACAGGCTCCAAAGCTACAGAGAAACCCTGTCTTGAAAAACCAAAGAGAGAGAGAGAGAGAGAGAGAGAGAGAGAGAGAGAGAGAGAGAGAGAGAATAAATTAGAAACATCTAACATCAGTTAAAAAGGTGAACTACTGGAGTACTTTGTGTCTTCATGACACCAAATTCAAACCACTCTCACCAGGCTTCATAGTAATGAGTTTTTCTACAATGATATAGACTATTAGTAGATGATTTCTTCCTCTGCATTTGGTTAAAAAATAAAATAAGCAAATAAAGAATAGCAACAGTACCTACATAAAACCTCCAAATAAGCTCTGATTGTAACTACTTTGCAAATAATTTGTTATAACCACTTTTAATCTGGTAATTTAAAAGTAAAATCTATAGATATATTTTTAAATCTATTTCCAATAAAATCCAGATATCATTAATAATAAAAGTTAAATATTTCTAGTCAACTCCTCACCATACAGAATAATGAAGTTAGACCTCTTTGTAGTACTTACCATGGGTAGTTGCTGAAGGGGGAAGAATTATTCTTTATTGATGGTATGGCCACCAGTAAAGTTGCCTTCCACAATTGAATGCAGACACCCACCCACGGTAGACAGCTCTTGCTGGACATAGTGGTTGATGTGAGATTTCCCTCTGTATGCTGTGATTACCAGTGCTTAATAAATAAACTGCTATGGACCTATAGCAAAGCCTTAGGGGAACAGAGCTAGGAGGGTAAAATTAAAGTGAATGCTGGGAGAAAGGAGGTGAAGTCAGAGAGATACCATTTAGCCCCACTGGAGACAGATTCTGTAACTGTAACTGGTAAGCAACAGCCATGTGGAGATATACAGATTGATAAACATTAGCTAAATTAATACTTAAGAGTTAGCCAATAAGAAGCTAGAACTAATGGGCCAAGCAGTGATTTAATTAATATAGTTTCTGTGTGATTATCTATGGAATCTGGGAGGCCAGGAAACAAACAAGCAACCTCCTTTCAACAAGTGGATTACTTTTCAAAGACAAGAATTAAGTGAGAAAAACATATTGGAGAGAAATGTGAAGGATGACAATTGAGGTAGATATGACCACTGTATACATGAATAAAATTTTTCCAAAAAAAGACAAAAAGTAAATATATAAATATTTCTTCAAAAGCAGACATACTGTATTCATAATTATAAATATGACCTTTCTTTTCTTTTAAAAAATATTTCCAGGGAGAACTTACTCACTTTTATAATAAAATATTCAAAGAATACATTTAGGAAATATTCAAAGAACTCTAATAAAATAGACCTGTATTTTCTTTTCAACATCAGTATCTTCTAACTGTATCAACAGCAAAATAGAACGGCATTCTGAAATGTTGTGTTTCCCATGATTGTCATCTGAAAGTTCAACAGATGATTTTACAAAGACAGTGGTCAGTGCTTTTGCAGAGACTAGAGCAGTCACTCTTTGTTCATGGTAAATCTTCCTCTCTTCCTCTCTCCTCCTTCACTTCTTGCTATATTCCTCTTGTTGGAAATCCATGCTTATGATCCTTATATACAATGTCAGAGGTAGTTATTTTCAAAATCAACAACAGCTTCAAAATCTCTCTCTCTCTCTCTCTCTCTCTCTCTCTCTCTCTCTCTCTCTCTGTCTGTCTTCCTCTCTCTCCCTCTCTCTGTTTGACACACACACACACACACACACACACACACACACACACACACACACGATCTCCAACAGACCCAAGCTGTTGGACTCTTATACAACACTCATTTTGACCTGGATCATTTTATAAAATTCAAAGGACATAGAGATTTAGAAGCAAAGATGCAAATTATTTAGTTTAAAAGCTGTTCTTTCTAAGATTGATTTTTATCTCTGAATTGCTGGCAAGAGGAAGATTGCTAGTATCAACTATTGCCGAATCATCCTGTTTGTACCAGGCAATCACTACTCTTGTTTTGCTAAAGACAGCACCTAACTGGAACCAGCACTTTCTACTGGATAAGAGAAATATTAAAATGAGGCAGAAAATTCTAATAATGGCTTTTATTGAAAGTGTAGTTTTCTTATCTCTGAACTTCTTACTTGAATGATTTTGTATGTTGTGGAATATAGTGACTAATAAGCTTTTTAAATGGAAATTTCTATTTTTGAAAACTGCTCCAACTTCTATTAAAAAATCATCAAAGTCCAGATTGCTGCCTTGGTAATTAAACACTAATATAGAATTTCTAAGATAGTAGCAGTGCCTTAATAACCTGTGCCTATGGATGTTCATTACAGTAATTTTATATTAAAATATCATCTTTTATCCAAGGAATCACTCAGCGTGGCAACATTGATCCTTGATTCCCTGGAGCTATGTAAGATGAATCCTGGTATGAATTACAGTGTATCAAATTATCAGTTTATTTTTAGTCACCTACCACCTAAATAAAACAATAAACCATACCCATGAATCTGCATTTTGCCACTGCCTCCTCTACCTGAAAAAGTCTGTCCTTTTTTCCCTCCCTCCTATGTGTATATGAGTGTATGTGAGAGAGAGAGAATAATATGACAGTAGAAAGCAGGAACAAATTTATTTCATTGACCTTTGAAAGTATTTAGTTAGTCCTACCTAAATTTATGTTGCTGACAATTCTGTATAACTTATCTAATCACTGATAGGCATACTGGTGTCAAGTTCCATATGTCTGTTGTAACTATTGGGAGATTTTTTTTTTCCTGTATTATAACTTCAAAACTCCTAATGTACAGAACACGTGAGCACAAAAGCATCTTCTTTAGTTAACGAATACAATACCTGGTATCATAGTTAATGTAAATAAGGGCCAATATAAATTGTTTAGGAATAATACATAAAAATGTTCACGAAGTGTTTGAAGAGATGGGCAAGTAGAAAACAGCAGAAATGAGAAAAAATAATAATTAAATATTATTTCTTGCTAACAGCTCATTGTAGTTTTCTATATATGTTTTGAAAAGTCTACTCTCCTATTCCTTGGCTGTGGCCAATAATAGGTTTTAGAGGATGGTACTGTTGATTTTTCTGTGCTATGTTACTAAATTTGAACTGTAGCAAGCTCTGTAGTGATGTTGTGAAATATAACAGATTGTGAGAAGCATTTAAGAAAGCGCTATATCTTGAATCCAAAACTGCTTCTCCATTCCTACATTCACACACCTTTATTGAGCATTCTGAAAATCAAACAAGCCACAACACAGCGTGTTGCTGCGCTGTTTAATGAAGTGTGAGATATAAATAGTAATGAAAAGAATTCCGAGTTTACTTATCTTCATAAATGTAACCTGTGACATACATAAGGAAAGTACTAAGTGTACATACTTAAGTGTACAAATGGATATATGTTCATATAGATATTTAATTAAAGATTCTCTCCTTTCTGCTAATGTCAATGCCAAGTTTATTTCCTGATTCAGAAGATGTCGAGGAGTGGGATTATTCTGAATTGTGCTTCTTTCTAATTGTTTGAATTGTCCCCGAAGGAAGCTGTTAGCACATCGAAATTGAGGAACATGAAATGCACCATTAGCTGCTAATAATGCATGTAGATGCAATTTTTAGACTCGCGGAGAGGGTGGCTACCTTTACTAATTGGTCCCACCTTTTATCCACAGAGCTTTGTAGCTTTACAACACTGAAACTTATTAACTGAAGAGGAGATTGTCTTAAATAGAAAGAAAGAAAGAAAGAAAGAAAGAAAGAAAGAAAGAAAGAAAGAAAGAAAGAAAGAAAAATGTGCCCATCTCTGTTCACCACCCCACAAAAACTACAGAGTTGGATGTTAAAAATAGCGAATCATTGTGGTAGTATGCTATATATCTGTCTGTCATTGCTGTCTTCCCCTGCAGCTCTTTGCTCATTTGGTTTATTTTTCAAGTTCTAATTGGTGACAACTGTGGCTTAAGGGTGGTGTTAAATATTGAAATACTATATGAACTAACAGGCTGAGATGTTTAAGGATTTATTCATTTTTAAGTTCCGTTTACATTGTGTGCATGCAAGGGCTCTTAGCTGAGCTTCTCTGGCTATTCTACTTCCTGTGATTCCACACCATATTTTAGAATCCAATTTTTTAAATATCTAAAGAAATGTTTAGGGGTTTTGATGATTATTGTATCAGATTTTAGGTTAAACTCAGGAGAATTTATATTTCAATATTACCAAATTTTATAAACGGTAGGTTATTCTGTCTCTGCATTTATATAAGATTTTTTGATGTTTGAAAGTTACTTCATTTTTAGTACTTTTGCAAATATTTAGTTTTACATTCACCTAGGTAGTTCATTATTTAATTTTTATGATTTTATTTTTATGTTGTGAGCATTTTGTCTGCCCTATGTCTGTGTGCCCTGTGCATAAATTGTCCTAAGAGGTCAGAAGAAGTTGTTGGATTTCCAAGAACTATGTACTATGTCCATTTTGGAAAGCAAACTTGGATCCTCTAGAAGCAGCCAGTTTCTTTAACCACCAAACCATTTCTCTAGTCCTACCTACCCCATGCTTTTAATTACTATTTTAAGTCATAGTTTTTAATATTTATCTTCAATAAGTGATTGCTAACACACAACACACACACACCGAAATAATAATCTTTTGTAAATATTTTAAATTTGTTCATATTATTATGTTATAAAAATTGTGATATTTCTTCCTTTCAAAATTTTTGGTATCTTGTTTCCCTTGCATGGTTAAGCTGAAAGTTCCATCTGGATAGCAGTAAAAAGAAAGAAAAGACATCTTTTCTTTGTTCTATTCTCGAAGTTAGAAAGAGAACATTGTCTTTAATGACTATTCATCACATTACCCAGAAATCCATTAACAAGCATCGAAGATACCATGTTTCTCTAGACTGACAACAGCGTTTATCATGATTATGGATGAAATCTCTTCAAATGTATTAGAACATTTCTGAAATGATGAAATACTTTTTCATTCTTATTCTGTTTGCACAGTATTACATCTAAATGTTGAACCAAAGTTGCATTTCCAGAAGAAATGCCAATTTACTAGAAACTATCATCTTTTATATAATGCTAAACTAAGTTAGTCACTTTTAGTTTAATTATTAATGAGGAATATTGGAATGTGATCTTTTCCTATACTACCTTCTTCTGAATTAGTCTTTAAAGAGAATTCCTTAGAAAATAAAATAGCAATCTGTTCTCTCTCTCTTTTTAAAAAAGTTTGTATTTGATTGATATGTGCAAGAGAAGGCAAGGAGAGTCAGAAATTTCTCTGTTAGAAAATTATTACTGATAAATTCAAAATCAATTTATGTAATATCTTTGTCTTTCACAAGTTTAAATATAGAACTAGGTAGATTTTCATAGTTGTTCTAGAAGAAACAATAGTTTGAACCATTTAATAAAATTTCTTGGTTTTGTAATTTCTTACATTTTACATGTACATGTATTTGTAAAGTTCTTTTATTATCTTATCTATTAATATCGAGCCTGTATACATGTCCTCTTGTTCATCCAACATATTCATAATTTTTCATACATTTTCACTTATATATTAACATTATATTTATACATAGCTTAATTCTGCATTTTGTTATTTTTTATTTCTTATATTTTTCTTTTTTCTGTAAGCAATTGTGTTTACTTCTAAAATTATTTTATTTTCTCTACTTGGTTTAGTTTCTTAACTGTATTATAGACAAACACATACACTTACCTACACACACTCACTAGAATTAACATGAAGATATAAGCAATTATATAATGAGAATTGTCACACACAGTTGTTATTTAACCATATTATTTTCTTTGAGAAAGTAGTTTTATTAAATTCTAAAAGTTTCCATTTCAGCCCCTCCTCCCAACACCCTCCCACTCCCCACACTCTCTCTCCTCCTCCCTCTTCATCCCTAAGAGCAGTCAGGTTTTCCTGCCCTGTGGGAAGTTCAAGTTCCTCCCCTCTCTCTCCAGGTCCAGGAAGGTGAGTATCCAAACAGACTGGATCCCCAAAATCCAGTATATGCAGAGGAAACAAGTCCCAGTATCATTGTCAATGGCTTTTCAGAAAGACCCCGGGCCAGCCACATTCAGAGAATCTGGCCACATTCAGAGAATCTGGTTGGATCACGTCCTCGTTCAGTCGCAGTCCAACTGGCCCTGGTGAACTCTCATTAGATCAGTCCCCTTGTATCATTGGTTGATCGCATCCCTCGGAGTCCTGATTTACTTTTTCATTATCTTCCTCCTTCTGCTCCTCATTTGGACCTTGGGGGGCTCAGTCCAGTGCTCCATTGTGGGTCTCTGTCTGTATCGCCATCCATCGTCGTCGGATGAAGGTTCCCTCTGGTCTTGCCTTCTTTGCTCACATTCTCTTTCATTCTGCTTCTCATTTGGACCTAGGGAGTTAAGTCCAGTGTTCCAATGTGGGTCTCTGTCTCTATCTCCATCCATCGCCAGATGAAGGATCTATGGTGATAAGCAAAATATTCATCAGTATGGTTATGGGCCAAGGCCGGTTCAGGCACCCTCTCCTCTGTCCAGAGAACAATCTGGGGATCTATCCTTGGACCTGGGATCCCATTTATAATCAAGTCTCCTGTAAACCCTAAAATGACTCCCTTTGTTGAAATATATTCTTCCCTGATCCCATATTCATCCTTCCTCCCTCCCCCCCTTCCCGGTCCACCGAGTTTTCCCCATTCCTCCCCTACTCCCTTCTCTCTAACTCTCTCCCCTTCCAACAACCCTCCCACCCCCCCCCATGCACCCGAGGTTACCTGGGACTCTTGTCTATTTCCTACCTCCTGGCGGATAGCTAAATAATCTTCATCAGGTTCATCTTCTTATTTAGCTTCTCTAGGATCACGAATAATAGGCTCAAAGACCTTTAATTATGGTTAGAATCCACTTATGAGTGAATACATACCGTGTTCCTCTTTTTGGGTCTGGCTTACCTCACTCAGTAAAGCGTTTTCTATTTCCATCCATTTGCATGCAAAATTCAAGATGTCATTGTTTTTTATCGCTGAGTAAAACTCTAATGTGTATATGTTCCACACCTTTTTTAACCATTCTTCTATTGAGGGGCACCTAGGTTGTTTCCAGGTTCTGGCTATTACAAATAGTGCTGCTATGAACATAGTTGAACAAATGCTTTTGTAGTATGTTAGGGAATCTCTAGGGTATATTCCCAAGAGTGGAATTGCTGGGCCTGAGGGAGGTTGACTCCCAGTTTCCTGAGAAACCGCCACACTGATTTCCACAGTGGCTGCACAAGTTTGCATTTCCACCAACAATGGATGAGTGTTCCCCTCATTCCACATCCTCACCAGCAAAGGCTATCATTGGTGTTTTTGAGTTTGGCTATTCTGACAGGTGTAAGATGACATCTCAAAGTTGTTTTGAATTGCATTTCCCTGATCCCTAAGGAGGTTGAGCATGACCTTAAGTGCCTTTTGGCCATTCGAAGTTCATCTGTTGAGAATTCTCTGTTCAGATCAGTACCCCATTTTTTAATTGGGTTAATTAGAGTTTTAGTTAGTTAGTTCTCACAACACAGGAGGCAAATATAATATATTTTTCAAGGAACTTGTTTTCTGAGATTGAGAAAGGACTGTCTATGTGATGGATTAATTCTTCTGTGTTAACCCAAACCTTGCTGGCATCTGAAGAGGGCCTTGGTGCTGTGCTGGACTGTCATGCCTTTGTCATCTCAACTGAAGTACTATCAAGCAGTTTACATACTTCTGCTCCTTCTTGGCACTCTTTTCAGGATGAATTAGGGACAGCTGGTCTATGAGATATTTATCATCCCAGGAATTGCAATGTATAATCCATTTTATATATTCTTTCCCTTTGAGAAATTTGGCAACATTTCTGTTTATCTATGTGTCTGTTAATAAACCTGTCCATAAAATAATCTTACTTACCAATGCAATTCAAAGCCAGATACTGAGTATAGCTCATTTTAGAATTTGGTACTTCAATTAATTATTAATGATATAGATTATTGCATAAATTACAGATTCTATATGGTTTACCTTCAAAGCAAAATTTCCTGAATAAATAATTTATTGATATTTGCATTATGTTGATGCAAGTTAATATAATCCAGATCCTACTTTTGTGAAAATGGCTCAGTGGATAAAGGGTTTGCCTATAGGTGTAAAGATTGGAATTTGAATTGCTAATACTCATGTCAAACCAGGAAGGCATGAAAGCCACTTGTATTCTTAGTACTCTGGAGGTTAAGACAGTGGTCATCCAGATCAAGCTGACAAAGCTGTGAAGATTTGTAAGCTCTTGGATCAGACAGAGATTCTGCTTAATAAAATGAGACTAATCGGTAAAATTTCCAAAGCCAGCTTCAGGTTTCCACAGGAATATATACACACACATATACATATAACTCTCCCAAAACAAATACATTTCTACAATTTTCATTTCCAACCTTTGATGATTGAACAACTAAACTTGCTAAGATTTAGTTCCAGTTTTAATTTTCCTTTCTTCTTTTACATTTATTGTTATTGGTTTTTAAACTGTCTTGCACAAGAGAGTATATACATATATCATGTTTAACCCATATTCTCTTCTGTCCTACTCCTGTGAATCTATCTCTATCCCCCTGAATTTCATGACCTCTTTAATTATTATTGTTACATAAAGTAGAGGTTTGACTAGGACTGGCCCTCACAGAATCATTTGTTTGAATGCTCGGTCCATATGGAGTGACACTATTATGAGGTATGTCCTTGTGGGTGTAGGAGTGGCCTTGTTGGATGAAGCTTGTCACTAGGAGATGGGCTTTAAGGCATCAGAAGCTCAAACCAGTTCATTTTATGTTGCCTGTGAATCAAGGTGTAGAACTATCAGCACTTTGTCCAGAAGCGTGTCTGTCTGCATGCCACCATGCTCCCTGCTGTGATGATAATCGACTAGACCTCTGAAACTGTAAGTAGGCTCCAATTACATGTCTTTCCTTATAGGAGTTTCCTGGCTTGCAGTTTCTCTTCACAGCTATAAAAGTTCTAATTAAGATACACATTGAGCTGACCACTTGAGACTGGGTAACTTATCAAAGGACTTATCATAGGAGAAAACAGATTCTTTCTTAGCAGTCATTAATTGTTCATACCTCTTCATCTGGGGGGGGGGTCCTTCCTTGATTTCTTCCATCCACATTAGGATATCAAGGTTTTGGTTAGACTACTTCATTATTAAGATTTCATTCATGTACCTACTTCATGCCTGGTACTTGGTACAATTCAGTTTAACAGAGCCTGTATATTTAGAATGTTTTCACTCTTATACTTTCAAGGCTCATCATAGAGGTAAAGAATGAATATACATTTCTACTTGAGAGAGAGGCTATACAATTAAATTGAATTCTTATTATCATCATCAATAGGGGATGGGGGTTAGGAAATGTCCACGCATTGGGTGATTTTTCTGATGTGAAAAATTTATCTAAATTTTTAAAGTATCCCTTGATGGATTTGCTGAGCTAAATAACTGCAAACTTTCAGCTATTTATGTTCCTGTATGAAGGCACATTTAAAACCTGGTTAACAATGTGGTGGAGAACAGCAATTCAAAGCCTACTGTGGCCGCTTAGAGTTGATCATGCAAGAAAGCACATTGTGCTGTGGTTTAATAAGCTCACTTAGCTCCAATGATGCGTCTTCTTTCTTTGGCAATCAAAGATAATTTTCATGATTGTAGATTTGACTGAATTTTATATTTCTTTATTGCTTTTGCTTTAGTCTCCATTGTTTGAGTCACATACAGTCAACTTTAAGAAAATCCAATTTTTCCTTCCCTTTCTCGTAGAAATGAATTATGTTTTCTATGTTTCCTCGGTTTGTCGCAGATGCAGTGAGGGCAAGCCAGGCCCAGTGCCATGCTGTTCTAGGGCCACTCCACCACTGTGATGATAAATAGAAAAGGCACAAACCATTTGTCAAAAATACATTTACTTGAATCAAATTTAGTCTGCATGCAGGGGTGCTGGATTTGAGTCATATGTATCTTACACCCAATAATATATCAAACTTTGATTTGTTTAAAATGTGATAAAACAACCCCCAAAGAAATTAAATTAATATTTTTGAACCTGGAAATAGTGCACAAGTTAGATGAGATGTGCAGCTCATTACAGCATCACAAATACCATGCTGCTGATCCTCATAGTTCAGAGGCTTGGTGTGTACTTCAAAGAGGCAAATTATATTCAGTGTAATTCAAGTGTATGAGTCACTCTTGATTTAACAAGGGTTGAAATTTTTCCACTTTTCCCACTTTTCTATTTTTTGGTCTACTCCATACTTATTTTCTACAAGAGACAAGGAAAAATAATAGCAATTTTCTATACTATAACACAAATTTGGTTTTGGGTTTTCTCTTGGTCCTAACTTAATACTTTACCTAACAAAACCTCATTTCTTATCTACCAGTAATCATTAACCTCTAGTGGTTAGAGAAAGCTTGCATTTGTGAACTATTAACCCAATAATTCACTCTGATTTATAGAGAAAATGTAGTTTCATTTGTAAATATAACGTGCAGAAAGGGCTATAATTCTCAGGCTGATGACTTGCCAAAATTTCCTGTTCTCAGACAAAGATGTCCCAAAGAATTAGAGTATTCATTATAACATAGTTGCTAAATATGCAAATGAAATATTTTGACACTTCTGTAGTGAATTCATAAACTTTCATGTCCTTAGTTTTGTGAATTTGGACATTGCTAT
Organism: Myodes glareolus; assembly: GCF_982192425.1. NCBI lineage: Eukaryota > Metazoa > Chordata > Mammalia > Rodentia > Cricetidae > Myodes > Myodes glareolus. The sequence continues at coordinate 10,022,745 of NC_142032.1, forward strand.
TACTTTTCTTTCCTGTTTTCTCAAGCAATGCTAACTTTAGTAGCATCTATATCACCAAGTTAGCCTGAGGGTTAAATCACAGATCACGTACTTGACCCATACCAGTTTCTCTGTTGGAAGGCAATGAGAATCCCACTAACTTTAAGTCATTTTGTCAAAACCAACTTTTAATCCAGCTCAAAAGTCATGAGGGTTTTTGGTGACCGTGAGTCATTAGTTGCATTAGAGTATATGTTATGTGCTCTGAATACAAATGTGCCTATGAAATGGCAACTTTCTCAAACTAAGCTTTTCACCATTCTATCCATAGGCCTGCCCATTTCCTCCTTGGAATTCTGGCACAATATCTGAGTTATCAGACAGATCTCTGTTCTTGGCAAGGCCTTAGACATTTCCACTTTGGTCTTGTTGACCCCCTCCTGCAGAGATGAATTTTTCTTTCTATCATCATTCAGAAATTGATTTCCTGGAACAACTGCATAGACTATGCAGAACCATAGTAATCTCAAGTAACTTAGAAAATACTTCATTCTTGGGATCTTGCGGTCATGTGTCTAGATTAGATATCCATAAACATCAGAACACACATGAAACTGTACATTTGGGTACTTGTGAAAATCTACATGTCTGCGGGGTGAACCATTTGGCTATGTAATTTTCTTTTAATATGGAAAATGTTTATAACCACTGGCTGAGGGTCATAGTAGATGACACCCCAGCTTACTTTTAAATGAAGGCAAAATACAGTTTTTAAATAAATGATTCTAAATTTCCACTTGGTTCTCAGTGAGTCTTTCTACATTTTCAGCCTGAGCTTGGAGGAGTAGGAGACAAATCTATGAAATTTGTCTTTGGGGGATCTTTTGTCTCCATGCTGCAGAATCTCATTGTTGAGCAGAGTTCTAAACATCACCGAATTTTTATTATACAATGGTTAGAGATGCACTGTTTTGTACTTTCTATAGTACATTTTAATTTGTTGAATCATTTCACCATTTAAACTTTGGAAAAAAAACTGTTTCATCTTTGCTTTGCCTTATTTAAAAATAAGTGGTGTGCAATAAAATGAATATACTCACAGTGTATATTGGATATATTCTGATCTATGTGTAGATGGCAGAAACTCTCACTGTCAGCAAAGGAGCACTTATGCCTACTGTTCCCAATGCACTGTTACCATTTAATGCATTTATCTCCCACTTTCTCATACCCTCCAGAAATGAGATTTACTTGCCTATGTTGTAAAATACTTTTGTTGTGTTCTATACACTTTCATAAAAGGGTATACATTTTTCTTTTCTTTATTTTCATTTTCTTCTTTCTTTCTTTCTTTCTTTCTTTCTTTCTTTCTCTCTTTTGAGACAGGGTTTCTCTGTGAATAGTTCTGGCTGTTCTGGAATTTGCTTTGTAGACCAGACCAGACTGTCCTCAAACTCACAAAGATTTTCCTTTCTCTGCCTCCTGGTTGCTGGAATTAAAGGTATGTACCACCACTGCACAGCTATGCACTCCTTAATTTAGCATACTTACTTTGAACTCCATCTTGGTTGTGGAATATATTAACAGTTACATCTTGTCATTGGTAGTAAGGTCTGGCTATTTCTATTGTTCGGATAGGTTACAACTGGATTATGAGGGACTGCTGAAAAAGTCTGTTTTCTTGGTGTTAAAATTCAGGTTAAAATCAGAGTTCTGTAAAAGTATTTTCATAGTCTTCGCTTTCAGTGGTCAAAACCAGATATTTTGATAATTGTATCTTCTGGAAAGTGAAAGTTTAAAATGTCAATCAGTCTACACTAACCAACCATTCAAAAGGAGGTTTCTCATGTTTGGCATTGGACTTTTGTCAGTTTATGTAGTTTTGGCTTCATTTTTTTTGTTGTGTTTTTTTGTTTTTTGTGGGAAGCAATGCCAGGGTATATATTATGGTTTTCAGTGCAAGGCTTTTAAGAGATTCCTGAGTGTGCTAATGGGTGGATTTCTGTATCTCTCTCTCTGTCTCTCTCTCTCTCTCTCTCTTCTTTTCTGGGGCTCCTTTCCTTCTGCTTTGTCCTATTTTAATGTATTAGCATTTATTTTGTCTTACTATAAATTATTAGTAATCTATTGGCTAGAATAGCACTCATATGCTAAATAATTGAAGAGATGTTACATAAATATTATAAAAGTATTGTAAGACAAGTTTATTAATAAAATCTAATCATGAGCATGGTAAGCAATATTTGTTTCAAAGGAGACACCATTAGAACTGATATTAACATTTTATCCCAGTTTACACAAAACAGAAACAAAATTATTTAGGAATTAAATTAGCTATAAGATATGGCCAATTGCATGCTATGACACTGAATATGCAGTTACGAGGTTATTTAAGAAAATGATGATGGCTGGGGAGTATTGTCACAAGCCTTTAATCCCAGCACTCGGGAGACAGAGGCAGAGGCAGAGGCAGAGGCAGAGGCAGGCAGATCTCCTTGAGTTTGAGGCCAGCCTGATCTACAAGAGCTAGTTCCAGGACAAGCTCCAAAGCTACAGAGAAACCCTGTCTCATAAAAAAAGAAACAAATAAAATGATGATGAATGATGATGAAATCTGAAATAATCAAAAGTAAAGGAGGTACTGAGTCTTTCACTGCGTCGTTCCCTGAACATTTAAGGTTTTTCCCTTTTTCCCAAACTTTTAGTAGCCTGTAGTTACTACAGTCACACATTAAGTAAGAAAACAACTAAAAAGAGGAAAACGTTAAACAAGGCTCTAAAGTTCATATTTTAGATTCCAATTAACTAACTCTTCAGCACAAAAGTGTGGAAAAGAATGGAGGCTCCTATGCACCCATGCACACTTGAATACTCTTAATATTATGAATCCTTTCAAATCTCTGTACGATGATCTCCATAATACCTGCTGTTGCTTACCAGGCAAAGCTTAATGATTTTTTTTCCCTGAGCTACAAGGTTCATCTTCATGAGATCTCAACAGAGATAAACAGAAATAATGTTAATTGATAAAGATCTCAGGCTCACAGTAGATCCCCACTATGATCAGCCTGTCCAGAAAATTGAAGCTGAAATGATATGAGCACTTGCACATGAGGTCCAAGGTGTCTTTGTCATTATAATTTGGCAAAAAGTACAAGTTAGGGGAAGGGAACCAAAAGCGAGCATCATTATCAAAGGCAGAACACCTTCCTTCCTATTGTTTTTCTATAAAGTTGGTTAAAATATGTAATGATATTTAACTAGAGAAGAAATGTAATGCGTTTGGCCACTTACATAGTGAAGATGAGAAGATGAAGCAGAGGAGAGGTTGTGGAGGAGAACTCTGCTCCCATCTCCTGTTTGGGAATCTTCTGCTATGAACAATGTGATTGCCCTTGATAATAGAAGTATTACTAAAAATATTTGCAAATATTTTTATTTCCTCTGTAGAAATCCAGAATCCCTTGCATGAATTTCACAGAAATTTTCCCCAGGATTAGGCTAGTGTTATATATGAGATTATGACTTGGTATGGGACAAATATCTAAATTCTATCAATGATATTTTAAATAAACACTGATTGGCCAGTAGCCAGGCAGGAAGTATAGGCAGGACAACCAGACAGAAAGTAGAGGCAGGTCAATGAGAACAGAATTATGGAAAGAAGGAGGTCCTATTCGGCAGTCCTGACCAGGAGACAGAAGAAGTAAAATGTGACTGCCCTGCCGAATAAGGTCCTGAGCTACCTGGCTAACACAGATAAGAATAATTGGCTAATATAAGTTGTAAAAGTTAATAAGAAGCCTGAGACACTGGGACAATCAGTTTATAAGTAATGCAGACCTCTGTGTGATTTCTTTGGGGCTTAATGACCGTGGAAACCAGGCAGGACAGAAAACCTCAGACAACAATGACTGTTTTGTCAAATTATAGAAATTTTTATATGAAAATCATATTATTGTCCCTTTATATGGTACTAGTTTGAACTGTCAACCTTATATAGACTAGAATTATCTGGAAAGATAACCCAAATGAGAGATTTTATGTGTAAGGTTTTTGGTTTGGGAGCTATCTACAGGGAACTGCCTTGATTATATAATTTCTTTGCCTGGACCACCCAAAAGTACTTCTGGTCATGGTCTCATTATATGGACATGGAAAAAGGAAGGCTATTGGTAGTTGTGTCTATACGGCCTTCACTCAAACTGGTATGTTCTCTGTTCTGTTGCTCTTGCTAATGATCTCTTCATTGATAGAAGGATCCCACTGGGTCCATCATTTCCTCCCAATCAACTTCTCAGTATTTGTAATTTGCACTGAAGGACAGAGGTTCTCCAAGAACCCTCTAGACTTTCTAATCCAGATTGGAACTTTTGAAGCATCCAGTCCTGTGGACTGAGAAAAGACAGAGTTCTTGGTCTATGTGATGTGAGACAGCAGTTGTTGGACTTAATTGCCTTTCTTGGTTGAGTACAGCGCAGACCCTTTGGGACCAATCAGGTTGACATTATTGTTTAAAGAAATGTCAGTTATAATAGTACAAACTCTGTGTATATTCTAAAAGTAAAAGTTCCAGAGACAGTATCCTTATTAAAACTATGCCCATAGTTAATTAGCAAGAGCTTCAGACATTGCACAAGCCTTGAAAAGTATATGTTGCTTTTTAAAGCTTTGGGCTGTGTAACTGGAAAGACGAGTTAATGGTTAAGAGCATTTGCAGCTCCTTAAGGGAACTCAGATTCAGTTCTCAGCACAAACATGGCGGCTCCCAGCAATCTATAGCTCCAGTTCCAGGGAATCCAAACTTTGGCTTCTGTGGTCTCCAGGCATACATGTGGTGCACTCACATGTATTCAGGCAAAACACACATACATAAAATACAAATAGTTTTTTTAAAAGGAAATTGGGATGAGATTCAAACAGATCTGATTCAATATTGTCATTGTTACTTATAAATAAGGTCTTTGATTTTTGACAAGACATTATATATATCTCCAACCTGAAGTTTTCTTTGTATAGGTGAATGATACATAATGAGGCTTTTACTTATAACATGATACATCTTTGAAACAATCAGTTTAACAGGTCCAAGTAAATTAGTGAGTGAATGTTTTTCACATACTTTCAAAACCTCTTGGAATTACCGTTTTATTCATCATCTCCAGCCTGACATAAAGAGGTCTTGTTTTCTACCAAAATACATTGTTTATCTCTTTGTATAATTTGACCTCATTAGAGAAACAGCATATTGAATTTAACAGTAGTTCACTTTTTCTGAAAGCTTTATTTTTTTCCAGTCTTATGAGTCCCCTCCCTGACCTTTACTATTTTTCCTCCCATCTGGTTATGCCTGTTTAATAGCTAGAAAATACACTTGTCTTTCTTGCCCTGCATGTCCTTGGTTTATATGTTTTTCAGCTCCATTCATTTTCCTGCAAATTTATTTGTTTTCTTATAGCTGAGCAAACTTCCACGTTTTCATTCTCTGTCATGACCACGGCCCTCTACTTGATGCCATTTCTTTGTTATTGTGTAAACAACAGTGAGAAACTTCATCTTGCAAGGATCTTTCTTCTTTGTTTTTTATTATTAAATTTTGACTCTGATAAAATAGATAACTTGCTATATTCCTAGAGTGTGTATTCCATTTTTTTAAAAACTTTAGTTTAGTTAAAGTGTCTGAGAAAGCACTTTGTTGCTCTCAAACAACTTTCTTGCCATCATTCAAAGGATGGATTTAACAAATTAATAGCAACTTCCATGTTAAAGTTAAACATGATTGGAGAATCAGAGAAGGAAAACATCAGCATGAGCCATGAAAGGAAAGCCTTGAAAGCCATGATGTCTCTTGTTCTTTTATTGTTGACTCTATCCCACTGAGCTTCCACACATAAAACAACCAAAAAAGAAGACAACCCAAAAAAGAAGAAAAGTAATAATACTACAAGTTACCAGTAACAAACTGAGTAGCAACCTCTGATAATAGGCTTAATTGCCGACATGAATCCTATAAAAGAAGGGCCCATTCCTTCTGATACCAATAGAAGGAAGTGTATTCCAAGGAGCACAGTAACTAATACGGTTGCACAAGACACAGCCTACCAGTTTCTAGAGCCAACAATATTAAACCCCAATGAGCTGAGACAGTTTGCATCACTCTCACATAATTCTCAGCATGATGCCGAACTTTCACATACAGTGATGTGATGAAGGCTGCCCAGTGAAACTCTGGACTTTAGGGAGGCAGCTTTCCTGCCCATTTCCTTATAGCACGAGCAGCCTTTGATTTTTCTGTTCGATTTAATCTAATGTAACTATTTCAAGACTTTATATGACCTTAATCTCATAACAGGGGTGTTAAGAAGAAAACTAACTGGACTTCTTCAGTTTTCTAGTTTTCAAGTGTCAAGGTGGAAACTACCAACTCTAGGAATGAACAAGTTCCTGTATTGTTTTCTAGGATTTTAACCCAATTTCCTGTGATATCCCAAAAGATAGTTTGCACCTGTTGGGACAATTATCCACTTGCCATATAAATTATGTAGCCAGATTATGAGGTTTATTGTTTCTACTCCTGCCACAAAATGAGGTAAAAAAGTTTGGTGTCCCTGAAGTAGTCTCAATTTGTGATGATTTTTGTGCCACTTTGCTGTTGTAGAAGATAAACTCCTACAGTTACAGTGGGTACAGCATAGTTCTTAGCTATTTCTAATCCCCACGTAAGACCCTATGGTTAAAGGCTGTCTGGTGTGAAATTCCACAAAGGATGTTAATATATCACCTTTTATGCTACAGCAGCTCAGAACTTCAGTCTTCCACTGATTGCACAGTGAGTCAAATTTAATGTTCCTCTCTGACAGATTTTACATCCAACAGGACCTGGGAAAAGAGCATCTGCCAAGCCCAAGGATTAACGGCATTCAGAGGGGAGTGAGGGAAAAGGTTTCAGTGTTTAAAAGGCTGAGACATATAAACTTATTAGGAAACTTTTCTCTGGTGTGCATGAAATCAGCCAAGGCTTTTAACGCCATTTTGAATTATGTATTCTGCAATACAGATACATCAACTATTCCTCATTTGTTAAACAATCATTTGGGTGACAAGAATGGACTACATTTTTATGTCAATCTGCTTCTGAACTCCTGCTCCAGTCTTAGTGTGACATATTGCAACCATTATGTTAAATGCAAACCTTAAGTGCAAACTCTTTTCCATTATGCTCAGGACGATGTAATTGGTCCCATTGACAACATTCTATATTTTATTGATATTTTCCCTTTAAGCCAAATTTGTATTATGTTTCCATAACCTCAACTCTATTGTGCATTTTAAAATTATATACCAAGTAAACCTAAGTCAATTATACATTCCTTAGAAGTACCCAATTTGCACCATTCAAAGAATGACCTTGAGCACAAATTTTCTTTCTTTCTTCCTTCCTTCCTTCCTTCCTTCCTTCCTTCCTTCCTTCCTTCCTTCCTTCCTTCCTTCTTTCTTTTCCTTTTTCTTTTCTTTTCTTTTCTTTTTGACAGGGTTTCTTGTGAAACAGCCCTAGCTCTCTTAGAACTAGTTCTTGTAGACCAGGCTGGCATCAAACTCACAGAGATTTTCCTGCCTCTGTGCTGCGGGAGAAATGTCTGTATTCTGTCAATCATGTTTTAAATAAATGCTGATTGGCCAGGCAGGAGGTATAGACGGGAAAACCAGACAGGAAGTGGAAATGATGCAAGGAGAGCAGGAGAATTCTGGGAAGGAGGAAGCTGATTCCTCCCACTCCTGCCCAGAACACCAAAGCAGCAGGATGTGAGCTGCCCCACTGAAAAAGGTACTGAGCCACATGGCTAAAATAGATCAGAAAAATGGGTTAATCAAGATGTGAGAGATAGCTAATAAGTTGCCAGACCTAATGGGCCAATCAGCTTTATAACTTATAGAGATCTGTGTGATTGATTTTCTCTGGGGTCTGCCGGTTGTGGGGTACTAGGTGGGACAGAAAACACAAACAAGCAGGCCCAACATGTTACACCTCTGCCTCCCGAGTGCTGGAATTAAAGGCATGCACCACCTTAAAATGAACTAAATTATCCCAAATCATTGTATCAGAAATCAGAACTTTTAAGTAAGGATAAAAAATTATTTTTAGCATTTTTTGTTGTTGTAACATGAGGGCCAGCTGTGGGGATTTCTGTCCTTCCCAGTACCCTAAAGCTGGCAAGTCCCAAAGAAATCACACAGAGTCTACATTAGGTTATAAACTGATTGGCCCATTAGCTCAGTCTTCTTATTAACTAATTCTTACTTCTTATGGTAACCCATAATTCTTGTCTGTTAGCCATGTGGCTCAGTACCTTTTCCAGCGGGGCAGGTTACATCTTACTTCTCTGTGGTCTGGGCAGGAATGGTGGGAGCTTCCTGCTTCCCAGAATACTCCTGTTCTCATCACACTGCCTCTACTTCCTGTCTGGTTGACCCACCTATACTTCCTGCCTGGCCAAATAGCGTTTTATTAAAATACATGATTGACAGAATACAGATAATTCTCCCACACCGTATTTTCTTATATGTGCATGAGTGCTGCATGTGCACTAGTACATGCCATTACATGTGTATGGAGATCAGAAGACAACATGCAGAAATAGTATTTCTCTTGATGTTATGTGGGATTGAACTCAACTTGTCAAGTTTGATGGCAATCACCTTTACCTGCTCAGCTATCTTCCCTGCTCAAGTCATTTAATCATTAACATTATCTTCATTTTGCAGATGTTCAAATTAATTTTCAAAGTCTTAAATAACAAATGCAAAGAACCACAGATGAGCCCAAACCACAGTACACTGCAAACACTTTTGTATCTTGTTCTTCAACCTATATTCTTATGCCTGTGTCAGTCTTGCTAAGGACAAATTACAGACTTATTTTGCAACCCTAGTTACATTTCCCATTTCTCTAGTTGCTATAAGTATCTAAAGCTTCTCTTTTCCTAGATTGTCTTTTCCTACATTTACATGAACTGTAGTTACATCAGTTTTCTTCCACAATGCTATCTTATCTCAAGAAGGCCTTTCAAAGATAACAAGAACCAGTACTTTGAAGCTATGTAGTAATAATTGGAGTGATATATGATATTCATAATTATTTTATTCTGAAACAAATACCACTGTTAAAATCAAAAGGTAGGATTATATGATCAATGGCTTTGATTTCTGGTAATTTGAAGCATCCATGCTAGTGTGGCAAGCATAAACAAGTTCTTGTGGGAGAACATCATTACAGGAAAACCTACATTCTAGCCCACTACCAAAGAATGTGGGATAAGAACAAAATTGGGGAGTTCCACAAATTCAGCCTAGTCTGCACACAATATCATGAAAGTAAGCTTAGAGAGCTTTTCCTAGGGATTGGGTAAAGTGAAATAAAACAAAGGGTGCCCATTGTCTTCTCTTTCTAACCATTCCCTTATCAACAAAGGGCACTGTACACCCCCACTTGTACAGGTACACAGCTCTTGGCTTTTTATAAGGCTAGTTGTCTTCTTTCTTTTCCCTTTCTATGAAATAAAATCATTGAACATATAAATGCATTGTCCTGCTTCGACACCTTATCAACACCATTTACCTTGTAATTTCCATCATGCTGCTTAACTTGTCTATCAGTGGTCCAGTCAACAATGTTTCATCTTGACCCACGACATAACACAAAAAAAACCCTGAATTTAAACAAACACTTTCAACGTGATTTTAGACCCTATATATCAGTGAAACCAAATGCTGATTTTGCTTATGCCTATGTCAAGCTTCTTGCTTCTAGTAAAGGAGAGAAACTCCTTGGACAAAATCCTCTTTTCACAATAAACTGAGTTTGTGAAAGAACTATCAGGGTTCTAGATCCTGGGTGAGATTGTGAATTTTGATTTAGAGTGATATAGACTTAAATTCAGGAATTCATACTAAATAGTCATTTAGCTCTAGGAAATCACTTTGCCGTTTGAATAGATTTGTTAACATCAAATCCAAGTGAGATGTGCTTATAACTGACAATTCACATGATAATAATGAGATTTAATAATATGTACATTTATTTCAGGGATTGATGCAGAAACTCCTTCCCAATTGAAGATATTTTCAAATGATCATTTTATTTGAATGGGTATTGTTTGTTTAAAAGCATTCATCCAAGACATATGATTAGCCCCATGTTTTTGTTACCCTACTTTGAATTTACCCTGAATTATGCTATGAAGTTGAGATTCCTCTGCAGTGGCTCTGAGGCCAGGATATACCCTACAGAGAGCTGTCTTCATCAATTAGGCTCAGCAAAGAGCATTGTTAATTGAATTAGATTCTAACGTGGATTGTGAAAGCCATATTTGGTTGTCTGAGAAGTCAGAATATCTATGGCTGTAGATAAAGCATCGTGGTTGGCTGATCTCTGGCTTCAGAAGTTGCATCTTGTCATCTTAAAAGAGGCCATTTATAATTCATTGGAACTGAAAACATCTTTATCTACCAACTTAATTTAATGAAATATCTTGTTAACTAAAACAGCGGTGCCTGAAATAGCTATTGATTTCATCTTTCTCTTAGGAGCAAGATCATTTCCTATGGCCAAGGATGAGCAGAGAGTTGGAATCAGACTGACAAACTGAGATGTATTCTCAAGTCCTAACTCTCCTTATCCTTTCCAAGGCCAGATGCCTCCATTAATCAAAGCTGCCAGCCACTGACATCACAGGTATTAACAAGCAAAGAAACAGATGCTGTAAAACCTTTGCATAAGAGGAAACTGGCTAGCCCCCAAGGCCTATGGGTTCTTGAAAAAATATCCTCATATCCTCTGACAAAATTAGTATGTATTGTTGTGCATCAAAATTAAATAGCAAGAACTATTTGCTTTCTTTCAACAGTGTTTACAAAGCTATCTGGCACATTAGAGAAGATGGGAAGAATTAAATCAAGCACATTTATCTGGCTCACCTGTAATAGGTCTTATTGGAAGGAAGCATGAACAGTAGTGTCATATAATCTCTTGCAGAGATTTACCTCCGAAATATCATATATGGATTTTTGTTATATGTTCCCAATTCCTTCAATGTGGAGGACTTTTTTAAACAGGCTATTTTTAGGCGAGTTTTTTAAAAGAAAAAAAAATTCTGACATTATTATGTAGGTGGATGGAATCATGTTGAAGTGAGGAAATTGCCCCATGATTCTTCTGGTTCCTTTCTTTTAAAAGGTGTTTTATTTAATATTCACGCATGCATAGTAGTGTGCTTTGATATTACTTTCCAGTTCCTTCCCACCTTTGTTTCTTTGTCTCTCTATCTCTAAAAACCACCAAGTTTTATTAGTGCTGCCTATATGCACTCAAACATGGGAACTTCTACTGGAATATAGGTAACCTACCATGTGCGAAGCCCTGAAGAAAATGGGATCACTTTCCTTTGGTAGCTATCATTTCCAATAGCTTCTCAGATAGCGGTGATATTTCATGAGCCTCTCCTTAGTACATACTGGGATTTGCTTGACTGGTCTTGTGCGTATCTTATGCAAACAGGACCAGATATCGTGGGTTCATTGTGCAGCTGTACTATGATGCCAGGCAAATACTGTTCCTCTGTAGTACTGTTGCCTCTGGCTCTTTCACTCTTTCTGTAATGATCCTTGAGAGCTTTGGAGAAGAGGCTGTGATATGTGATATATTTAGAACTGAGCACTCCATGGCCTCTCATTTTCTACTCATAGATGTTTTTTGTTTTTGTTTTCTTGGTCTCTATGTTAATCATCATTTAATGTAAAAAGACACTTTTCTCTGATGAGGGTTAATAGATGTTTTAATCTGTAGCAGATTTTTTTTAAATCACCAGCATCCAAACAATGACACAGAGACTTAGTTATGAATTCTCAGCCTTAGCTTATTAGGCTCACTTCTTGGTAGCTCTTATAACATATTTTTGCCTTTATTATCAGATATATCTTTGTTTTCTTTCAAAGTTTTTTTTTTACCTTCTTTTCATTCTTTATGTCCTACTCTGTGTCTGTTTGTCTGGCAGCTGCCTGGCTGACTGGCCATGGATATCTCCCTCTCATTCTTCTTTGTTTTCTCCTCTCTTTCCAGCTTAATTTTTCCTCCTACTTATTCTCTCTGCCCTCCAACCCCACCTATTACTTGTCGTCCTAGCTATTGGCCACTCAGCTTTTGATTAGACCAATCAGGTGCCTTAGGCAGGCAAGTTAAAATAACAACACATCTTTACATAATTGAAAAAAAATAACTTAAGCAAATGTAACACATCTTTACATAGAGATAAACAAATGCAGCGTAAAGAAATGCAGCAAATCATTGCCTGGTTAAAGTAATATTCCACAAGATTAATATATTGATATAAAGTTAAGGATTTAAGGCAAGTTCATTACTATGCCTACTTAGTAGAATAATAGTATGAGATGTTTCCCTGAGACCTAAAGACTAGGCCAACTGTGGAGTTTTGTCTCAGTTAACAGTGCCAAGCTTGTTCTAGTTCTAGAGCCAGTTTTAATCCAACAGTAAAGTTGTTCAGTATGTCTATGGCATTCATGGAGATAATTCTTTGTTTTTCATGGCATACAATGCTGCTTTTTCAGGCTTTGCCTACATGTTCACATGATTTCCCCACAGTGTCTCTGTGAATATCACTCAACCTCAAACTCCATTTATGCTGGTGAAGGCTAATAATATCACATTAATTTGATGGTGTCTACAGAGACCCTGTTTTCAAATAAGGTTGCAATCTGAGGTTCCAAGAGGTGGAACCTCTTATATTTGAAGGAGACAAATCCAATTTCATTATAAGGATTCACAAGGAAGTTATTACACTGGAAAATTTCAACTGACTTTTCAAATATCTAATAAAGGATTTTTCCTCATTAGTATATAATCAAACGGCAAATAGAATACAACATCATCATAATTTAAAGAATAATGATAAGAAAAAACTTTCTCTAAAATTGACCTCATACTTGATCAAAAGCACATCTCAACACATATAAAAAGTTGAAATAACCCCCTTATATCTTACTGAATCACCATGAGCTAAAGTTAGAATTCAACAACAATACAAACAATACAGAAAGTCTACAAACTCATAGAAACTGAACAACTCTCAACTGAATCACAACTAGGTTAAGAAAGAAAGAAATTAAAGACTTCCAATAACAGTAAAAATAAATTCACATCATACCCAAACTTATGGGACACTATGATAGCAGTACTAAAAGGAAAGACCATGGCCCTAAGTTCCCACATAAAGAATTTGCAAAATCTCACACTTGCTACTTAACAAGACACATGAAAGTTCTAGAACAAAAAGAAGCAAACTTGTCCAGGAAGAGAGGATAGCAAGAAATAATAATCAAATACAGAGTTGAAATCAATAAAATAAAAACTAACATTACCAATTCTTTAATGAGGCAATACTTACCCTGATAATCAAACCCACAAACACACAAAGATGCAAAAAACGAATTGCAAACCAATCTCCCTCATAAACATTGACAAAAAATCAATAAAATATTCTCAAATTGAATCAAAGAACACAGCAGAAAATAATAATCCAACAATTCCAATCAGTCTTTATCCCAGAGAAATAAGATTGGTTCTACATGTAAATATCTATCAAAGTAATTCACCATATAAACAAATTTAAAGAAAAACACACATAATAATGTCATTAGCTGCAGAAAAGGCCTTTGACAAAGTCTAACACCCCTTCATGATAAAGGTCTTGGAGACATCAGGTATACAAGGAGTATATCAAAACATAATAAAAACAATATACAACAAGCCAACAGCCAACATCAAACTAAATGGAGAGAAACTCAAAGTGATCCCACTGCAAACAGGAACAAGACAAGGTTGTCCACTCTCTCCATATACATTCATCACAGTATTTCAAGTTTTAGCTAGAGCAATAAAACAACAAAAGGAGAACAAGGGAATACAATTTAGAAAAGAAGAAGTCAAGTTTTTCTGTTTGCAGATATAATTTGGGGAATACACACACACACACACACACACACACACACACACACACATATTTCCAAAAATTCTACCAGGGAATTCTTACAGCTGATAAACACCTTCAGTAATGTTGCAGGTTACTAGACTAATAAAAAAATCATTAGTCCTCCTATACACAAATGATAAATTGACTGATAAAGAAATAAGATGAACAACACCCTTGACAATAATCACAAATAATACAAAATATTTTGGGGTAACTCTAACTAAACAAGTAAAAGACATGTAAGACAAGAACTTTAAGTCTTTGAAGAAAGAAAATGAAAAAGATATTAGAAAATGGAAAAATTCTTTAATGATCATGGATATGTAGAATTAACATAGTAATAATGGCAATCTTACCAAAAGCAATCTACAAATCCAATGCAATCCTCATCAAAATTCCAATATAATTCTTTGTAGACCTCAAAAGAACAATACTCAGCTTCATATGGAAAAACAAACAAAGAAGCATACAAAACCCAGGATAGCTAAAGCAATCCTGTACAATAAACGGACTTCCATAGGCATCACCGTCCCCGGTCTCAAGCTCCGCTATACACAAAAACAGCTAGGTAATGGCCTAAAGACACACAGGTGGATCAATGGGAAAGATCTTGACTTAAATTCACACACCTGTGAATACCTGATTTTTGACCAAGAAGCCAAAATTATACAATGGAAAGAAGAAAACATCTTCAACAAATGGTGCTGGCATAACTGGATGTTAACATGTAGAAGAACACAAATAGATCCATGTCTATTGCTCTGCAGAAAAACATAAGTCCAAGTGGATCAAAACCTCAACTTAAATCCAGTTACACTGAACCTGATAGAAGAGGAGCTGGGAAGTAGCCTTGAATGCATTGGCACAGGGGACTACTACCTGAATATATCACCAGTAGCACAGACACTAAGATCAATAATTTATAACTGAGACCTCTGAAAACTTAGGAACTTCTGTATGGACACTCTCAACAAGATAGAACAGCAGCCTACAGAGTGGGAAAAGATCCTCACCGACCCCACATATTACACAGGGCTAATCTCCAATATATATATATATATATACACTCAAGAAGCTAAACATCAAAATACCAAATAATACAATTGAAAAATGAAGTACAGATTTAAACAGAATTCTCAACAGAAGAATCTCAACTGACTAAAAGACACTTAAAGAATTTCTCAACATCCTTAGTCATCAGGGAAATGCAAATCAAAATGACTCTGAAATATCATCTTACACCTGTCAGGATGGGTAAGATCAAAAACACTGATGACAACTTATGTTGAAAAGGATGTGGAGTAAGGGAAAGAGTCCTCCACTGCTGGTTGGAGTGCAAACTTGTACAGCCACTTTGAAAATTGGTATCGTAATTTCTTAGAAAACTGGAAATTAATCTACCTCAGGAACCAGCTATACCAATTTTGGGTATATACCCAAAGGATACTCGATCATGCCACAAGGACACTTGCTCAACTATGTTCATAGCAGCATTTTTCATAATAACCAGAACTTGGAAACAACCTAAATGCCCCTTACTTGAAGAATGGGTAAAGAAAATGTGGTATATTTACATAATCAAGTATTATTCAGCTGTAAAAAACAATGACTTTATGAAATTTGCAGGCAAATGGATGGAGCAAGAAAAAAATCATTTTGCATGAGGTAACACAGAACCAGAAAGACAAACAAGGTTTATACTCATTCATAGGTATTAGGAGTAAAGCATATGATAACCAACATACAACCCACTACCTCAGAGAATCTAAATAACTAGGAGGGCCCAAAGAGGAAAGAATGGATTTCCCTGGAAAGAGGAAGTGGAAAAGATCCCCTGGATAATCTGGGGACGAGGCTGGGGGATGGAGGGATGGAAACAAGAGGGAACAGGTTGGGCAAGGTTGGGCAGGCTCGGTGTAGGAGGCAGCTTGCAGGCAGGATGGGGGAAAAAGTAACAGAAAAGATGTCTTGATGTATGAGCATTTTGGGGTTAGGGAGAAACCTGGTGCCAAGGATGACCCCAACTAAGACTCCTAGCAATAGGGGGGAGGGTACCTGAATTGGCCATCTACAGCAAACAGATTGATGACTTTTCCAGTTGCCATCAGAGATACTTCATCCAGTAGCTGATGGAACAATGGCAGAAATGTACAGACAAGCACCACAGTAAGCTCCAACAGTCTTTCAGAAGAAAGGGAGGAGGGGATATATGAGCCAGCGTCCTCATGTTGGGGGAATTCAACAGAGATGGTGGACCTGAGCTCATGAGAACTCGGGGACGCTTGACCAACTGTTAAGGAGCCTGCATGGGAATGACCTAGGCCCTCTGCTTGTGTGTGACAATTGTGTAGCTTGGCCTCTTAGTGAGGCTTCTAACAGTGGGAGCAAGATCACTTGCTGGCACTCAGCTGGCTTTTGGTAACCTGTTTCCCATGCTGGATACTAAACTGCACCTCAAAGTAAGGAGAGGAGCTCTGTACTCTCTCAGCTTGATGTGCCATGTGTTGTGCAAGCCCCTTTCTGGATGCAGATGGAGGAGGAAACTGGTTGGTATGTAAAATAAATTTTACAAGGTTATTTAAATAAAAAATTTAAAAAAAGAATGATGATAAAAGATGGAAGTGGCCCATTATTTCTGAAAGTAGATTTCATAGATCAGACACTTCAAGGGAGATTTCCTAGACACACATTAGAAGTTTATATATGTCAAAGCCATTTCAAAATGAGTTTTTCCTTCAAAAAAGTCAAACAAAGTTTCTCTCTTTCTTAGAACTGTATTACCACCATAAATTCAATTTGGTTTGCAAAGAACTTGTGAATCTCTTCTGGAAGGATTTTATTTGTGCATGGGATATTTTGAGATTTCTGCCATCTTATTTATTTGTTTTGTTTTGTTTTATGTGACAGTGGATAAACTGTTCTCTCTCTCTCTCTCTCTCTCTCTCTCTCTCTCTCTCTCTCTCTCTTTCCAGAAAATGTTTGTTAAATCCCATACCAAGTCTCTGTTTGCTAAATCCTGCTTTTCAGTTCTTCAATTGTCAGCATTTGTTATTCAGACACGTAATTACTTCTTACATAAGCAAGCCCATTCATCCTTTAACCAGGGGTGTATTTTCTCTTTTTTGGGGGGGTTATCTCTTAATTTATTTACCAAGGAAGATGAATGAGGGTTTCACTCACTAGCAATTCAGGAAACTGTCAGCTCACTGTGTCACCCTGGGGAGCATGGGAAGCTCTTCCTAAAGGCTGAGAAGACTTGATCATGATTTTTCCAAAGTTGTGTTTTCCCTTTGGCCAGGTGGATAACTGTCTCCTCCATTTGATGTCTACATCTTGTCGCCCTTATTGACAGTAGTTTTCTTCTACCTTCAAGAAGCACTTGCTTTGTTACTCGTTTCTGTGAGTCAGTAAATCTTTAATTTTTGTCAAAGAAGCAAGCATGTGCCCTGAAACAACTCTGTTTAGTGCAGTCTACTGTAGCACGATATTTATACACTGAAGTAGTATTGACTCACTTTTTAATATATAGTACATGCTAATAAAAATTACGGGAATATGAACACTTAAGATAAAATATTACTAGATACATAACCCAAACCCTTAGGTGCATTTTAAAATCAATAAATGGCATTAAAATTCATAAATTAAATAATTTTTTAGTTTCTCTAATTTTTTAATTGTTTCAATTTTAAGTTCTTTTGGGGGTGGGAAAGTACTTCATACAATGAGTATTGCTTTTAGATTATTCCCATCCTTTCCCTCCCCAACTCCTTCCACGTTTCCTGTCCTCCCTCCCAAATTCATGACTTCTTCTTCAGTTATTATTTAAATGTATTTTTTGCAATTTTACATATTTAGATCATACCTATATCCTACCCTTCTCAACTTTGTCTTCTTTTTTTCATGCTTTGCTATTTTTTTTAACCCAGTGAACACAATTGGTGTTGCCTGTATTACATAGATATAACGCCATCTAGTGGAGAATAAGCAGGCAACCTACCTGGCACTACCCCTCTGAGGGAAACTGACACTCACTACCCCCAGGAACCACTAACTGACGATAGCTTCTCAATTGTAACAGGTGCCCCATGCATTTTCCAGTGAACCTCTCTTATTTTTGACTCCTAGGACCTCTCAGTCCTCTCCTCTAAAATGTTTCTTGAGCCCTTTAAGGGAGAGGATGTGATGCAGATTTCCCACTTAAGAGGGAACATATCATAGACACCTGTTCTCTGTCTTTGTATTAACTGCCAACTTCTGCAAAAAGAAACTGCTCTGATGAGGGGACAGAAGAGGACTGAACTAGTAGATGGACACAAGGCTAAGTATTTAGGCAGAGTTAGGCACCGTGTCTATTTAGCAAAATAATAACAGTTACTTCTCCTCTAGGATCTTTAATCCCCCAAGTCACTGCCTATTAGTGAGGTTTAAAGTGCAAAGGATGAAGAGTCCTTCAGGTGCAATTGGAAAGGTGTTGCTTAGCCACATACCATAACTATTGCTCCAATAGATATGTTGTTCCAGGCTGGTAATTACTGTGGATCACAGGTTTCATAACTGGGTAAGATGATTGAGGTATTTTATCTCCCAGAAGTCTTCAAAGTACTTTCAATCACTGTCCTTAAGTCATGTCGTGGTGTAATATACCTTTAATCCCAGGACCCAGGGAACAGAGGCAAAAAGATCTCTGAGTTTGACCTACTTAGCCAGTTCAAGGACATTCAGGGGTGTTACAAAGAAAGACCCTATGCTAAACACACACACACACACACACACACACACACACACACACACACAAAAAAAAAAAACGAAAGAAAGAGACAGAAAGAAAGAAAAAGCAAAGAAGTCAGTAGGGAGCCATGATGACATCTTGGCCCAAGCTGCTGCTGAGAACCATGGATGGGTCTATGGTCGAGCTGCAGATGGGGTCTTAGTTGATCTCTGGCAGTGAATCCATGGCTTCTCCCTGACTCTGCACTTTTTTCTCCCAGCATTCAGTTTAGCTTTCCTGGCTTAACTAAATTCTGTCCTGCTTTAAGTACAAAGCAGTTTCTTTATTAGCCAATGGTATTTGTGGCTTATAGAGGGGAATCCCATATCAATATTCTATAGTTCTTTGAAGTGGTTGAAGATTACCTATTTATGTGAAATATAATCTCCATGATCTAAAGAATCTGATTAGTCTAACTATAAATATGAGAGACATTGATGACTATTGATATATATAATTCTTAATACCTATATGGCATAAAGAGTAAGACTTCAAATTAGATTATTAAACAATCTTTATACAACTCTGCAGCAAATGAGGACAATGACCTCAAATTGTAAACAATTTATATGTATCTTGATCAGATGTAAAAATGCATAGTGCAATATGATAAATATATCCTACATTTATATCAATGTATAAAATGTCTTAGCAGAGGTAGAAGCATGCATACATGCAATATGACAAAATAACATTACTTAGGTGTACAAATATTGTAAACAGAAATAGGAGCATATTCAATATAGCAAATATAATTTGAATTTTCATCAATTTACAAGAATATATACCTATGTAAATTGTATATAAGTAATAGCTCACAGGTATTCACACTATTATTCACTATATTATTAGTGTGAATAAACTCACACTAATCTACCTATTATCCTATCCAATTTCCTTTTTTCTTTTCTTTTTCCTTTTTTATATTTTTTATTGATTTTTATTGAGCTCTACATTTTTCTCTACTCCTATCCCTGCTTCTCCTCTACCTTCAACTCTCGCCCAAAATCTCCATGCTCCCAATTTACTCAGGAGATCTTGTCTTTTCTACTTAAAGCAAAGAAAACCAGCATACAAATCACAATCCCAAAGAAGTAAGACAATAATGAGGACACTAAGAGAGACATACGTAGACCTAATCTACATGGGAAGTATAAATAAACAATTTCCTTTTTTTCAAAGAGATCCCTGTGCTTACAAAATTTCCTCCCAAATCCCAAACCCTATGCCAGTAATCATCAACCCCTAATAGATGTCCCTAACCCTGAGGACAAACTTTGTTGGGAAAGGGGATGTTGTTTAAAGAATTACTTCCAGCTGTCATGGTAGTGATGTTCTTTCCATGGAATACTGTAAAACTAAAATGAAGATTAAGTTTCAATATTACTGTCTGGTAAAATTGAAAATAGTCTCTGAGTATTCAGTAGGGTTTTTCCTAAAGTTCTTATTTAAAGTTCTGGCCAGAACATTGTAAGAAGGTCCATTATTTCAGCTAAAACAGTTGGAATCATTTTTAGCAACTGGTACCCAAAGCCAGTCTAAAGTAGCACAATCAGAATAGTCACATCATCTCAACCAGGTGGAATAATTGATGTGTGGCCTCAACTTCTTCTTAAAAACTTCAAAGATTACTGCAGGAAAATTCTTTTCCCATTTTGGAAAACTTAAACATTATTCATATATACATAAATTCAACAAAAAGTATTATACAGGTAAAAATAGGTATGAAGAGAAGTAAATTTTTTCCTAAATTCTTTCTTCTTTCTGTCCTATACCAGATGGCTCCTGATATTAGAAAGAAACAATGAATTTTTCTCTTATCAATATGCTTGGATTTAGAGTAGGATAGTCATTGTCCAATTACAAAACCAACTTTAATTTTTAAGTACAGATATATACATGTTCAGGTAATGGAATTTTACCGTGTAGATGATACATCATCCTAAGTCAGATTTCTCTTTGCTTGGTGATTCTTTCTGGTTAGATACCTTTAATTTTTTAGGCATCTAGATGTCTCTTGACTTTTTTTTAGATGGGTAGTTTCCTGAAAAGACAAGAACAGAACCCTTCCCCAACCCTTATGAGTTTTTCTTGCCGCCTGTATGATTGTCACCTCTGTGGATGAACTGTCATTTCTGTCTCAAGAGGTTTCTCATTTTCTAACAGAATCTTTATTAATTTTGATTGTATCCACAGCTTTTCTCCTCCTGTGGAAATAAGAGCAAAACCCCTTTTCGAGCACAATACATCTCCTGATTATCATTCTGAAATCAACACATTCTTGAAATATATTGGCTGATTTTATTCAGAAATTTCTTCTTTTAATCAAAGTATCTCTGCTGCTGTTGTTCCTTTCTCATAAGCATTAAAAAATTAAGGTTAATAAAACATTATTTAATGCTTATAAAACAATAATTTTCAATCTAGCTTTTTCAGTCAGCTGTGGTATCGGTTATCTCCTCTCTTATGCTCACTCCTACCCTCCCTTTTCTTCATCATATCTCATTCAACTCTCCATTCTTCCCCCTTTCTTCTTACATACTACCTGAAACTTTCTTACTTAAGATCTTAAGCTTTTTTAACCCTCCCCCTTGGCTCCTTTCCTTCATAGCTTCTATAGGAACTCCAAATGGAGCACATGAATCTAAAGATTTGAAGCTGAGATGTACATATGAGAAAAAAATATGATGTATTTGTTTGTTGAAATGTGGGTTCAGGTACTCTGTATGATTTCTTTCAGTTCCATCCATTTATCTTGAAATTGTGAAGTTCCATTGTGCATATGTATCATAATATTTTATTTATCAGTTGATGGACATTTAGGTTCTTTCTATTTCCTGGCTAGTGTCTAGAACAGCAATGAAGATGAATTAGTAAGCATCACTGTAGTAGACAATGTAATCCTTTAGAAACATTCCTAGGAAAGGAATAACTTGGTTACATGGTAAATCTATTTCTAGGTTTTAAGTGACCCCTATTCAGATTACCAGTGAATCTGCACCAATTCAAACTCCTACCGATATCCTTGTCTTTTGTTATTTTATCTTATCTCTCCCAACTAGGATAACATGAATCTTCAAAGTAGCTTTAATTTGAATTCACCTCTAAAACTAGTTGCTACAGTGATAGCTTAGTGGTTAAGAGCAGGCATTGTTCTTCCAGAGGTCCTGAGTTCTGTTCCCAGCAGCTGTGTCAGATGACTCATGATCTCTAATTCCAGTTCCAGGGGATGTTATCTCATCTTCTGGCCTCCTGACATCACTTAAAATCATGTGTGTATACCCATATGTAGACACACATATAGACTCAAATAAGAGCAAAATGCATCTCTAAAATTAATGATATTTATAAAATTCTAAATACAATTCAACACATGTTATAAATGTTAATATTATACAAACATGAACATTGTGGAATTAAACATGCAAAATATAATTATTTTAATGTGCCAGTGCCCATATAAGAGGAATAGCAGGTGACACTTGTGTATCAAGAGTTCAGTCCACGAGAATGCAGGGCACTGATGAATGAATCTCATATAGCCAAGGCCTGAGGGCTTCATTACCAGAGTCTCTTGCTACTTCTGTGCTTTTACATGTTTGTCCCTTCCATTTTTCTCTGGTATCTGGCATGGTGAGAATGAATGTGTATGGGGGATCTCCACTGCCTTTAATTTAATGTGATTATCTCATGGAAATATCCCATTCTACTGGGCATTGTTACCTGTGGATTATTATGAAGATGGTTTCTTGTTAAGCTGTACTGTTTAATTTATGCAATTATTTAATACAATATTAATGTTAGTTTAAACAGAATTTTGATTTTAAGAGTTTCTAACAAATAAAGTAAGAGATTATTATAGAGGCTCATTTAGTGGGAAAATAAATGCAGGCAAAGGTGGGATATCGTATTGCCCCCACCCCGATAAAGCAGGACAGAAAATAGGAACAAGGACATGTCACACATCTAGGACTTACAAGTTTTATTTAAGGAGCTATATAGAGTATGACTTATGTAACCTTAATAAGTGTAACCTTAATAATTAGGTTAATTATTAAGAAAACAATTCAGTCCCAGAAGCTAAGCTAGCTCAAGTTTTTTAATCTTAATGTTGGGTTTCAGTGTGCCTCATAGCAGAAACAACGCTTTAAAGTATAACTTAAAGTTAGGTTAAGATGTTTTTGCTAATGGCTTTGAAGTAGAAAATCTTGGGGGAACAATTTAAAGTTTAGAAAGACACATTTCTCATAGTTGAACAGGCGACTCATTGACGTCTGGGAACAAAATGGCAGGCTTGTTATTGCTGGCTGACATACCTTTCTTGTTAGACTTGGTTAATGATCAATGGTTATGATTAATTCCTTATATCCATTTCTGTCCTCAGTTTCCTGATATGATTTAATAAAAAAATCTATTGATTAGTGGATATGTATCCTGGGGATTTAAAGTAAAAACGACTGATTGTTTTCAATATAGGAATGTTTAGATTTGTGATTATATTAAGATTTTTATAAGATTCCCTATTGAGATAAATAATAAGATGATTCATCCTTTCTTTACAAGTGCAAAATACAGTCTGCCAGCAAAGGAAGTGGCTGAGAAAAATACCTTGCTTGCTTATGGTTTATTAATCAATAACATGTTGCTTAGACATGAATATATGTGAGTTCTTGGAGATAATTTGTTTTTAACCTGTAATACATAGAATATTTAATCATGTAAGGGAGATCAAAAACATGCTGTTTTTTTAACTTGTATTCACTCTAATCATTCACTTAAAATAGAATGTAAATGTGTTGTAATTTTTATATTGCTTAAAAGATTTTGCCAGGGAATATAAGCTGTAAGAGAAAAAATAAAGAAATTAGAAGGAAGACATCAGAAAGTAGTACAGAAGGAAGCCACCAGGAAATACACAGGTGAAAAACATCAGGGAAAAGAATAGATCAGAAAAGAAATAGAATAAAACAAGCGACAGGACAGACACAAGAATAAAACGAAGAACTAAGATTTGACCCTCAGAAAAGTTCTCATGTTTCTGTTTGTCAGTCCAGGAAATCACTTACTCTGTGTCTTCGCTTCAGTTTTCCTGAACAGCTGAAGGCCTGCCTTCATCAGCACTCTAGGTAAGATCCTGCTTGCTGGAGATATGTATATGTTTATGTTCCTCTTTTTGCTGGCACCAGAGAATTAAGTTTTTCTGCATTTGCTGGCTCCAAGGAATTAAATTCTACTATCTCAGATTTTTCAATCTCAATTGAAAAGTCAACTGAGTCTGTCAACTCTGTGGATCCTCTTCAATTTCTGAGCTACTAAGATTGGTTCTTCCATCACCATTAATTGCTATATTATTATTCAATAAATGAATGCAATGACCACCTTATTGCTTCCAATGTAACTTGAATATTGTGAACATTTTATGAATAACTTTCTGAAGTTGCGTTTCTTTGTTCCTTCCTTTTTTTCTTCATGAAGTTTACTTTAAAAGCTTCTTAAACTGTATTTCCATATTAATACCAAGTCAAGGATCACTCCATAACACACAATTTGGTTGGTTAATATGAATAACTCCTCCTCCTCTCATTTTCTCAAACAACAAATAAGAGACCATTCATAGTACAAATATATAACTGTATAATTCATTTGTGCAGACAAATAAACACATGGAACTTAAGAACAACCCAAATTTGCACTGTGACTAAGTATATAGTCAGCATCCTTAAGAAAATCCAACTACTCAAGGGTTTGTAGAAGATGAAGAGAGGCTAAATTTTAATCATTGTTTGAAAATGAGTGCATAAAGCTGTTCTGTCTAGGGTACATTTTATGTTATTAGCACAAAATGCTATCTGTTCAACAAGGCCTGCGAGCATATGGAAAGAATGACTTTTGATGAGTATAAAACTGCCCCCCAAAGCCTGTTGTGGCTCTTACAACAACTCAAGGGGTACTGATAAGAGGGAAGTGGCAACTTGTCTTCTGCTTCTGTAGTAGGAGGTTGCTTGTTTGTTCCCAGCCACTCAGATTCCCAAAATAACCACACAGAAACTGTATTAATTAAATCACTGCTTGGCCCATTAGCTCTAATTACTTATTAGCAAGCTCTTACATATTAATTTAACCCATTTCTATTAATCTTTGTATCACCATGAGGCTGTGGCTTATAGGGTATCTGTCTCCAGCAGGGCTACTTGGCTTCCCTTTTATTTTGCCTTCTTTTTCCCAGCATTCTGTTAGTTTTCCCCGCATAGCTCTGCTCTACCCTTCAGAGGTCAGAAACAGCTTCTTTATTAACCAATGGTATTCACAGCACACAGAGGGAAATCCCACATCATGCTTCCTTTAAGAACGAGGGTCTGTTCCCTGAAGCTGAGCTGTGGGAATCAGTAAAGATTACTGCTCATCTAGAATTCCCAGTCACCAAGGACCTAGTGGTTAAAGCTCTCCACACTTTCTGTTCACCATGCCCTTTCATTTACTACTTGCTTTGCCAAGTTCTCGCTTACTGAGCAGTTATATGTACTTGGACAACAGTGCTCAACTTGTACATTCTGCTTCCCATTTCTGTTCCTCATGCTTTCTAAGTTTTTCCAGTCTTTAAATACAGAATTCTTCTTACTGTAAAACTTCCTGTGGTCTCCTTAGTTCTTGAATTTCAATTCTTGACAATAAAGGCTGTTGTGAGTGTAATATCTAGATGGGACTAGACTTTAAGTTGGCCCATCATGTGACTGCAGGGAGTTAGAGATAATTTTTCCTCCCCATTTTCTCATGGTAAAATGAGTGCATTTGGAGACATTGTCTCTTCTGTTCTACTACAGAGTAATCAGTCTAACACTAGGTAATTAATTTTTGAGTGGTTTTTGAACATTACATTTCTTCTTTAATAAATTTTGATATTTTTATCATCATCATTGTTGCTAGTATTATTATTGAATCATATGTAGTAATATTTTGTTTGTGTTTTAAGAAATTAATGCTTGCCTAAAGATCAATAGAGGCCAGGCAGTGGTGACACACACCCTTAATTTCAGGATTCAGGAAACAGAGACAGATGGATCTCTGTTAGTTCAAGGTCACCTGGGCTACATAAAATTGATCCAGTCTATAAGAAAAAGGTTCAAAGCAGTTCTATATTTATTAACCAATAAAAACAATGCATAGACAGAAGGACCTCACATCAAAACAGAACTCACACAAAGGTAATGCCAGGACTAGGGAGGTGAAAACAGCAGTAATATGTTTGGAGAAAGAGAGGAATATGAGGTGGGAAGAGAGAGGAAAGAGCTCAGTGCAGTCTGGAGATGCAGTCTGAAGCAGTCAGTCAGAGGAGGCAATCTGAGGACAGACCTTTTTGGTCTGAGGATTTCGTAGATGTAAAAGTTCTCTCTATTGGCTGGCTGCACTACTTCTCTGATCCTTCACCTTTCACCCCCTAACTGATTCCAGTTCTTTTATTATTATGACTATTTACAATTTATGCTGCAATGAGAGTCTCAATTTGCAGCGTAGGTTTTTCTGTTGTCACTATTTAGTCCAGCTTGGCCTGGCATATGACATGATCTTCATGCCTCAGGCTCCTAATGCTGGGATTACAGGAGTGAGTCACCCTGACTGACATTATTGTTTAAAGTTTTCAATCAGGAATTCTGTTGGTGGTATTATTTTTATTTTTATTAATATTCTATTGCATGTTTTGTTCATTAAGGGTGATTAATTTAAGTAACTGAATTAATGTCTTTTCCTATTATTTTTATTCTTTTAAAGTTATATGAAACTCAGGATGTTCCAAGTAAAAGAAAATAAAGATCATTTAGGTGAACTTAGGTACTCATAAAAGGACAATGAACAGATGTGTTATAAGAGGAATGAATATGTACAGGAGTCATAGGAGCTCAAAGATGAACATCTGTCCTAGATGAACTGGGAAGTGGTGTGTACCACATAGAGTCAAAGTCAAGATGGCTTGGAATTTTCTATCAGCAAGCATCTCATAAGGCAAAGACAAAATGAAAACTTGGATGATGGACTCTTTTCCTTGAAAACATGGCCATAAATACCACCCTAAATGGAAGATCAAATAAAATGTTGTTTTTGAGTTTTCTTATCTATCACAGTTCTATATTGCATTTTGCACTTATATACAAATAAAAAGAAGAAAGAAATAACAAAACTCATCCTTTCATCTGTTTTCAAAATACTCAGCTATCATTGTTCCTATTGAGAGGCAGTGACTGCATATGGAAGTAAATTCATGGCCATATTTTCTAAGTTAACGACCTTTATTGGCTTCCCATTTAAGAATGAGTCACACACTGAACAAAGCATTGTGTAATTGAATCATATTAAAGAACAAGTATTTAATTGCAATTATTGTTAAAATAATTTATTTATGAAAATCTAAGATCTGCATTTATATTTAGTCTTTCATTTACCTCCAGTCTGGTGCTGTATGTGCCCTATTAAGTTGTAAAATGCGTGGTCATCAACCTGTAATTCTACTTGCATTCATGTGACTAGACTATGTTCTGATCTTTGCTGTTTGGTATAACACCATTAATCTCTTTTGGGTCATTTATCTATACCTATTCAATTCCATTGTGAACATCTAAAGACCCTTTTCAATTCTAATTAAGCAGCATTTCTTGGGCAGGAAACAGGTAGCTTTCCTTGAACATCTGGTGAGGCAGAAAAATTGAACTAGACTGTTAGCTCTTCACAGTTTTTCAGGCTTGAATCTCATCATTAGCAGTAAGAAGCCCATCATATTATTGTCACATTCTAGACCATCAAATATGGAGTACCTTGTCAGAGAGTGTACTTGCCACTGGATAATGTGTGTAAAAGTAAAAATCAAAACTCAGATCTTGAACCTGAGAAGCTACCTAACCATCTATCTGTTCTTCTGGTTCATTGATTGAAAGAGTAGTTAGCTCAGTATAAGCACACCTCTGTGTGGTTTGCTGTTTTGTGACTCTTCATTATTTTTGTAGCCCTTCCACCCAGCTCACAGTAAATCACACAGAGACTTATTCTTTCTTATGAATACTTGACTTTAAGTTGGCTTGTTTCTAGCCAGCTATTCTTAAATTAGGCAATATACCTTTTGCATCTGGGCTTTTATCTTTTTATATCCTGTATATAATTTTTACTTCTTACTTCATGTCTGACTTGGTGACTGGGTGGCTGTCCTCTGATGTCCTCTCCTCTTATATTCTCATCTTTGGTTTTTTCCCAGATATCTCCTAGTATTTATTCTCTCTGCCAACCAGCCCTGCCTATCATTTCCCCCACCTGGATATTGGTTTTTCGGTTATTTATTAGACAAATCATGTGTTTTAGACAGGCAAAGAAAAGATTCATAGAGCTATACAAATGCAACATAAAAGAATGCAACACATTTTTTTTGCATCATTAAATAAATGCTTCATAGTATAACCAAACGGACCACATCTTTAACTAATATTCTACATTTCCTCCTTTTAGTCTAAATAAAAGTTTCTAGCTTCAACATAGTAAGACTACATACAACAAAAAGTTATCAAGTAAGACTTACTTTTACAATATTCAGTCCATTTGTATTTAGTAAATACAGAGAAAATACTTCACTATGTATCTCATCTTAATGATTCCAAAGCTTTATACTTAACTTACTCTGTATCGTAACTAAGAAAAACAACAACTAGTAACTATTTAGTCTTTAACTTCATCAAGGATCCCAGATAACGTAATATTTTCTAAAAATAGAGACATCTGGCTACCTGGACAGTCACCCAAACTTTCTTTGTAATTGGGTCATCTATTTTCAACCTACATGCCTAGAATATCTGCTAGATTTTTCAGTGAAGGAAGATTTGTTTTATTATTTAGAATTTATTTTCCTGTCTAAATATTAAGATTTATTCCTTTATTTTCCTACTTCCTTTTAATGACCTATTATTAACAATCTTTTATTGCTAAAATTGACTCATAAGGTAGATTGAAGTTACAAAAAAATACTGTCCTATTTCATTGACAGGTAACTCTGAAGGAATGTTCCTCTCGGTCTCTGTTTCTGTTTCTGTCTCTGTCTCTCTCTCTCTCTCTCTCTCTCTCTCTCTCTCTCTCTCTCTGTGTGTGTGTGTGTATACAGGTGTACAGGTAAGTAGCGGTAAACTAACTAAAAATAAGCCATCCTTTAGTATTTGGATTCTGTCTGGTTTTTCTTGGTCATTCTGCTTGCTATTGTTCATTTGCACAAGTGCTGAGGGCTAAATTAGTTAACGCATTTTCCAATAAATCCTGTGCTTGCCATGACAATTCTGTAGTCTTGTTTCTTCTTATTATTTCTATTTTACTATTGATTTGTATCTCTGTGTGGGTATGTGAACATGAATGCAGGTGCCACACATACCAGAAAAGGGCATCAGATCACCTCGGCCTGCCCAAGGTGGGTTCTTGGCACTGAACTCAAGTCACCTGTAAGAGAACTACATGCAAAGAATTGCTGACCTGCATTTTTGTTACCCAGACTTCCTTCTTAAAGTCTATCAGTTGTACTTAGTGTGATACACTTCAGTTTTGTAGTTATCAAGTTAAAGTTAAACATGATTTGAATTAAATGTTTGATTAGGTTTTAACAAAGTAGAAACTGAAAGTGTATTACCTCCTGTGACATCAGAGACAATTAATTAATAAACTGTTTCTGTGAATGTGTAATAAAATAGTTTGAGCAAGAGAAATAACATTTAAAACATATTAAGGGGAATATTTTAAAGACACGTGGAACTTATCTCCTTTTATTTTACCTCAGGGATCAGGGATGAAGTCATTTTGTTTTATCAAAATATGTTAGAGTCACAGAGACTGAAGGCAGTTTAAGTCATAAAATGACAGTTTGATGTACATCACAGTCATCTTGAGAAGAACATTTCAGGGCTTCCTCCTTTGACTTATCCCAACATTCTTCACTCATGCCTCTCAGACACTGAATTTTGCACATTTTTTGGCACACAAAATTTTCATGTCTTCCTTGTCTACCAGCATTGGATGAGGCCAGTCAAGGCTGAGTTTGTGCTGTGTCTTCTTCATCTCCATCTGCTCTGGGCTTTGGAGTCACACACACAACAGCAGTCCATAGACACCTTCTGTGCTTTATGAAATTGTGCTTCTAGCCATAGAACAATATAACTTAAAAGTCAAAATAACTGAGATTTGTAATCCTTTTGAAAATAGACATACCTAACCCCATTGCCAATGACTGACATAGTTTGAAAATTAGAGAGAAAGCAAAAATATTTTCATTATTAAAATTATATATGATAGTAGGCTTTTTATGTGATTACTTAGTTAATTTATTTCTAAATAAGAGTTAATCACTAGAGAAATGTATTTAGAGCAACAGTGTATATGGTCTATATATAAAAAGATGAAATTTTAGGTAGCATATGGTATGTACCATTCATGAAAAAGGATATGGTATCAAATGGGTTTTAATATATCCAGACATGATGAAAAATGTCATTTTCTATACAGAAGAATAACATCATTCTTTTGAGAGGAGTAACTGTTAGAAAGATACACAACTATTTGCAATATACTAGGGGGGAGTGAAAGACTCTCCCTAAATGATTATAGCATGTAATTACCTGTCATAAAGAAACCAGGAAAACCTGATGACAGGTGAAGTACTTCATAGTATCCAAGATCAAATGGAGGCTAGAATTTCTAATTATCTTCTGTATCAGGATAGTAATGCAGATTGGAAAAGAAATAAAATAATGTATGGCCAGGTCGCAGGGTGTGTCTTTGAAGTTCCCTAATTTCTGTGAACACTTGATTTTTAGAATCATCTTATTCTTCCTATGTGATAAAGTGATACTAGTGTTTCCCTTTCCTCCTCTGCTCTGGCCTGTAGATGATCCGACATCCACACCCATTAAAGATAGATTATTGCTTCTTCCCTTTGTCCAGAATCTGCTTTGTCTATGGTGGTTTGAATGAGACATTCCATGTGACTCTCTGGAATTTGAATCCTTGATTCCTTGATATACACTTGGTAAACCTGTTTCAGTAGGCTTAGCAGGTGTGACCTTTCATGAGGATGTGTTCACAGAGGCAGAATATGAGGTTTCAAAAGCCATGTGTTTCAGTGAGCTTTCTCTGCCTCCATCTTGTGATCTGAGTCCTGAGCTCTCAGTTGTTTCTTTCACGATGTTTTCTCTCTGACATCAGAGATACTAACTCTCTGGAATAATAGACCTGCTAAACTCTTGTATAAGTGGCTTTGGTCACTGTCTTTTATTATAGTAATAGAAAAATAACCGATTACAGTGCCAGATATTCTATTTACCCCGAGGCTGAGTTCTGAGTGCTTGTAAGAGTGGAAATTAAATTTAGATAATGGGTATTTTAATAATTTAGTAGGAATGTACAAAATTTTACTTTTTGTAACACACTGAGAAAAGTAGTTCTAATATTCTGATAAGGGGACACTTATAACATTGCTGAAAGTGATAGTCTATGTAGAGTGAAGCAATGATGCTGGGGTGGCTATGGCAGATGGCAGGAGAATGGATAAAAACTTTAGAAGAACATTTTTTCCTAAAATAGTAAGACCATAAAATTACCATATGGCCATGCTCTTCAGGAGAATGTGGAGACTGTTGCCAAGGCAATGATGGATAGGTTGAAGAGTTCGGTAGTAGTATCATCTGAAAATTCAAACTATCCTTTCTGTAAGAAAGGAGGTTATATACCCCAGAAGTAGTATGACATTTAATCAGAGAACCCACAAATTAAGGATACAAGGGTTTCCAAACATAGATAATCAATGTATCTATCTCAAGTGCTATATTTTTTACTTGTACTTTGCATAATGACTCTTGTAGTGGAAAAATCACAGAAATAGCTGATTCAACTAACCATCGCACCTTAACATGATATAAAAAGAGAACAAAGTACAGATTTAATTGGCATGCTAAATGAATTCTTAAGGATTTAAAAGGCTCAGTTGTCGTGATTCCCATTATATCTCTAGTCAAGTTAACATATGAACCATGTGTTATCTGTATAGTCCACTACCGAGAGACTCAAATCCATTAGTGGTGATTATCGTTGCTGCTGAACCTCAATCCAAGCTTGTACATAGGGTTTCCAACTACGACTGCATCCTTTCCCATCCAATCAGGAAGAAAACTCAGAAAACATTTATTTTATTTACTAGAGAACTTTTTCTTTATATAGTGATGTGTTGGTGACCTGATGTTCTCAGTGAAAAATAGAAAACCAAAATTTGCAATTTCTTCAATAGCTAAGTATTAAAACCTGTACATGAATTAAAATAATGAATAAAATTGTGGGTGTAAATTCCAACATTCTTAATGCAAATCAATAAGGAATCTACTGTGGTCAGGAGGAAAAGCACCAGAACTAAAAATGGGTCTTAGTACTTGGGTGTCCCACACTGTCTGACCAGCAAGGTGGACATTATAGTCGGTTTGAGACCTTTGTCAGCTTTGAGAAATCCCGAAGCAGTCGTTAACACCTTGCATAGATCGCAGCCTGCTGTACGCACAGATCACCTGGCTGAGATTTCTCTTCTATAGTGGGCTCTCTGCAGCTATCAATTGATGGAACTACGTGGATCAAGGACTTAAACAAGGTGTGAACAGCATATCAAATGTGTGCAAAGGGGACAGGTCATGTAAACACAAGGTCAAAATATCGGCAAAAAGTCCGATGATCCAGTTCTGACATCAGATATAATCCTTAAGGACAGGCTTCTTTCCAGAGTCTTATTATGGTTTCATGTGGGTAGTGCAGGGTTCCAGGGCAAAATGACACATCAGAATCAGCTCATGGAACAGATAGATATCTGGTCACCTGCTCGGTTCATCAGACCATCTAGAAGCATTTGTCTGGATGATTGAAAGCTTAAATCATTATACTCATGCTTGCCAAACCACATCTGATAAAAGTTAGGCAGCGAGACCAAGATGGATGTCCCAATGCAGATTGAGTACTCTTGCTGGAGGTGACAATATTCGTGATGATCATTGTGATGAGCCTTAGGGTTGTGATCTCTTTCTGCATTCTATTAGCAATGCCTGGGCACGTGGTGGTACCACCTGACACCACCACTGTGTTGACATACATGTTCTCATAGAAGTCTACATCAAACCAGGAGAGAGGGGAAGATAGCCTCATGGATGCTGTAGAACTTAACTTTCTGTAGAATGGGCTGGTAAAGTGTACATGAACTCTACCAATGGTAACTACCTGCACATTGGGAAGCTCAGAGATCATTCTTATTGAATGAGGAGTAGTATGTATGTATCAGTCTGTAAGTGGCCTGCCTGGAGGATACGCTAGTTCAATGGTGGCACAAAGCTTCTGAGAGCAACCAGCCAATAACTGATTTGACTTAATGGCCATGCCATCTCCTGGCATACAAAGCATACCTGAAACTGCTTAGTGATAAAGAATCTGAGATTAGATAGTCAACTTACTGAAGATAAAATTAAATAATATTCTTCTAAAAGTACATAGCAAGAACATGACTTCACACAACATTCTGCTATACTCATAGATCAGTGCATTACTCAGCTGTCACCAAAGGAGTTCCTGCTACAGCAGATGGGAATAAAAACAGAGAGTCACAGGCAGACATTATTGTCAGAGTGAAGAGACCTTGGAACTCTCAGCCCTAAACAGTATGCACAGAGCAAATCCCTCTCCTCAGACCTCCAGGAAGCCTGTAGAAGGGGGGAGGAAAACCATGAAAGATCCAGAGGGCAGGAAAACACCAAGAAAATGAGGCCCTGTAAATCACTGTGATAGATGCACATATGTACTCCAGAGACTGAGGCAATATGCACACTACCTACATGCATGTATGACACATGGGTCCTACAGTTGAAAGGAGAGGGCATATGTCCCTATTCCTAACCCAAAAGCAATATCAAATTAGTAACTGCTTGGAAATGAAAATTGAGTATTCTCCAAGGAAGTCTCACTGAGTAAAATAATACACTTAAGGACTGACTGCATTGAACGGCCAACAGAAAGAGAACTCAACATCTTCGGAGGTTTCTTCTCTCACAATGTTGTGTCATAATGGTGTATCAGAGAACCTGGACAGCTTAATTCGGGCACATTATATGAATTTTTTTTCTTTTTTATTTGTTTGTTTAGTTTTAAAATTCTCTCTCTCTCTCTCTCTCTCTCTCTCTCTCTCTCTCTCTGTCTCTGTCTCTCTCCCTCCCTCTCTTTCTCTCTCTCTCTCTCTCTCTCTCTCTCTCTCTCTCTCTCTCTCTCTGTCTGTCTGTCTTAACACTACTGGTCCTCTGGGTATATATTATGGTTTCTGATTTTGTATTTATGAAATTAATGAGTGTGCAAGTGAGTAGGTTTCTACACCTGTATTTGTTTCCCGTGCCACTTCTGGGGCCCCTTTGCTTCTTTCTTTGAGTTGTTTGCTTTGTCCTATTCTGATGTCTTTCATTTTTGTCTTATCTCTACTTATTTCATTATTATGCCATAGAAGATCATTTGTTCTCTAATGTGAACAGAGATAGAGAGTATTCAGGCAAACAACACAAGGAGATGGAATGGACAACTTAGTCAGGGTACGCTATATAAAAATGTATTTTCCAGACAAGAAAAAAAATGAACCACTGAGAAAACTCCACCTCTTCCAACTGGAAGTAAATCGTTACTATTTATGTAATAGAGAGACATCAAAATAATAAAAACTCATTGAATGCAAACCATTTGTTGCTGCTTGTTTGTGGCATAGGGGTTAGGACCAAACTATGAGTTTCCTAGATCATGCTATAGACCAATTAATTTTACAACGTGTTTATGGTTTTATATAACTATACTGTCTTCCCAATACACAGTTATGAATTCCATTTCAAAATTTTATAGTCACGGATAATTACCCTTGTATTCCTTAAGCTACTTCTTTTAAAAGATGAAAGTGTACATTAGTATGGTAATTGGTCTCATATTTCCTTTTCAAAGCAATAAAATCATTTTTTGCATGAAACATGGTATCTTTATATGCTCATTGGATTTTCTTTTTTCCCATCTGGCAACAAATGGCTTTTAATGATGTTTATACTCTCCAGTAAAAGCCTACAGCTTGCCCTTGATTCCTGTTGTGGTTTGTACATTATTGATTGACCATCACCAGCTTTCAGGGGTGTTTGGATTATCTCATTGTTGATCTCAATAGAGGATAGTATGTTAAGAGATTTTCAGCATTATCATTGTGTTAGTGTGATAGGTGCTGACATCATGAATCCCTTTGTACTTTCCTCACTAAAATGTCTTCAGATCACCCAAAGTTAATTTGCTAAAAGATGATTTAACTCCATTCCCAGAGAGCTATAGCATTTCGATTTATTAACCCCCTTCCTCCTTAGATTCTTCAGTTCTGAAGCACGTGGAGATGGAGGCTCAAAATAATTTTCTGCTTGTGTATGTTTCCAAAGAGCCTAAGTGAATATGATGGCTCCGTTGACAGCAGTATCAAAAACTCCCCCTGGATTTGAAAACACAAGAAGACTTGAGATCCTGAATTCAGGGGAAAAAGCAATTGAACATATAGTGGTTGCATTTGTCACAGGTCATATTTCACTGAACAGCGCAGTCCCTTGAGTGTGCAGGTAAAGAGCTTCAACAGAGACTGCTGCTAAATTCCTCCTCATCACAGAGTAAATAATTGGCACCCTCACTTGTGCACTGTGATGCTATATTTAGTAGAGTGAATTATTTCGATCTCCATCCCGAATTTCCACTTGGTTTTGTTTTATTCTATTTAATTTGCTAATTAGTCTTCTTTCTGCTTTCAATTTCCACAGGATATTTGAGAATTTATCAGTCTGGGCAATATATATATATATATATATATATATATATATATATATATACATATGCAATCTAAAAACATTTGAATAAAGAACATTTATTTTTTATTCAACAAATATTCTTTATAAACATTCTGATCAAATAGAGAAAAACTGGAGTAAAGCACTATTTCTGTTTTGAAAAAACTCCCTGTTCACAAATTGCACAATTAAGCAGATATTTATAGTAGAGATAAAAGTCTTGGAATATATACACAGAGAACATATCTGGGAAGACTTGGCAAAGCTCTAGGAGGAAGTTAATTGTAGAATGACTACAGGAATTGATAAGAATAAGAGCAGAGCTAAAGTGGGATCAGTTTCAGCAGGAGGTGAGAAGAAAGACGTGAGAGGAGTTTTGACAGTGAAGAAACCAAATATCATAGCTGGATCGCAGCATTAGGACGGCTCATATGGAGGGAACTTGTATTTAAGACATATTCAGGGCCAGGTGACTCTGGCATTTTGGCTTCTTTTTATGCTCCGGTTTTGAACAACACTGGCTTTGACAGAGCATCTAGAAATAAACCTAACCACTCATTTTCCCTTTCTTGTAAAAATATTGGCCAGAGAACAAGTGTTGGGGAAAGTTGTTAACTTTATGTTGAATTTTAGTTTCTTTAACTTGTCAAAGATTTGACTTTGTGTGTGGTGGGGTACATACAAAAAGTAAAGTACTTTGCCAAGATGTTTCATTAAAGCAAGATCTCACTGCTTATTGTTGCTTTTTTTAGTGTTAAGGTAATTTTCATTTTTAAAAAGCCCAAACTGTCAAGGTTTAGTTAGAGACAGAAGCACAGCCAGGTGACAGTTAACTATATGAAAGAAATCTAGGTGA
Organism: Myodes glareolus; assembly: GCF_982192425.1. NCBI lineage: Eukaryota > Metazoa > Chordata > Mammalia > Rodentia > Cricetidae > Myodes > Myodes glareolus. The sequence continues at coordinate 10,059,267 of NC_142032.1, forward strand.
GTTGTATTTTTGTGCTATGCTTCCCATGGTCTGCATATTCGGATGAATCATGACCAACTCTGTTGCTACTTCTGACATCCCACTACAGATGGTAGCAGTGACTCCTTGAGCTCCACAATTTCTTTGGATGCTGTAGGAGCTGCCAATCAAGCAACTGCTACTCTAGTACCACTGTATGAGAATCTCAGGTTCTCCAAATGTCTAGTGGTCTCTAGAGAAGACATGGATATGGACATGGCGACCTTTTGAGATTTTCCTCCAGTCTCACTACCGCTGCATCTGTTCAGAGAACCACTGTTTCTCTTGCAAAAGCCACCCCTCACCACAGGAGACCTCTTTTTATTCACTGTTATATAAGATGCTTCATAAAGCCTTTGAAATATCTTACTTCATCTGTATGTGATTTTGTGTAACACTCAGATAAGAGCCTCATAGCCATGTCAGAGGTCTTTACTTCCTCACAGATACCATCAGATTGCTGGTCAGGATCACCCCAACTTCACCAATGAGGGACAGAGGTGACTAGCCCAGGCATCTTTGGCATATTGACAGGAAACATGTATGGTGTGTCCTACTATTTGTGCTTCAGCACAGACTCCAATAATATAACCTTTATAATATGGACTATCACCAAGTAGGAATGGCCATCTTTGATGGAGATGGCTAAGCTGGTGGTGTTGAGGGTAGATAATATCAACTCAAGCTAACCCTGAGCATAACTAACAAGTAAAGAGTTATAAAAGTGCTCCAAAGTGGCCAGGAGCAACAAACAAACAAAACAAAACAAAACAAAACAACAGTTAAAGGAAGCAAGAAAACACTGCTGTGTCTGGACAGCTACTGAGAGCTGCTATGGTAGAGCTATTGGAAGCTGCAAGCTTCAACTAGTAGGAGAGATTCAGACAGGTGCCTGAAGATTCTTTTTTACAGCAGCTACTATGTTGATGACAGTACCCAAAAGAACTGATAAGCATAGGCTGCTGGCACTCAGGGCAAAGGTTTGAGCTAAAATAGCTGAGAACTGCTGGAGTTCACACCTGGTGCTGCTACTCAGAGTTTCAATTTATCTATTGGTCATTTCTATTCAAAGATAAAATGAACTATCACTTAGTTGCTTAAATATGTATTTACCATCACACAGACAACACCAGCCACATAAGAGTAGACAGACTCATCTCCCACCAAAGTGAAGAAACAGCCAGTTGCTCACACCTAACCATCTGGCTATGAAGGACCTCCCAATACACAGAGATGTAATCTGGAGTACCTTCAGGATCCCAAAAGGTTATATGATTTAAGTATATATCCTGCTGTCGATTTAAATACCATATAAATGTGACCTGAGACTCTAAACTGTGTGTACATCAACATTCGAATTTATGAGACACACATGAAAACAACCAGAAAATAATCTTATGCAAGGTCTTAAGATAAAGAATAGAATAGGAAAAAAGAGGATCTCCAACATTCTGAATGGATGAGCAATGCTCCCAAAGCCTATATATTTACAACTAATAGGGCAAAATGAACTTTTGTTCATAAAAATATTAACTAAATGTGGTAGAGGCATTTAATACATGATCTATCTATATGTTATAGGTTTCAGGGCATTAATTATTCACTAGTTACCCAGGAAATGTGAGCATTTCTTACAAAAATCAAAATTCCACTATGGATTCAAAATGTACATGTAATCATAAATTACTAAAAAAAATTAAGGAACCCAGAAATAGAAACCATAAAAATGAAATGGTATTCCCTCATTCTAGGTATCAAAATATTTTTCATGAAGAGGAATTGTATATGATGTCATGATCACATTTTCTTACACCATTCTCTTGAGAGTTATCTTCTTTTATAGCACTTTAGCAGAAAAAATTAAGAAATCATTTCTATATAAGCATATCAGATATCAAAGCCAAAGTAACAATTTTAATCTTGTAGCAAAACACAACACACAAATAACTTGGGAAAATGGATAGCAAAACACATTCCGTTTGATTTGCGCAGTAAAAAATCAGGAGTAGGGAACGGATGGTGATTAATTTTCCCCCTTCTACTCCATTTCCCCACATTAATGTTGCTCAAGAACACTAGTGTGGCCACATAAAACCAATCCATTTCAGCAACGATTCTTCACTAAGCCCCCCAAATCTTTAGAGCCTCTTTAGCTTTTTCGTTAAGAATGTTGCTTTTCCCTCCGTCCATAATATCTAACTCCTCACTAGATGGACCTCCATGAATTGAAAGATGAGGGCGGGAGAGTTGTCAGGACTCCAGTGAAAGCAAGGGCTATATCCTTCATATGTAAATGGGAGGAGAAGAAATTGTGAAACTGGGTAAATACTGATCAACTAAAGTAAGACCATAGTGATCAGTTTTCTTCAGTTAGTGTGGCACAAACATTCAGTTAATATTTGGCTGCTCTGCCTACTTACGTTGGGCCTCATGAGGCTTGGGTGTGAGGCCTACGGTAACTTCCTGAGCCTAGCTAGAGTTTGGAGTACTGTCTCTGGCTACCCAACCTAGACCTGCCTTTGCCCAGCCCCGCTAACGTGTCAGAATATTATTGGTCTTTGTTTCTTACTCCACTGCAACCCATCCCAAGCTTCTCCACCTACATCACAACCCTACTTAAGTCCCTGCTTGATATCATTAAATGAGATCCTGGTTTGACAGACTCCAGACTCAGTGTGTATGTTTCTCCCAGGTGACCAAGGGGGTAGGGCTTTAGACACTCAGCATCCTGCTCAGCCCCAGGGAGAATCTGGTGGTTCTGGCTCTGTCCCTCCTCTTTCTGTCAGAAAATCCGGCATACTTACAACTCATTTTCTATGCCATTCTTTTTACAATTCTGTTTTGTTTGTAAAGTAATTCTATTTATCTTTGGCACATGTTTGGGATCAACTTTACTAACAAAGTTCTACAGATGATGGTTATCTTTCCAATTTGTTGTGAAAATTAATGTTATTAACTTAATACAGCTGTTACAAAAACTCAGATCTTCTGATACAATGCAGTTATTTGTTAGAGTAAGTTAAATCATCCTGAACCATGACAACGTGACTGGAGAAAGGTCGAGGACAAAATAAATCTTATTATAAAGGTAACAGACAATTATCCAATCAATTATTCTTCTACTCAATCCAATCTGCTGTTCAAGAGAAGGTGGATGATTTCTCTTGGAAATATTTCTAAATTTTAATAAGTAATGTATTCCTGGTATTAATTGTCCAGACTTCTTCAAACCCAAGTGAGTAGTTTATATAAGGTTGAGTGAATATTGTTATATAGAGATTGCAGTAGTAGTAATAGTGTTACTAGGTAAAGGTTACTCCCAAGAAATTGTCTTCCTGCAGGAAATATAGCAAAGAGGTACAAACAGATTAAGCAGACGCTTATTTAGCAACACAAAGTGCATTACAAGGGAAGATTGTAGTGGAACATAGAGGTTGAAAGCCAATTGGGTCCTACACTTTTAATTGTAAATAAAGTTAAATGAATGTTTATGAGAAGAGTGATATATTCAAAGTGACAACATGATTTCCTTCCAAATGTTGGTGGATCAGATCTATCTTTTTAAGATGTTTCTTTCTATGATCCTTCCTGAAAGGCCACAAAGGGAGGTTAAAATATAATGCAAATAATACAAATCAAGGTATTGTAAAGATGCAGACCCTTACTTATTGTATATGTGTACCAACTGGGAAAATTCCCCGTGGAACTGTACTTCTGGTACAATCTAAATAGTTTGACCCAGCACTTAAGTGGCTGCTGCAGTATTCTTGATGACTTCATGTTTAACTCTAAGACTAACCAGGAGGCATGGTTACCTTGATGACCTCAAGTCTAACTCTAAATCTAACCAGGACACTTGATTGCCAAGATGTTGCTGAAATCGTCTTTCACTGCCCCACACCTAACTTCTGGATAACCCTGTCTTAGTGACATCAAGAACCACACAGGCAGAAATCTTGGAAGTCACAGCAGTAATACTATCTGAGTTCATTTAGATACCAGGACCCAAAGTAAATGCTTTACATTTGTGAACTCCTTTTTATCTGAAAAGAAACAAAACCAAATACAAGCAATAATAAAAACAACAAAACTGATTTATGTAAATTATATAAACAAAGCTCAGAAAAGTGAAACACTTTATCTGAGTTTACACAGAGGGTTCATGTGTGATAAAACTCACACTTACACCATTATTATGACAAACATTTCTTTATTACTAAACTTCTACCACTCCTTACCTCAGAGAAATTGAGGCAGCTTGCTTAACCAAAGAACATTTTTTTAATGGAAACAATTATTTGAAAAGAAATTACCAGAATTTGGATTATTTCTGAACAGAGACTATCACAGACTCTTAGAGCTACATGGAAATTTCAAGGTCATTAAGCACATCTATCCTTCCTACTTGATCCTGAGACATACTTGTAATCATAGTCTTTTTAATAAACTACTATTTTGTAACTTTTATTTTAATGGAATAGTGCTTGTTTTGAGAAACAGGGAGAGGAATGAGCAACATTAATTCTATTCTTGCACAAGGTTCCAGCTCTGTCTGTTGATCTATATCTCTTTTATTTTATCCTGTAGTTTGTGAGCAATTAACTTCTTGATGGGAAAATATTATTTTAATGTATGTGACTTTTATTTATGTTGCATTTGTTTAACTATGTGAAGCTGTGATTCCTTGCCAGTCGAAAACACCTAATGATCCCAATAAAGAACTGAATAGCCAATAGCAAAACAGAAAGATAGGTGGGGCTGGCAGGCAGAAAGTATAAATAGAAGAAAACTTCTAGAGGGGGTAGGATCAAGTAACAAGAGAAAAAGGGAAGAAGGGCGTGAGGGGCCAGCCACCCAACCATCCAGCCACCCAGCCAATGATGGAGTAAAAGTGAAAGTGAGGTATACAGAATTTAAAAAAAATAAGGAAAAAAGCCCAGAGGCAAAAGATAGTTGGGATATTTTAAGAAAAGCTGTCAAGAAGTAAGCTAAGGTAAGGTTGGACATTCATAACTAAGAATAAGCTGCTGTGTATGATTTATTTGGAAGCTGGGTGGTGGGCTTCTCAAAAAGCCAAGAGTAAAAGAGCAAATACAATCCTCTATAAATTCCATCCCTTTATGGTTTACAAACTCATAATTTATACAGCAACATAACCCAGCTTCTAACTTTGAGTTTTAGAGAGCTTCAAGAATCAGGGAAATGATATCACAAGAAATAATAGATTTTTTTTCTTAACACCCCAAACCATCTGAAACTAATGTTTGTTTCTTGAACTTCCACTTCTTTCAGCCTACTGTTCGGTCTTTATCCTAGATGATTCATACTCTGTTCATCTTCAGAATAAGAATTAGAATGATATTTTTAGTATAAAATGATGCTAAGGAAAATCTTCATTTTCCAACACACACTTCACAACTAATTCTTATGAAGAAAACTTGAACATGGTTCTACTCCTTGATTGTGTTAACCATACCCTTACCTGAAGGGAGTGAACAAAGATCCCAGGTTTGTGTCCTGAACTGCAATCTTCAATTCCTGATTTTTCAGCACCCTCCTCTGGCTCACTTTGATGAACATTGGAGAAAGGCATCTCTGAGCCCTTCTGGTAATTTCTTGACATGATGATAGAAACACACTCATGCAAAGACTTCTTCTAGTGTTTTCCATTCACCTGATAGCTCTAAGGAGCATATTCTATGTAGTTACTGTAAACTGTAATGTAAATGTATTCTTTTTTATATAAGGGAAATATTAAACAATTTAAAAACATTTATATTAAAAACCCTTCAAAATTTCACTTTATTACATTTAGGATTTTGATAAGCCAAAGGGTTTTTGTCTTTCTCTCTTTATTTTGGCAAATTGCTTATATTTTTCTTTTTTATTACAATTTTTAACGTATTTTACATACCAATCAGTTCACCTCTTTCCTCTCTTTCAGTTCACTTCCCCTCACTTCTTGTCTATTTCCCAATACACTCCTCTTGCATTCAGAAAAGGGCAGGTTGCCCATGTGAGTCAACAAAGTCTGAGCAATTGAAGCTTACCAAACTCCTCGCCCTTCATCAAGTCTGGGTGAGGCATTTCTGTGTGGGGAATAGGTTCCAAAAAGCCAGTTCATGTGCCAGGAACAGGTCTTGTTCCCACTGCTAGGGGCCTCACAAACAGACCAAACTACACAATTGTCATCCACATGCAGATGGCCTAAGTGAGTCCCATGCAGGTTCCATAGATGTCAGTTCAGATTTCTTAAGCTCCCATTAGCTCAGGTCAGCTGTCTCTGGGTTTTCCCCATCATGATCTAGACCCTCTCTTGCACATAAAGTCCCTCCTTTCTCTCATCAACTGAACTCCAGAATTTGGCCTGGAGTTTGGCTGTGGATCTCTGCAAGTGCTTCTATCAATTGCCAGATGAACACTCTCTACTAAAAATTAGGATAGTCACCAATTTGGTTATAGAAGAATGCCATTTCAGGTACCCTCTCCAAAACTGCTAGGAGTCTTAGCTTGGATCATCCTTGTGGTTTGCTGGGAGTTTCCCTGGGCTTCATGTTTCTCCCTGACCCAAACATGGCTCCCTCTATTAAGAAATCTCTTTTCTTACTCTCCCTCTCTGTCCTTCCTCCAGCTCAACCAACCACATGCCTCATGGTCCCCTCCTCTGTCCTCTGCCCACCCTGTCAGCCCCCAGTTCACCCTGGAGATCTCATGTATTTCCCTTCCCAAGGAAATCCATGCATCATGTGCTTTTTTTCCTTTTTTTCAGTTTGTTTATGTGGTGTTTTATATTGTCAGATTTTTATATGTTCAACCATCCCTGCATCTCTGAGATGAAGCCATTTGATCATTTTGAATGATTTTTTGATATGTTCTTCTATTAAATTTGCCAGTATTTTACTGCATATTTTTGTATCAGTGCTCATGAGAGAAACTGGCCTGTAATTCTCTATCTTTGTTGCATCCTTGTGTAGTTGGGGTATCAGGGTAACTGTAGCCTTGTAAAAATAGTTGGGCAGTGTTCCTTCTGCTTCTATTGTTTGCTACAATTTGAGTAGTATTGATATTAAGTCTTTCAAATTCTGATAGAATTCTGTGCTGAAACTATCTGGCTCTTGACTTTGTGTGGGGGGGATTGGGGAACTTTAAGTGGGAGTTTCTATTTCCTTAAGGGCTATAGGTCTCTTAAAAATTTTTTTTCTGGTCTTGATTTAATTTTGGTATGTGGTGCCTATCCAGAAAATTCTCCATTTCTTCTACATTTTCCAATTTTGTGCAGTACAGGGTTTGGAAGTAAGACCTGATGATTCTTTGAGTTTCCTCAGTGTCTGTTCTTATGTCTCACTTTTCATTAATAATTTTGTTAATTTGGATAGTCTTTCTTAATTTCGTTTAGTTTGGACAAGGGTTTTCTTATCTCATTGATTTCTCAAAGAACCAATTCTTGGTTTTAATAATTCTTTGTATTATTCTCTTTATTTCTTGAAGCACAATTATTAAAAACTCAGAGACAGATCTTGGGGTTCAACTTGAAGACCAGAAAAACAAAGCAGACAGCCACTGACTCTTGCTTTGACCTCAGTCTGAAAATGATGATCCTGCCTCCAGGAAACCTCATAATAAGACATAGAGCTGTCTCCTCCCATCTTATAATCCTTTTTAGATCTGGCATTAAGGGTATGCACCACTACCGCCAAATTTCTGTGACAAGTTAGTGTGGCTACTGGAATTAAATATGTGTGTCATTGCTGACTAGTCTGTAATCCTGGCCATTGAGGCTGATTTACTTTTCTGATCTTCAGGCAAGCTTTATCTATTAAAATACAAATAAACTGCCTCTACAGTTTCTAATTTATTGATTTCAACCTGGAGTTTAATTATTTCCTGCCAGTTGAGTTTGCTTCTTTTTGTCTAGAGCTATCAGGTATGCTGTTAAATCACTAGTGTGGAATTTCTACAAATTCTTTATGTACACACATAGTGCTATGAACCTTCTCTTAGCACAGCTTTCATAGTATCTCATAGGATTTGTTACGTTGTGGATTGATTTTTATTGAATTCTAGAAAGTGTTTAATTTCTTTATTTCTTCCTTGACCGGTGGTGATTTAGTTAAGAGTTGTTCAGTTTCCATGAGCTTGTAATCTTTCTATAGTTTACATTATTGTTAAACTCTAACACTAACATATAGTGATCTGATAAACTATAAGTGGTTAGGTCAATTTTTTATATCTGTTGAGATTTGCTTTATGACTAAGCATGTGATCAATTTTAGAGAATGTTCTATGAGATGCTGAGAAGAAGGTATATTATTTTGTGTTTGGGTGAAATGTTCTTTCTGTAGATGTCTATTAAGTCCATTTCAGTCATAATCTTATAGTTCCCTTGTTTCTCTGCTAAGTTTCTGTCTGGTACACCTGTTCATTGGGCTTGAAGTCTCCCATATTAATGTGTTGGGTTTGATGTCTGGTTTAATCTTTAGTAGTATTTCTTTTACAAATGTGGGTACCCTTGTTTTGGGACAGAGATGTTCAGAATTGAGGCTTCATCTTGGTGTATTTTCCTGTGATAAATATGAATTGTCCTTCTCCATATCTTTTGATTAATTTTAGTTTGAAATCTATAATGTTAGGTATTAGGATAACTATACCAGCTTGCTATTTAGGTCCATTTGATTAGAAAATCTTTCTCCAACCTTTTGCTCTGAAGTAATGTCTCTCTTTGAAGTTGAGCTTATTTCTAGTATGTAGCAGAAGGATGGATCATATTTTTATGTCCATTTTGTTAGCCCATGTCTTTTTATTGGCAAATTTAGTTGTACTAACTAGAACTGATTATCTATCTATCTATCTATCTATTTATCTATCTATCTATCTATCTATCTATCTATCTATCTATCTATCTATGTATCTATGTATCTATCTATCTCTACCTATCATTCAATCTATGTATGTATATATATATATATATATATATTACCACCTATCTATTATATCAGTTCCATTCCTCCAGAGAACCCTGATTACTAGAGAATGAATTAATTATCAGATAATTTTGGTGAGTTACAAATATCAAATCTTTGCTTTAGTTGGCTTATCTTCTAACATATTTCTTTTTTATTTACTTAGTATTTTAATTATTATGTGACAAGGTGATTTTTTTGTCCTAGATTTTTTGGATGTTTGTGTTAGGAATTTATTGGATTTAATGTTTCCTATGACTGATGATTCTATTTCTTCTATCTTATCTTCCATGCCTGACATCTTTCTTCCATCTCTTATATTCTGTTGATCATGTTTGCTTTTATCTGTAGTTCCTGTTCACTTCCCCAGATTTTCCATTTGTAGAATTTCCTTATTTTTGTTATATTTATTATTTCTATTTAAATTTTCAACTCTTGAACAATTTCTTTCACCCATTTGTTGTTTTATGGACATTATTGACTTTCTTTAGAAGATTTATTGATTTCTTCTAATTATTTTGTTTGTTGTTTCCTTTATTTCTTTACTGTAATTTTTTGTTTTCTCTTTAAGGGCCTTTATTAGCTTCATAAAGCTGTTTAAAGTCTTATTCTTGTGTTTCAGCTGCATTGGAATGTTCAGGTCATGCTGTTTAAGATCACCGGATTCTGGTGGTGCCATATTGCTCTCAGTTGTTGATTGCATTCTTGCACTCACATTTACTAATCTGTTCTTCCAACTGTGGATTATACTTGTGCCTATATAGTCAGCTGGGGTTGCATGGAAAGGCTGGCCCTGGAGAGGATATTCAGGTGCATGGTGTAGTTCTATAGAGTGGTTCTTGGAGGGACAGAGTATAGAAGGTGACAAGGATGGTGGTGCAGCCTAGAGGCAGGTCTCTTACCTACTTGCAGGCTGGTGGGGACTGCACCAAAGCAAAACTGTTTATAATTTAATTTTTAATATATAACTATTTTACTTTGTGATTTAATACATTTATATAATAGTATTTTATCTTAATGAACATTCGCCTATCAAATGTGCACGGTCTAGGCAACTTAGAAAATAACCAGATAATCTTTCAAGCTCAAAAGTATCAAGTTAGGACTGTACTTTCACAAGTTAATGTTCTTCAATTTTATTCAAACACAATATTATAAGTACATCAAATATTAAAGTGTTGAATAATCTGCTTAGTACTTTTAGTAAAATTTTATAAATTTTATAAATGAATTATCCAAATCTTTACTCATAACAGCTGAAAAACATTTACTAGAATGTGTGCTAGCTGTTCTTGACTTTCAACTTGACCACATCTAAAATTAACTAAACCTGAATAGGCTGGGTACACCTGTCAGGAAAATTTCCCCTTAATTAAATTATTTTAAGTGGGAAGACCCTCTGGAACTTTTGAGGTGGTCAGATCCACCTTCTTTAATCTTGACTATATCTATGTAAAGGACATTAATGAAGGAAACTTGCTCTCTTTGCCTTTTTCTCCCCCCCCCCCCACTTTGCTGGTAAGTCTATTTTTCCCTGGCATTAGAGCCTCATTTTTTGGAATTCCAATATAAAATAAAGACAAGCTAAGGCATAAGGCCTTATGGACTAAATAAATACTAGATTCTTGTACCATCCATTGGTAGAAACCAATTGTTGTACTAACTAGAACTGATGATCTATCTATCTATCTATCTATCTATCTATCTATCTATCTATTAACATCTATCTATTATATCAGTTCCATTTCTCCAGAGAACCCTGATTACTAGAGAATGAATTAATTATCAAATAAATTGGGTAAGTTACAAATATCAAATATTTGCTTTAATTGGCTTATCTTCTAACATATTTCTTTTTTATTTGCTTTGTTGTATATATACAAGCTTTATGTAGACACAATTATGTGATGTGTTGATTGTAAAAGATGAATGAGATACAATATTTATGTATTGTATACAAGCTATGAAAATGGATAGTTGGTACACAAACTGTATTGACTCTTGATCCTTATTTAATAATCAAATGTATTCATTTAAAAGAAACAGAATTAGGAGTCTCTAAATCTTCCAAATATGGATCAGACCTTGCCCACTGTAGGGTTTCTTCATGAATTTTCCTTCTATATATATCTTGTTGAAAGTTTTCTTACTCTGGATTCAGGAGGATTGTGCTATTGCCCTTACTAGCCACCTATGCCAAAGCAAACTTAAATTATGAAGTCAGTAGTTTCCAAAAGAAATAAAAAGAACTAAAGTATGTATATTTCTGAGATAAAAATTTTATTCTGGGGCAACACATCCTTCGTTTAACTATGCATGCTACCTCTACTGATAAAGTCTTTGTCAAACCTTTGTTAGTGAGAGACACAGAAAGTAACCAGAAGTAAGAAATCTTGCTTTATGATACAATAGTAGTGAAAGTATATGAACATATAAAACTTAGAATACTGTATTTAAGCAAAAAAACACATGAAAAATAAATTATTGAGTTCCTAGTATCTGAGAATTGAGTGATCTCAGTTTTATCATCCTTGTGACAGATATTTCTCTTTTTTCAAAATGATGTAATCATCTAAAAAAGGAATGCTGTATTTTTAATCTATTTTATAGCAATACAGATCTCTTGATTCCATTTTTTGACCATTCTATGGATTATTTGAGCTAAAGAGTAGAGAAATTCTGTTGTACTCATGCATCTTTTGAGATACACAACAGAGAAAATTGGTTATATAGATTTTAAACAATGCCTGCTTTTGTGGGAGAAATAGTATAGTAAGAGCTAATTTCTGTTTATATTCACAGAAAAGAATTCAATGTAAATTGCAATTAACTCCAGACCTGTAATGTTCATGCTCTCTAACATCATGTGTGCTCCATTCAGTTAATTAATTATTTGCAGAATAATAATGTGAGGTCTTCACACACATTATTTTATAGAACTTTAGTTTATATCATCAAGAGTCAAAGCAACAAAATTTACCAAAATCAAAGTCAAAGGAAGCAAGCAAATAAAACTTTTCCTCTTATATCAAGAATGTTAGATTAGATTTAGCCAGTAGACTGACTAATTATCTGGGGGTATAAGATTTTTACTCTGCAAAAGAGAATAAAGGGAATTATTACATACATTAGATTAATATTTGAAAGTATTCATCAATCTTATTTTTAAGTAGAAATGGGCCATATTTCTTCTAGAAAGAAAGTCTAGAGGCATAGGGTGAAGAGGGAGAGGGGGACCATTGAACTCTTCAAAGAAATCTGAAGTTGGGTTCCCACTCTGTGACCAATTACAGCCACCATGTTTTCTCTTTAAGCTTTTCCCTCAATCCACATGTGGAATGAGAACAAATATCCTCAGAGAACTAGGCAAACACAACACAATGAGGAGCTGGAAAGCTCCGGGCCAAGGTACAACGATAATTGTGTGGCTATAGATAGATCAGAAGTCAGTAAGAGAATTCAAGTCCTCCTGCATCCACATCCTGAGCATCTGTTTCCCACTGGGCCCGAACTCTAAGATAATAAGCTAATTAGCATTGGAATTCTGTCACCTGTAAAAACAAATAAAAAAGAACCTTAAAATAACTATGCATTACGATGAGTCTTTCTGAAAATAGTACTCAAAATGCAAATATATTCAATCCTTTTACTGACCAAGATGGCCTTAATGTCTCCCTTGGCTTGAGAAAATATTAGACAGAATTCTTTCTAACCTCTATTCATGAAACATTTACTTAAGGTAACTTATAATTGTAAATTCTTTTCATGACCCTCTGTGATGTAAATTGCTATCACCCAAGGCTGGCTCTCTTTCGGAAGAATCTGGGATGCATTCTTTTCAAAGAACATTCCTGTTCCCAGTCTCCATGAGGGCAGAAGAGCCCAAGTTGATATATGTCAATTAGTCACCAGAGATGACCTACTCATTTTGACCAAACTTCTACTTCAAGTTCACAAGTATTTTTCCACTGGTTCATTTACTTGCTTATCTGTGTCCCATATAAGTGCATAATTAAAATGATTCTAAATAAAAAGTAAAACAATCTCTCTCAACTTCAAACCAACTGAACTGAATTCAAAGTCTCTTCCAACCTATAAGAGTCTTGAATAAGATCTTTTGGAGACATTTAGCTGGCCAGGCACAATTTTTCTTTTAGAAAAGTACTTGACCTCCATGGTCAAAAGAGTTTGCTAAGAGAAAAGAATTTAGCCAGGGGGCTTGGATTGCACACACACTGAGAATCTTTTGTTGAAACAGCTCAATTAGCTTTACTGTGCTTTTTTTTCCTCATCCATAAAACAGGATCTGTGAAGTTCTTAGAGAAGATTATAACAGAATAAAATTTTAGGAGTTTTGCAAATATTAAAGTATGACATCCACATACAAACACCAAAGAAAGATGCTGAAGACAGGTTTGGTGTTTAAGAATGTTTAAGGATGCCTGCTGTTCTTACAGAGGACTTGAGTTTGGTTCACACAACTGGATCACCTATAACCCCAGTTCCAAGGAATCTAATACCATTTTCTGATATACACAGACAATTATTCTCCCATGCTCACTCCTGCTCCCAAACACCTACACATAATTAAAAATAAATATGTAAAAAAGATATCTGGGAAAGACTTTTACATGTGGATAGGAACAAAAATATTTCTTTCAAAGGCATTACTAATTTGTTTTCTCTTGCTTTGGTAAAGATCCATGACCAAAAACAAATTGTGGAAGAAAGAGTTTACTTCAGTTTATGATTATACAGGGATAATCCTTATTGGCAAGAGAGGCTTGGAAAAAATTACACTTAGCAGAAAACAGAGATCATATCTTCAATCACAAAGAGGGAAAAGAGAGAGGGCTGTTTAGAGGGATATGAATATGAACTCTCAAGGCCTGCCCACACTGGGCATATTCCTCCAGGAACTCTCCACCTCTTAAAAGTTCCACAGCTTCCACATACAGTGCCACCAAAGAAGATCAAATGTTCAAACAGGTGAATGATGTGGAAATCTCATTCTAACCACCACAGACACTTTACAACAAAATGAGATTGTTTATTCAAATGTACCTACTCAATTATTGTAAACCAATGCAAGTTGATATGGAGAATGAAATGTATAGGTATAGAAATAGTAAAGAGCAGTTCATAACTGAAAAGTTCTCTGCATCATAAGAAATCAACATAAATGTCCAATAATATAAAAATAAATTAGTGACTATTATGGAAATTTATGTAAATTTAAGAATGATAAATTTATTACTTAGCATAAAAGTGGCCTACTCTTCCATGTTCACCTTACAGTGTTTTTATAAAAATCTTGAGATCAATATGAAAATATGTGGATAATATTCATCATACAAAAAAAATTGCTGTCCTTAAAAACAATCATCCCTGCCTACCTAAGTTCTTCCCTGGTATAGGTCCAAAACAGTTTTTTTATTCATTAGCCAATAAAAGTAACACATATACAGAAGGACCTCCCACACTATATCCTTTTTTCTGTTTAAACAAAAAGGAAGTCTTTATCTTTAACGTAATTAAATTACATACAATAAAATAAGCAAGAATTACAGTTTCAATATTTATATCTACTTTATCTTTTATCATAACTAAGTAAAACTATAACTATAGCTATAAATTCTTCAACTCCCTCAAGGACTTCAGAAGGATATAATATTATTTATGGTAACAAGAAGTGTATTGTAAGTTCCAGGATTGACAGAGATGTCTTGCTGCCTGGAAAGTCACCCAACATTCTTCTGTACCCTTGGGGCATTCATCTTCAGCCTACTGACCCATAGTATCCTGCAAACTTTTCCATAAAGCAGGAAATTTCGAAGACAGTTCCACCTATACTGGCAGTTTGTCTGTCACATTTTTCTGTGTCCTACAGAATGTCTAGCAGACTCTTTCATGAATCAGGAACCCCAAAAGATTGTCTCATCTTTAAGCAAATTCAGCAGTCATTTCTCTGTGGGTCCTGCATGTTCAGTTAAGCAGTCTAGGCAAGAGCAGTTTCTTGCCCAAATGGCTAGCAAACTCCATAAGGAGCCTCTTTGATGCCCATCTTCCTCTCAAAATAGCTGGTACTACCAAGAGCAGATGTGTCTCATTGTCATGAAAAGTATTAAGTTATTAAAACATTTTAAAAGCTATATTCTGTAGTCTTTGAAAGGTTTGAAGAATACCTGGGAGAAAGAAGGCAGACTCTGAGAGACACCATGGAGCCATCAGAGTCAGACATGCTGAATCTTTGTGGGTAAGCCACTGCCATTTGGCGATATACAGATTAATAGAAATGAGTTAAATTAATATAAGGGTTAGCCAATAAGAAGCTAGAGCTAATGGGCCAAGCAGTGTTTTAATTTAAAAAAAAAAAAAACAAGAGTACCACCAACAAAAACAAAATTTGAAAATGTGAATTTTGCAACAATGTTTGTATTTTGTTTTGAATGTCTTGTTTTCATTTTAAATGTTATCAAGATTTAACTACTGTCAAATAAAAATATGTCATGTATATCAGTCTCATATTTCCTTTAACCAGCCATTGACCAAGATTTTAGATAATTAGATAACTTATTTGTTCTCAATCCTCAACTTCCTTCTGTAAGAACTAATGATAAGAGAAACAACCTAAAATACCATCTACAGAATCTTCTCATTCACTGTTATTAGTACTCATGAGGCTGGCATTTGACCTGAATTTCACATCGGATGATAGAGACATTTTGACATTGACTCTTTCTAGTAATACTTCTGTGGTATCTCCTTGATCATTTGTATTCTGACAAATCCATGCTTTGATAACTTATTTACTATGTTCATATTTTTAAAATCATTTATTAAATTTATATTTTAGTAATTATATATTGTGATGCTATTGTACATGGAATCATCTCAGATAGTGCATGGCTAATGTAAAGAAATACAATTGAAAAGTTTTGATATGGGACAATGGTCTGTACCCTGTCAATTATATTTTAATAAAATGCTGATTGACCAGTAGCTAGGCATAAAGTATAGGCAGGGCAATGAGAACAGGAGCATTTTGTGGGGGAGGAAAGCCTCAGCCTGTAGTCATCACCCAGACGTAGAGGATGTAGATGTGACTGCCTCACCGAAAAAGGTACCAAGCCACATGGCTAACATAGACAAGAATAATGGGTTAATGTAAGATGCAAAATTAATAAGAAGCCTGAGCTAATATATCAACCAGTTTAAGATTAATGTAGATCTCTGTGTGTTTATTTGGGACTAAACTGCTCTGGTACCTGGTGGGACAGGAACATCAGTCAACAATGTTTTATTTGCTTCACTTCTGTATCTAGCAGTCTTTGAATATATATATATATATATATATATATATATATATATATATATATATCATAAAGTCTAAAAAGATCATTTGATTTATTTCTTTTCTTTCTCTTTTTTGTTGTTCTCGTTTTTGCTTTTGGTTTTCAAGACAAGGTTTCTTCATGTAGCCCCAGTTGTTCTGGAACTATCTCTGTAGACCAGGCCAGTCTGAAATTCATAAAGACCCATCTGTTTCTGCCTCCTGAGTGCTAGGATTAAAGATGCATGCCATCAACTGGGTTGTTTTAATCACTTCTGATATAGATGGGCTTTTTGTTTCTTTCTTTGTTAATATAAACTTTTGTTTATTTAAAACAATTTATTAAGGGAGGGTACACACCACAGTGATGTGTGTGTGTATGTGTGTGTAGGTCAGGGGATAACAGGAATCAGTTCTCCCATGTGCATACAAGAAATCAGAGCGCAGATCCTTAGGACTATAGGCTTCTTTGCTTACTGGTCCATCTTACCT
This sequence comes from Myodes glareolus, assembly GCF_982192425.1. NCBI lineage: Eukaryota > Metazoa > Chordata > Mammalia > Rodentia > Cricetidae > Myodes > Myodes glareolus. The sequence continues at coordinate 10,076,070 of NC_142032.1, forward strand.
GTTATTTTATAAAATGTTCCCTTTGTGATCTATCTAGATAATAGTTCTATTGGTAAATTGAATGAATGCAACAAAAATGAGTAGTTATGTTTTCTTTTCTTACCTACAATAAATAAACTAACTAAATAATAAATTTGGACTAAAAATCTGAATAGATAGTTTAAGAGAGCAGACATATGTATTGCCAATGGCTAGAAATATATTAATAATATCTGATCATTACAAAAATTTGATGATCATTACATTAAATAAAATGAAAAATCACTTCATACCTGCTTGAATGGTTACTATCAATTCGGCAAAATGTAATAGGTCTGGTAACTCTGTGGGGAAATGGGAATCCTTGGTTATTTTTGCTGGGGAGGTAAGTTGGTAAAATAACTACCCCGTACCAGTAGCTATGTACTCCAAGGTCCACTGTGAAAACCTGGATTCATGGAAATTACTGAATTTATGTATATTTTTCATTATCCTTATACAATGATGGTAATGGTTTTTTTTATAAATTAAGTGAATTATCAGATCATTAGCAACAACATAGTAAAAATGTATAAATAACAACACACTAAATAAAAGCTATATAAATATACTCTCTCATTTTTATCCCCTTTCTTTTCTCCATTTGGCTCTCTTTTAAAATAACTATTGTCATATATTCATTGTGTATGCAATGATGTGATATAATGCTTAGAAGAATTGCTTCATTGTTTCCCTTCGTCTCATCTCTGTGTTCACCATCACTACTTTCACACTTTAAAGTCATGATTTAAAAGATGAAATCTAACACAGTACTCAATTCACATATAAATTTCTCACAAAATAAATTTAGAAATGAAAATATGTATTACTTGAACACACACTGCCAATCCATGACAGTTGATCTAAAACTGAAAAGGTCACTAAGTGGGAAGGAATTGGAAACATGACATAGTTATGCTGAGAAAATGAGAGGAAGATATTACTCATAAGGTGAGTTCATACTACACAAAATAGTTTACAAGTTAAAGTTATGATTTTTTTCTAGAATGCTTTATTTAATATTCATGAACTATAGTTAATTTTTCATGAGAAATAAAATGGGAATAAAGACAATGTTAAAATAAACTACTTTCTAGGGTCATACAATTAATGTTAAGAATTCTCAATAGAAGTAAAAATAAAATCACTGCTTCAGCACAGAAAACAGCTTCTTAAATGAGATCTGATAGTGAAGGCACTAAGAGCAACAATTAATAAATGGGACCTCATGAAACTGAGAAAGATTCTGTAAGGCAAAAGATACAGTCAATAGAATGAACTGGCAGCCTACAGAATGGGAAAAGATTTTCACCAATTCCACATCTGATAGAGAACTAATACCAAAGTATAATAAGCAACTCAAGAAATCACGTATCAACAAACAATATAATCCAATTAAAAATGGAGTGCAGATCATTCTGAAAAGAAAGTAATTGCCTGAGAAACGTTGAAAGAATTGTTCAACACCCTTAGTCATCAGGGAAATGCAAATCAAAACTACTTTGAAATATCATATTATACCTGTCAGAATAGGTCAGGTAAAAAATACAAGTGATAGCTCGTGATGGTGAGGATGTGGAGAAAGAGGAACACTCCTCAATTGCTGGTGGGAGTGTAACATGCATAGACCTTTGAAAATAAACATGGTTGTTTCTCAGAAAATTGGGACTTGATCTACCTCAAGACCAGCTATACCACTCTTACTCATATACTCAAAAGATGTTCCATCCTTCCACAAGGAAACTTGTTCAATTTTGTTCATAGTAGTTTTCTTCATAATAGTCAGAAACTGGAAACAACTTAGATGTCCTTCAACCAAATAATGGATAAATAAAATGTGATACATTTATACAGTAGAGTATTACTAACCTGATAGAAAAAAAAAGACATCATAAAAATTTCAGGCAAATAGATGCAACTAGAAAAAAGTCATCTTGAGTGAGACAATGCAGACAGAGAAAGACAAGCATGATATGTACTCACAAGTGGATTATTAGCTGTAAAATAAAAGATAATCATGCTATAATACACAGACCCAGAGAAGCCAAGTAATAAGGAAGGATTTAGGTGCGATGCATTTTTCTCCATGGGAAGGGAAAGTAGAATATGTTTTGGAGGTGGATTGTTGGCAAGTGGCTATGGAAACAGGAAGGATCAGATGGGGCAGAAAAGGACTGAGAGAGAATACAAGGAGAGACTCCTGGACTAGAGAGTATTTGGGGAGATATGTACAAACTTACTCCAGTAAAAACTTTCTCGAACCTGTGAAAGTGATTCTAGCAAGGACTCCCTGTAATGGAGGAGAAAGCCTGTGCCAGCCACCATCTGTAACCAGCTAAAGCTCCCAGTGGTGGGACTGGTACACCAACCCTTCCACAAAACCTTTGATTCCTGCCTGAGAGATGCTCTGGAACATGGTAGTTCAGAGCTTGTGGGAGTGGTCAACCAATGATTGACCTAACTTGAGGTCAAAGCCACAAGTAGGATTGAATGTCCAATAGTTCCTGGATGGATGACTCAAGGACCTAGGGTAGAACCAAATATGATTGGCAAAATAGATGAGAGAGAGAAAGAGAGAGAGAGAGAGAGAGAGAGAGAGAGAGAGAGAGAGAGAGAGAGAGAGAAACCAATGAAATGATTCCTGATGATATTTTGCTATACCCATAGATCGGTGTTTAACCCACTTGTCATCAGAGAGACTTCTTCCTGCCTCTGATGGAAGCAGAAGCAGATTAGGCAGAACTCCAGGAACCCCATGAAAGATGGGGCGGAAGGTCTATAGGAACCAGAGGGGTCAAGGACACCAGGAGAACCTGACCCATAGAATCAAGAAAGCAGGACTCATAGAATCTCACAGAGACTGACACAGAAACCAGAGATCTTGCAAGGATCTGAGACAGATCCTCTGAATACATGCTGTGGTTGTGTAATATGGGGCTTTTGTGGGACTCCTAACAGTGGGGCTGTCTCTGACTCTCTTGCCTGAACTTATGGCCCTTGTCTTCCTATTGGATTGCCTGATCCAGCCTTGATATGAGGTTGGCGCCTAGTCTTATTGTAACTTGTTTTACCTTGCTCAGTTGATATTCCTGGGAGGCTTGCTCTTATCTTAAGGGAAATGTAACAGTGGATCTGGGGAAGAGGAGGAGTAGAAGCATTAGGAGAAGTGGAGGGTGGGGAGGCTGCTGTCGTGATGTATTCTTAGAGAGAATAATAAATATAAAGAAAGAAAATCAAAATGTTTCAATTGCTGCATGCACCCTTCTGCTCTTTTCCTAATAAGTGATAAACTAATAAAAAATCAAATTTATATTAAAAATATAGAATCATTACATCTCTATCTGCTTTAAACATGTTTAATAAACATGTAATATTATATTAAAAAGCTATGTCTAATATGTTCATATAGTCTCAAATCACAAAGCCAAAATATACAAACAACTTAGGAATCCATGAATGGTATAATGGTGCACAACACAAAGCAACATACACACAATATACATAGGTGCACAGATACAAATATATTAAATTTACTACCATTCTGTAATAAAAAAACAAGAAAACACCATTTCCAACATTATCAATGAACCTGGAGATCAATATACTATAAAAGTGAGAGCATATACCCACAGAAAGATTATGTGATTCCATTTACATGTGGAATCTGAAAATGCCAAATCCACACAAGAAAAGACTAGAAAAGTGGCGATTGTGGACTGAGACAGTGGGAGACATTTAAAACCACCTATAAATTTAATTATATGATGAGCATGTAAGACACATCGTGGGAGGTGACAGATGGGTTAATTTGATATTGACAGTTATCTACAGTACACATATAATCAAATCATTGAATTTAAACATTTACTATATAGACTATTTTTAATTCCAAAAGATAAATAGAAAAAGAAAAATGTATTGTCTTCTAATAATAAATGAGAAATCACATATTGTGTTTCTTCATATAAAGCAGAACAATCATTCTTCCAATTTTATCCATGACTTCACATCATTATAGTCTGTGCTAGCTTTTGGACACATTCCTTAATTTTAAATAAGTTTACAAGAAAGAATATTTTATCAAATCCACCCTAATTGTTTCCTGAAATAATTCAATGACCTCATTCCACTTGTATTGTTAGAGAGGGTAATTAGACCTGCACAGTCACCAGCTAAATATATTGGTTTATACGAACAGTAAATCCAATTTCCTCTATAAACATACCTCTGCAGAATGAGTACAGACAAAAAAATATAGGATGGTGAATGCAACATGAAAATATCAATTACACCTAATTACTTCACCTAATTTAAAAACGAAAGATACTTTTATTTAAATATAGTGCTGCTTAAAGTATAAAAACCTTATATAGTATATGTATGATGTTGAGAACAATATGTAACAATACTTCTATGTAAATACATATATACACATTTCCATGTGCACATGCATGTACCTATAGGCATGCAGAGTCATTTACTACTAATTTTGCGAAAGTTATAAGAAATGTACTTTACTCCAGCCTAAGCCTTACAAACATTGACTTAAAATCCGGGTTAGTCTAAGGGAATCTTCATCTGATGTCTGCTGTTCCAAAAGAGTACAGATGAAATAATTTATACACTCTAGGTATTTGTTTGACTCATCATTTGAGAGGCAGGATGTACCACCACCAGGAGTTGCATGCAGTGAGGGTGTTCTTGCTGCATCATGGCTCAAGGTGTCTCATAATAAAAGGACACAAAAGTGAATTGAAGAATAGCATTGCTTTCATAACAAGCCCTCTCTTAAAATGACTATGGAACAGAATTAATGCTTGCATGAAGGCAAATACTTAAATACCTAGTCATGGAAGGTATTTACAGCAGTGGTGAAGACTTTGTCTAACAAGAGTTTAAGTGTCATGTCAAGAAGAGATAGAAAAGAGGGGGGCACAGCTAAAAAAGAAAAAAATTACTTCTGAACACTAGCTTTTGAGAGTAAGCGTCAAGAATATTAACTGTAACTCCAGACTACAGTAAATAGTAAGAAGAATATGTGGGTTGCTGCCTTGTGTTGGCCTAATTTTAATCTACATAATTTTCCTACATGTATACCAACATGTATCTCTACTTCAAAATGCACTATATTGTGATATCACTATCTCAGCATCTAACCCAGGTTAGTGGTGACATGTAGTTAGGATTTAGATTCTACACCATCTGCCAAACACTCCCACCTTGAGGGCTGTGTTCTCAGATGAACTTTTGGAATGTGGTGGGAATATTAGCAGGGTGAATCTAATGGAAGACAGTATGTCATTAGGGGTTTGTGACTGAAGGGCAAAATTAGCCTGTGAATTTTGCTGCTATCTTTCCTTTTTTCAGTTGTGAACCTAGCCTTTAACGGCTGAGCCATCTCTCCAACCCTCTTTTCTTTCAGACACCATGAGTTGCACAACCTTTCTTGGGGATGCTTTTACAGGATGCTATAATTTCTTAGAAACAAAAGATCCTCTTAAAGTCTGTTAATACCACTGTCCCCAGAAATCAGGCAGGATAGTTCCTTCAGCCTTTAAACTGGCTTCCAGCCTTGGGAAGCCAGGCTCCACAGTACCAATCTTAGGCTTGGAAGGCCAGGCTCACAGTACCCTTATTTCAAAAATGAGAGGTCAGGTCAGGCTCACAAAACTGTGATAAAACTATCGTAGGCACAAGAGACTAGGTTCACAGTATGGATAAGAACAAGAACCTCAATCTTTTGTGCCCTAATCTTGGGTGACCACTCACTCATTTTAGAGCTTGAAAAAATCATGACACGCTATGTTTGTTAGAGGCAGGCAGTTATGCTTAATTCATCTCTTATACTGTATTCTTTAAAGAAGAAGTTACTTTTGATCTGTGCAGAACCTGCAGAAAAGAAATCATTTTGAAGTAAGGTTTAAATGCAATTAATACAATGAAACAAAAGAAATCATTATTTTTACTTTAGAGAAAAAGCTATTTTCCAGCAGTCTGGAAACATTGTTTACACTTTAACAATGAATATGCAAATGATCAATCCTGAAGTGTTCACAAAGCAGGGTGCTCCCTGAAGGAGACAGGAGATGTTGCCATATAGTTTTGTTAATAGGACTCCAGTTACTGTGCTTTTTAAATATGCTCCCGAAATTTGTGTTTTCTCCAATTAAAAGTGATTGTCAGTTTAATTATCCCAAAGTAGCGAACGAGCATCTAATCATTTCACAGCCTGACTTGACAAGAGTCACCACTGGATAGCTGGGTTGAGGAAGAGATTTCTCTACTTTCATCCCCCACCAAATTACTCTGAGAGTTCCAGAGCTTCCTGATTCTCTAAGATGTAACTTTAAGAAGAAAATGGAAACAAGTCCCAGTCAATGGCTTCTCAGTCAGCATCCATTGTCAGCCACATTCAGAGAGTTCGGTTTGATCTCATGCTCATTCAGTCCCTGTCTTAGTGGGTGGACCAACCCCTCATGGTCCAGACTTCCTTCCTCATCTTCTCCCTCCTTCTGCTCTTCAATTGGACCTTGGGGAGCCCAGTCCATTGCTCTGATGAGGGTCTCTGTCTCTATCTCCATTCGTAGCCGGACGAAGATTCTATGGTGATATATGAGATAAACATCAGTGTGATAGTGGAGCAAGGCCAATTCAGGCAGCCTCTGCACTGCTGCCCAAGGACATAGCTGGGGACATCCCCGTGGGCACCTGGGATCTCCTCTAGCGCCAAGTCTCTTGTCAGCCCTAAAATGGCTCCCTTAATGTAGATATCTTCTTCCTTGACTTATTTCTACTGCATGCACTGACTTTTTGGGACCCTAGTCTATTTGGATGCAAAGCTTCCTAGTCCTGGATGTAGCAGGAGGGCCTTGGACTTCCCACAGGGCAGAGTTCCCTGACCTCTCTTAAGGATGGAGGGGGAGGGAGGAGGGGGAGTTGGGGAGCAGGAAAGGAATGGGAGGAGGAGAGGAAGTGTAAATTTTTGAATGGAAAAATTAAAAAAAGAAGAAAACGGAGAGAGAAAGTAATGGTGTTTTACTTTAATAATTTACAGTCACTTAAGGTTGGGGACATAGCTTCGCCACTCATACTGTACAGTCTTACGTCTGGTCCACCTTCAGGGAACTGTTCATCATCTGTTTAAGTGACTGCGTCTGCACAAAGAGTAAGCTTGGAGCTGAGTTTTAGGGTTACCTTCACTGAATCAAGGAAGAGGTAGATAACTAGTGTGATGCCTGAGCGTGGTGATCAGCTTGACCTGACTTGGAATCAACTCGACCTTAAGTTGCTGGACACTCCCATCATGACTTTTCTTCCAGAGACAATTTGAAGCAGGAAGATGCTCCCTAAATTTGAGTGGCACATTCTGGTGGCAGCACAGATATTGGAAGGAGGAAACTTACTTTTTACTGAGTTGTCCTCACTTTGTTCGTAAGCTTGGTTGGTCTGTTGATTTGGTATCCATCTATCAATACAATAACCAGCTTATGTGGGCTTACAGCATAAGACAGAAGACCAGCAGTTCTCTGGCGTCCTCAGGCCTTCAGCACCCGATCACACTGCTAAGATATCCAGCCTTGCAGACTACGACTTCTGCTTCTTCAGTGTGAGATAGCCATAGCCATTGTTGTGCTACATAGGAACCATATTGTGTAAGACAATTTAATCGTGTGTGTATGCTTGTGCATGTGTGCATGCGTGTGCGTGTGCGTGTGCGTGTGTGTGTGTGTGCAACTGCCTGTGTGTACATGTTATATCAGTTCTGTTGCTTTAGAGAATGCTGCATAATACAAACTGTGAAGCACTCCTTTTTTTTGTGGTAGAATGAGGCTAATGCAAGGAACTTGCCACTGTAAAGATTCTTGTATCATAGCTCCAGCTACAAAACTACTCTCCAAGTCTACTGTTCTTTTGGACAATTTCATTTCTGCGTAAATAAGCTCAGTTTTTATTTGTTATTGACATTAATTTTACGTAGAAACTATCCTGGCACATTTTTTCAAATTAATAATAATAAATTTTTAAAACATTTAGGTCTTGCTATCATTTATATAATCCCCTTTAATATCTGTGTGAATTAGAAAATGAGTCTCACAGTGACTAGATGTAATCCAAAGGCTCTCCCCTACCTCTCTCTTCTTTACTCTCTCTCTCTCTCTCTCTCTCTCTCTCTCTCTCTCTCTCTGTGTGTGTGTGTGTGTGTATGTGTGTGTGTTGGGTACAGTGTAGATTCCAGTCCCTGGTGAAAGCTAAGTGCTCAGTGTTAGGAAAAAACAGAGCAGAAATTGGAATTTTTACTGTCATTTAAAATAGATGTCTGTTTTCACCATGTCACATCCTGTGTTTTACCCACATAAAGTTTCCTTGAATGCTAACAACAACAAAAAAAATCTTTTGGTGATGGCCCCCATCAAAGTTCATGCAGAATCTCACAGGAAAATGAGAGGTTCCTTGTCTTTGATCTTGGCATTTGAACCATCTGAATACAAAATATTTCGGTGGATTTCTGGCTCATTACTCCCCTCCCACTTTTATTTTTACATTTCCATTGGGCTTGAACACAAAATAATGTTACCGGGGAAATGCTAATTGGTATGTACAAATTGTATTATGAAGTAAATGAAGCTGTAATGCAGCCACTCAAGGCACGGAAAGCTGGGCTACAGGAGGCAGGCCATCTTTTATTCCTCTCATAGAGGATGCTGTGCCTTGACCAGGTTGAAGTCTCTGAGTGACAAATACTATGACTGAGATTCTCAGTAAGTTTTCCCCAGTTTCTCAAAAAGTAAGAACAAATTTCTTCATACTACCCGGAATCTGCACAGTTAAGGATGCTTGACACTGATATATCATGCTCTTTGCAACAGATCTTTAGAGAAGGATGTGGGTTAGGTTATTCATTAAGAGAAGGAATGAATTAATTGTCAGATACCTCCACTGCCTAGTTTCTCATAAGGGTTGAGAATAGTTGTGGGTCTTTTGCTTTAAGGGGCTGTGAATTAATGGATTCATAATATTTTTAAACATTATCGTGATACCCCGCAGCACAGTGTTCACAATGTTAAAAAATAACTCTCAAGTTCTCTAAGGAAGAGGATAACTAAGTAAGGCTCACTTCCTTGCTAAAAGGAGAAGTTTCATCAGGATCAGAGATTATATTCCTGGAAGTCAAGTAAAAGAATGATGGCCTGCAGGAGAGATTAAAATAGGGAATCTCAGAACAGGAAAGGTAGCATGACTCACTGAGTTAAGGTGGAGATCCAACCTCAATATATATCATAGAAAGAATTAAGAAGAGCATTCCATACCAACTTTGGACTTCTGTGGGAACACAGAAGTGACACACATACCACCTCCATACATGTGAGCATGCATATACACATGCACAGCTTCCATACCTACATATTATATACATATATATGTATATATATATGTGTGTGTGTGTGTGTGTGTATCACACAACCAGATTAGCAAGAAAAATCCAATGCCTACATACTCAAATAGTTTCTTTTTACTTTTTCTTCCTCTCTCCTCCCTTCCTATTTGTTTTTCTCAGACTTGCCATCAAAATGTACACACACAGGCACATACGTGTGTGTGTGTGTGTGTGTGTGTGTGTGTGTGTGTGTGTATACCTATGCATGCAGCACATCCACACTTTCACATAGAGGTAAAGATGACATTAGCTGCTTCCTATTTAGAGGCTGTCATCTTCTAGTGATGACATCTTATTTGACTCCTTAGTGTCATCGAGACTTGAAGGTGCCTCCTACTAGGTACTGAGAGCTTAAGGATAAAAAAACACCCAATGTTGCGAATTTACTCTTGCTGTATTAGAATCAGCCTCTGGAGGTCCATTGGAAAATACTTTGTGCTTATTTGATATCTTGAATCTGAGAGGCTTTGTCACTCTTTTATCTCCTTAAACTGTGTGCTGTGATCAATCTCTGGCTCAGCCGAGACCCAAGATTCAGCACAGGTTGTCTAATCAATGCTTTCTTTTCATTTTATTGAGATTTACTGCAAGCAGATTTTGCTAAAAATCTGCTTAATGCTTTAGGTAAAGCATCTGTGGACCTGTACAAGATTTATTCTCATGTTGAAAGTGGTTCTCTTCTGCCCTGACCTAGCTTACTGTAAAACTAGTGTGTGAGTAGGGAAAGAAGTCTTACAGAAGTCCCTCAGGACTTTCATCGTGCTGATAGTTCAGATTAGTTATTAATATCCCTAGTGTTTGGCTCTATTCTCTAAGTGTTCTCTGTTCTTGGTGACTAGACTTGGGACAGCAGCAACAAACTGCAAAGCTGGGGAAAATGAGTCTGTGTAGTTGCTGGGACATCCTCTTATGCACTAATCAAATAAGTCCTCTGGGTAAATGCTTTTACCTTCAAAATATTATATTGGAATATAGATTTTGAAAAATGAGGCTGCTATAAAAATATGAGCAGTGAAATGAATTTCATATAATACAGGAAAATTAGAGGAGAGAGCAAACATCCCAGGGACTGAGGAGCCTATATTGGTAACTGTCAGGTGGCAGTGCTATCCATCTTAGTATATTATGCAGAAGTGTAAACACTGAAATATTCTGGAAGGCAGGGAAGCAGAATTACAACCCAGTGCTCTTACCTGCACGTATACTACACTGAAAGATAAAGGAAGAAGTGTTTAAGAATAAACTCAAGAGCATTTTTCTATGCTTAACTTTTTCAGATATTGATAAAATTTTACTTGTAACATGACAATACTAAAATTGTAATATATTTTGCATATGGGAAGTCCAGTGAGAAAGTTAGAGACTAGGTACATGGTTGATCTAAGCCTCTGGAGTTTCCACCTTTTAGAAGTTAAACGATATGAAATCTTCCTGCTTGTCCCTGAGGGTCTTATTTGGGGTTCACTCCTGCAGAGGAAGTGAAGTGGACCAGATGGCCGAAGCTTTAGTAAGTTCCCAGGGACTGATGGTTGTTGCTTCCTCTCCTGCAGTCTTACACTCTAGAATATAGTTAGAATGGCATGTCAGCAACAGTTCCCAGATTGGAATAAAGACAGATGAGACACATTGTTCAGAAAAAGGAGTGTTGACAGTACCAGGGAGAAAAACCTGGTGATGAGGGCCATGTTCATGTTCCTTAGAAATGAGACAGTCCATGTAACCACATCTCTGTGACTCTCTGCACTTTTTTACTGTTAGGATTAAACTGGATTAATTTGTTTTTGTCCTTTACATAAGAAAAAGAAAATCTTGATACAAACCAAGTTATTGTGACAGAGAATTTGATTTGTAGACCATACACGAGGAAGCTGATTAAATCTAATGGTGATGATGTTGGAGACTATCCATCCTTAGGTGCATAAGAGAAGGAAAGGGGTTGCATCTGAGTGCATACATTTTTGTAGCTGCTAAAAATGCTTACAGCATTTGTTTACTAATATCACCAAAGTGATACCAGTTGTTTTCTGTTTCTTTTCCATTGGTAAATTTAAACCATCTTCAAACAGTTTAATTAAAGGAGAAAAAAAATCAAGTTAAACTTTAAACTGGGCATCTATAATCTCCAAGGTATTTTTAAATTGATATCTTGACTCACATTTGTGGGAGGGAAGAACATTTAATAAATAGACAATTTAAGGACCAAAAATACCAGCCTGAAATGTGGGCTTCCCTTCACATCTTTTGTGAGCTCTTTAAAAGAAATTTCAAATTAACTATGGAAAAATAGCCTAAACAAATCCCAAATAACAGTAAAGTACATGAAATTAGAAAGGAACAATATTTTATGCTACTTAGTGGCACTAGTAACTTCAATTACAGAAGACTCCATCCCTGGAAAAGGTATAAAACCTTTTCTGGGTTTTCTGGGTTTGACTCACAGAAGCTTGATTGCCAGATGTGCTCTTTATCTATTTGCTCAAATATGAGGATGATCTATGTTACTTTGTCAGTTTTCTGTGCATTTAAGGCACATGTTAGACCACTGTGTAAGCAGTTACCACCTCCAATCAGAGTTCTGCTTTTTCCACTTCTTTATTTCTGTCATGAACTATTTTTTGTTCAGTAGAGAGCTGCGCGGTTTCCATGAGTTTGTAAGTTGTCTGTTGTTGATATCCAGCTTAAATTTGTGATAGTCTGAAAGGATGCAGGTAGTTGCTTCAATTTTCTTGTCTCTATTGAGACATGCTTTATGTCCCAGTATGTGGTCAATTTTGGAGAAAATTCCCTGAGGTTCTGGGAATAAGGTATATTCTTTTGTGTTTGGGTGAAATGTTCTATAAATATCTGTTAGTTCCATTTGGTATATAATGTTTGTTAGCTGCAGTATTTCTATGTTATTTATTGTCTATTGGGGAGAGTGGGGTATTGAAGACTCTCACTCTCAGTGTGTGAGAATCAATATGTGATTTATATTGTAGTAGTATTTCTTTTACACACATGTGTGTTCTTGTGCTTAAGGAATAAATGTTAAGAATTGAAATGCCATCTTGGTGGATTTTTCCTTTGTGTGAAGTGTGCTTCCCTATCTACTTTGAATAATTGTGATTTGAAGTCTATTTTGTTAGATAGTAGAATGGCTGCTTCAGCTTGTGTTATTTTCATTTCTAAGTGTTATTTTTTTAATAAAAGAGGTTATGCAAAGAGAAAGAAATTGTGGAGAACACATGAATCTCCCTAGGAAGGGGAAATAGAAAAGATTTTATGGGTGAACTGAGGAGAGGGTGGGAGAGTATAGGAACTAGAGTATCACATGATGACAGGGGAGTTGGGGTTGAGGAAAGGAATAAGGGGAAAGACAGCTAGAACTGAAGGGGATTTGGGGAACATTGGGGAAACTTAGTGCAGTGGAAAATTCCTATAATTCCTCCAGATAATAAGGAAGATGAAATTCAAAATGGCCATCTTTTGTCACCAAAGGAATCTTTTAGTACCAGGACTGGGTTTCATCCAATTGAGTTATTGGCAGAAAGGGTCCCTTAAAAATTCCAAAAAAAACCTATGGGATGGCCAAACAATAAGTTGCTCTCAACAAACTAACAAGACCCCATTGGTGAGACAATACCCATAAAACTCATGGAATGTGGTAAGGTTGATCTGGTGCCTATGTAGAAACTATACCCCCATGGCCTAGTGTCTTTGGTATGGGAGAGTACTGTGCAAGCTACCAAAAGAGAAATGTGAGCACCAGCCTAACCATGAAACCTTTAATTTACAATCTGTCTTGCCTGTAACATATGCTAGGGAAATGGTGGCACAAAGCTTGTGGGAGTAATCAACCAGTGTCTTACTTGACTTAAGGATCACACTATGACTTGGGAACCATGCCTAATTCTGCTAGGGTAACCAAGAACTAGAGATTAGATAGACCAGAGACATAGGGTAAAATCAAATAAGGTAGCATATGCCTTTAATCCCAGCTCTTGGGAGACAGAAGCAGGTGGATCTCTATGTTTTCAAGACCAGCCTGGTCTACAGAGTGAGATCCAGGAAGCCAAAGATATAAAAAAAAAACCTGTCTCAAAAACAATAAATAAATAAATAAATATAAAAATGAAAGAAACAGAGTAGAAAAATGAAAACCCTGTAAAGACGGAAAATATACAGAGAATCTGGATACTCTATGATATTGTGTTGTCTCTGAATTGTTTGACTGATGAGAAAGGAGCAACAACTACATTTGATTATAAATGCTTCTGGATCAACCTATATATTTTTAAAATTCCTTTACTTCAAAATTTAAGTCAAAAGATATGTTACTTTGGAGAAGAGGTTTTGCTTTTGTTTCCATAGGAAATGAGAGGCTGTGGATTCATTCTGGGTTAAGAAAAAGAAAGAGTGATGGAGGAAGAGTCTCTGAGAAATCTCTGATAGGAGCAGTTGGCCCCGATGATACAATGTCTCAGAGCACCTATGTTGCAGTTCCTCTGAGTTCTATGCCCCGAACAGCCTGAAGGCTGCTGACTGAGATGATCCAGCCTCACAGAAAACTCTAGTCAGGACTTGACCATAATCCTAAATTTCCTTTGGGTCCCCATAAGACTACCAATGCCTCCAATCAGCAGGAAGTAGCCTAGAAAATTATGCCCACATTCTCATAAAATGGATTATGGATATTTGTCTTTGTTAGGTGTGTTGGTTACAAGTTATTATGGGTAAAGTTCAGAAAAAAAAGCTAAACAAAGGAGATTAGAGTCTGGGTTTCTGTTTTGAAACAAAGAAGGGAAGAAATGACATGGGATAATGCTCTCGTACACTGTAAAATTTGGTACTCATATTGGTTTAATTAAACACTGATTGGTCAGTAGCCTTGCAGGAAGTACGGGTGGAGCAACCAGACTAGGAGATTTCTGGGAAGAAGAAAGGCAGAGAGAAGCAGTTGCCTGCCAAATACAGACAAAGCAAGATGAGAAAGTCTCACTGCTAAAAGCTGCAGGACCAGGCAGGACAGAAGTCTCCATCTACACAAATACTAGTATCTAAAGTTAAAACTAACAATAAAAAGATCCCTAATGATTTTCTGCTATACTCAGAGATTCATGCTTTATTCAACCATCACCAGAGAATGTTCCTCCTGCAACAGATGGGAATCATTATAGAGATCAACAGCAGATATTATGTAGAGAAAGAGAGAGACCTTGGGACACTTAGCTCCAACTAGATGTATCTCTCAAAACCTACCTCTCAGAGCTCACGGAACCCTGCAGAAGAGGAGGCAGACTGTAAAAGCCAGACAGTATGGAGGATACCAGGAGAACAGACCTTTAAAAATAGCAGACCAAAGTACATATGAACTCTAAGAGACTGAAGCAGCAATCATAGAGCCTACATGGGTCTTCACCAGGTCATTTGAATATACATTATAGTATGCAGTTTAGTAATTTTAAAATATATTTTTTTAAAAAACTATCTTTTCTTATTTTACATGCCAAATCTCTTTCTTACTCCCCTCCTCCTCCCATTTCCTCCACTTTCACCCTCCTCCAATCCCCATCCCATCCCCCATCCACTTTTCAGAGTGGGTAATGCTTCCCATGAAGAATAAACCAAAGAATGGGTAAAGAAAATATGATACATTCACACAGTGGAGTACTACTACTCAGCAGTAAAAACCAATGACTTCTTGAAATTTGCTAACAAATTGATGGACCTAGAAGAAACCATCCTGAGGTACCCCGGTCCCAAAAAGATGAGCAAGGTATGTACCCACTCATAGGTGAATACTAGCTGTAAGCAAAGGAGAAGCCTATGAGAAACATATATAGATCCCCTGGGGAAGTGGATATAGGCAGTTTAGTATCTTTACTGTACTCCTGAGTGCATGAACAAGACAGTTCTCTGATGCCTGTGTCTTCTCTTAAGGGTCTCTTTGGTTTGTTTGTGTGTTTTGTTTTGTTTTGCTTAGTCCAACTCAGATATGGTGCTTTTTTATCTTATATTTTATTTTGTTATGCTTTGCTGTTGTCTCTTAGAATCTGGTTGTTTTCTAATGAGAGAGAGAAAGGTGTGAGTCTGGATGAGCAAAGAAGTGGGTAGGAACCGGAAAGAGTAGAGAAATGGAACACTGTAATTAGATTACATTGTATGAGAAAAGAATGTATTTGTAATAGAAGAGAAAAAGAGAGATCCTGAATTCAATTGATTCGATCCTTAATAAGAAATAGAAAACAACTGAGGAGACACCAAAATTCTCAGAATTTCCTGTTTAATTAATTGTAGTTCATGATGGCCATTTCTTTGGTACTACTAATTGTTCTCTGGTTACACTAGATAACATTCTTTAGTAGATAGCCTGTAAGTTAGGTAAATAGCACTCTTCTGTGAGCATCATTTCAGATGTACACTGTATAGCAGCTCTTAAAATAGATATGTAACTTGTTGGATTTTTTTATACCAATTGTTGTAAGTAGGACTTGTTGGTTGGTTCACAGCCATCTGGCTATCTTAGACAAAAAAAATACCACAGAAACTGTATTAATTAAATGACTGCTTGGCCCATTAGCTCTAGTTTCTTATTGGCTAAATCTTACATATTAATTTAACCCATTTGCCATTTCTATTAATCTCTGTAGCACCACATGACAGTGGCTTACTAGGGAATGTTCTCAGTGTCTGTCTCAGGCAGAGGATCCATGGCATCTCTCTGTCTCTGCCTTCCTCATCCCATGCTATAGGTCAGGCCAGTTCTTTATTCATTAACCAATAAAAGCAAGACATAGACAGAAGGACCTCCCACACCAATCAATTAGCTTTTCTAGTGTTCTTGAATATCCCTCTTAAATACATAGTAAAATACAGACTATTACCTTCTTACAAGGAAAAGCAGTTCTTTGTGCTCTAGAAACTTTCATTAAACTAGCTTCCTTGAAGTTAGGAAAAATTCAGAGATCTCCAAATGGGAATAAGTGGCAGTTCTTCTTGTTTTGTTATCTACTGAAGTCTTGACTCACACCATCCAATACAATAGATAGTTTTCTGAATAATTTGATCATTAGTAGTTATCACTCTTGATATATTAATAACTCTTTTCTGATAATTATTTTTCAGTACTCTCCTATAAATCAATTATTATTCTAGCTGCTGCCTGGCACACAGAGCAGTAAGCAACAAGAGACCGTATATCTAACAAGGAGGAAGGTAAGGAATTAAGGAATGACATCTAAATTTGTCCTTTGACTTTTAATGCATGTTATGGCATATATACACAGTTGCCCCCACACAAATGAACATTTGCATACAGAAATATAAATGCATATCATACATTCTAGATAATAAAAAAAAGAAATAAAAGAAATCATGCCCGTGTCATGCTGGCATTTCTCATCATCTCAGATTATACTTATATTTTCTCAATGTCTATTCTACGCCTTCTTTTTCTATTCTCATCAGTATCATTATGGGAGCACATTTGTACATTAGGACGCAAGTCATCATGGCTTTCACAACATTGCCATGTTCCTCTCTGAAGTGTGTCAGTATGAACTCATAAAGTTAGAGCAGATTCATGAAGGAAGAAGAAGCAGAATAAAGAAATTTCCTTTTTTGATTTTTCGAGACAGGGTTTCTCTGTAGCTTTGGAGCCTGTCCTGAAACTAGCTCTTATAGACTGGTTTCCAAACTCACAGACATTTGCTTGCCTCTGCTTCCAGAGTGCTGAAATTAAAGGCATGTGCCACCACTGCTTGGCTCAAATGAAGAAATCTTAAAGCTAACACAATGAATTTGTCATCTGATCCTTTTCTTTGAGCTGTTGATTACCTCAGTAAGAAGATGATGTTGACTGGGAAAAGAATTTGTGCAAAAAGAAGCGTAGATGTTGGGACTGAGAAAAGTAATACTGAGACAACAGTCCCCAATTTGAGGCAGGAGTTCCCAGTGACAAGGGATGGGTTGATCTACGTGGGGTTTCAGCTGAGTCTCCAGGCTGCTCCTGTAATGGGTAAGTGTGTCTGACCTCCCTGGCCTACATGGGTCTCAGCACTACAGCCATCCATGTTTCTACCTAGATGGTCTGTTAAAGCCCCTTACAGAGTTCAACTTCTTTCACAGCCCAAAGTACCAACGCCTTTCACATTCCTCAAGATACAAAGCATGGTCATTCCCATTACAGTAATAGTTCACTCCCGTGTGTGTGTGTGTGTGTGTGTGTGTGTGCGTGTGTGTGTGCGTGTGTGTGTGTCTTTCTATATATATATATCACTTGTGTATAACATATATATGTGTGTGTGTCTTTCTATATATATATAATTTTTGTATAATATGTATGTGTGTGTATTTACGTGTGTGTCCTCCTTTATATGCATATCATTTGTGTAATATATATATGTGTGTGTGTGTGTGTGTGTGTATGTATGTATTTCTATATAATCTCCAAGTTACTCTCTCCCCAGTGACACATGATCTCCAAGGCTGTCACACTCCCTAATCTTTCACAGAGATTTTCACCAACTGGAACCAAGTATTTAAACATAATAGTCCATGGGGTCACTATCATTCGAACTACCACAATTCTTAAACAATTTATTTTAATTTTTGACTTTTTTCTACAAATTCTTAACAAGTAAGATTAATTTAGCAAAATGCCAACAGATTTTTTAAATTGTAAATTTAAAAGAGTTATAAAAATAAGCTGTACCTTGTAAGATTTACAACAATGAGTTTTGAATAACATTGACTACTTTGGGGAGAAAGTCTGTGTTACCAGCAGGCAAACCTTACTGACATATTTAATAATAATGAAACATAAGCCCCAGGCAGGGTAAAACAAAAATGTATTTTGTATGACAAAGACGTATGTGCAAAAAACATATTTATGTAAGTTTGTTGGATTTTTGTGTCCTGGAGAAATTTCAAGACTGTAGAAAGCAATAAATAAATAAATAAATAAATAAATAAATAAATAAATAAATAAAACTGTAGATGATTTTGTGAAGTTCACCATCTCCACCCTAAGATTCTGATAGGTATAGAATTCTTATCCAAATTGTTCATGTCTCTGTCATGAGTGTATTTATTTCTGTGTTTACTGTAAATTCAAAACCACATCAAAATAACCCAGTTCACTTTTACATAGTCTATTTCTTCCACCTTTGCACAATGTACAGATACAGACTCATTGCTATTAAGATTTTCCTATTTGCCAAGTAGTCGAGCTTTCCTTAAAAAAAAACACAATAATTTCAATACTTAACATTTGAAAATATATAATAATTTTTAACAAGCTATTAAAGTTTTCTACCTTGGAAATAAGTAAAAGAAAGCTTGTCATACAGTAGGTTCCATAGGTCAGAGATTATAGTTGAAAAAAAAAACACATTAAGAGTGCTTTTGTTGGCCTGAAATAATGAAACTTAAAGGCAGTTTAAAGTATGGCTGAAATACTGATTTTGTTTTTTCTTTTTTGTTTGTTTGGTTTTGGTTTTGTGAGACAGGGTGTCTTTGTATAACAGTCCTAGCTGTCCTGGAACTAGCTCTTATAGACCAGGCTGACCTCAAACTTACAGAGATACACCTACATCTGCCTCTGAGTGCTGGGATTAAAGGTGTGCACTAAAACTGTCAGGCTTGAAATATTGATTTTTTTTTACACATTTCTAAAGAGTTTATATAAATTATATTATTTGAACCTCTTTTTAATTAATAGTAAGAAAGAGAGAAAAATGTTCTTCAATGTTTTCTCCTAGTTAATTTCAGTCATAAATGAAATATGAATGATGTTTAAAATGTTATTTCCATTTAATAAAGCATTAGGTTCTTTGGGAATTCAATTCAATTAGTTGTGATAGCCATATAAATAGAATGACATATATATATATATATATATATATATATATATATATATATATATATATATACCTAAAAAAATCCTTTCAAATAGATCATTAACTCTACAGAGATAGCTATGTCCACAAATCAGAAAGATCACTGAATCAGGCCGATTTACATAATCTTTAAAATCACTACCCTCCTGAAAAGAAGTATATATTTAGAGTATGTGTACCTTAAGAATAGGATCACAGTGCGTAGTTTCATTGACTCACTACTGAATTCATCTGAAATGGGGAAGCATGAAATGCTTTTCTCGATGTAATGTTAGGTGAGATTTGTATTCACATTTTTCTCTTACTGCTTTCCTGTATCTTTTATGAAGCCCAGCTTGGAATTTTCTAGTCTCCACTCTATCTTCTACCTAGGCTCTTGTGCTCAAATTTACAACAGTCAAATTGAATTAACACACAAGTGCTTCACACACAAACCAGTATAATGTTAGCTGTTGTTAGCATTGTGTTCAAGCTTAAATCTTTCCTGAATATTGCTGCTATAGAAAGAATTAGGAGTTATCAGGTAACCTAATGCTAAGCAAGTGTTATGACCTTCAGACATAAAATGCTGTAATCCTTGTGCACTTATTCTTTTTAGCTTTTTTAGGTTTAATTTCAACAAATCTCAACTTGAGATAATTTTGATTTGTGCTGTGCATTTGTAATTAGAATTTTGTGACACAGCCATATGTGAAGAAGCTACATTTTGATAGTTGTGTCTCTGTGGTGCTAGACATTGTAAAAGGAATACTTATTCTAAGAAATATTTACTAAATAAAGCTTATAGAATAAAAACAAAAAAACTAGAAAAATGATTTATGTTAATCCAGGCCTAACTTGCCATCATCATATTTATTGAATTAGCATTAAAAAAATCTCTATGGAATTTTGGTAGAATTATTACATATAATTAGAGAAATAGTGCTATACTGTCCTTGATTTAAAATAAATTTGGTATTGATTTAAGTCTCCAATTAAAAGGGAGATTTGTAACATTAAATATGAGAGAAGTTAAAATGATGAAAAATTGAAGTTTGGATTTACTTTAAGATTTGGACGTAAAGGATGATAAATGTCTCAGATATTTCCTATGTTCTCTCATATACCCTCCACCTAGAATTTAATATATGCCCACAAATACGAAAGAGGATAAATACAGAGTACTCAACTTCACATCCTCCGAAAGAAAATAGCAGAATATGGCGAGCAGCTAAACCTAGTATGAGAATAATTGCTCTCAATTATTCTCAGAAAGCATGTGAAGTATGAAAACTGTGCACTTAGAAAATTGGGTCTTTACCCAGTGCCTTAGGGTTTTATTGCCATGAAAAGACACCATGTCTGCAGTAACTCTTGTAAATGAAACACATATATTTAGGCTTGGCTTACAGTTTCAGAGGTTTAGTCCATTATCATTACAGGTGAAGCGTGGTGGCATCCAGGCAGACATGGTGCTGGAGAAGGAGCTGAGAGTTCTACGTATGAACCTGCAGGCAGCAGAAAGAGACTGTATGACACACTGGAAAGGTTTGAGCATCTGAGACATCAAACCCACCCCCAGTGACACACTTCCTCCAGCAAGCTCCACCTACTCCCACAAGTCTCCTCCTCCTACTTGTGCCACTCCCTAAGGGCCTATGGGAGCCACTTTTGTTCAAATCACCATGCCCAGAAGGATTAATTGTTTACCATAGTGACACAGAAATATTTTCTAGTTTAAAATAATTAATCAATGAAAATTATTTGTAGATATTGAATAATAATCTCCTCCTATGTTACAGGTAGGAGTATATATAAAAATGAGGTGAGCAGGGAAAAGCTGTTAGCAAACTGAATTATGGAGAAAGGTCATCTGTCTATTGTGTTACTTTCATTGGTTAATAAAGAAACTGCCTTGGCCTGATAGGTCAGAACATAGGTGGGTGGAGTAAACAGAACAGAATGCTGGGAAGAAGGCAGTAAGGCAGTCGCCATGACTCTCCTCTCCGAGACAGCCGCAGGTTAAAATCCTCCTGGTAAGCCACCAACTCGTGGTGCTACACAGATTACTAGAAATGGGTTAGATCAATATGTAAGAGTTAGCCAATAAGAGGCTACCGATAAAGGGCCAGGCAGTGTTTAAAAGAATACAATTTCCGTGTAATTATTTCGGATAAAGCTAGCCGGAAGCCAGGCAACAGGAAGCAGCCTGCCGCTCTCTTCTACAACTGAACCTTATCAGCACCCAGAGTCTTTCCCAATTGTGTTAGTTTCCATAATGTTGCCTTTTATAACATCAGTGTTGTTCCCTGTCCTGCTATTCCAAATTCTTTCACAGGTAGCCCTGGCCCTATCCACTTTGCCTCTTTTTCTTTCTGCTTTTGACTCCTCTAGATGCCTCCCAATGTTCTCTCTCCTATCCACAGTAAAAATCCTCCTAACCTTGGATGCCTTTTAAGTGGTTTCTTTACTGATGCCTTGCACACAGCTGGTGCTGAGAACCTCGAAGGGGCACAAATGGGTCCTCTTTCTCAGTGGCCTAGCCTCTCTGAACCTAACCATGCTGCTGATTTGACCCTCCTAAAGTATGGATCAGGTGTTTCTGATGGCTTCTGCTACCCAGGATATTGGACTCCAAATTTATGAGTCTGTGCTGAACACTTCTCCCCTTCCAGGCACTTCTCCCCTTCCAATTACTTCTCCCCCTCAGCCACTTCTCACTCCCCACCTCCCATGTCCCCACTTGCCATACCCCTGAACTCCCCACCCCCACCCCAACCCTAACTACCACTCAAACCAGCAGAAATTCTGAAGTCTAGCTTGAGCTAAGAAAAGAGTGTCCCTTCTAGACAACTAAACCTCCTGAGTCCTGACACTGTTGATTTAACAGTCACTTGACAATTGGTGACTGGAATAATATAATATACTATGTCCTATAAATAAATTTGTGGGGTTACATTTATTTTTGATGCTTTGAGTAGCAATTGGAGTTATTTGCCCACAATATTCCAAAAATCTGTATTATTTGAAGCAATAACAGAAGACTGTAGGCTTCATAGAGCCATACACTGTGGTGAGTTGTTACAATAGGATGTTGGACATGAGAGATGCTGCAGTGGTATTTCATTTGTATTTTAATAAATAAAGCTTGCTTGAGTATCAGAAAAGCAAAGCAGCTGGCCACTGGCTCTTACCTTTACCTCAGTCCAAAATGATAATCTTGTCTCTGGAACTCTCAGAATGAGACTGTGAACTGTTTCCTTCCATTTTATACTCCTTTCTAGGGCTGGGATTAAAGACATGCATAACTGGGATTAAAGGCATCAACTTCCCACTTTCTATGGCAACTAGTGTGGCTACTGGGATTAAAGGCGTATGTTGTCACTGCCTTGCCTGTAAGGCTGACCAGTGGAAGCTGTTTTACTCTCTGATCTTAGGCAATCTTTATTTACTAAAATACAAATGAAGTGCCACTGCAAGATGATCAAAATTACTTACTAAGTGATTAAAAGATGAATGAATGTGGCACTTTTAATATGTAGAAATGTGACCTCAAACAACAGATACATTTGTCAAATGTAAACATTTGTTCTATAGCATATCAATTAAGTTTGAGGTGTGAACACCTATGATATAAAACAGGAAAAGTGTTAACAAACTATAAGCAATCAGCATCAATATGAGGATGAGTATTTTAGTATTGTTGTTTAATATTATTAGTATTTAGTCTCTTAGCTCTAAGTTGTGGATCAATAGCAGACATAAACAACTGAGAAACACTTCTTTCTATGCAGACTAAAGAAATGAGTCATTATTTCCTGAATAATAATCCAAAGTCTTTAGTAATTTGCATATGATTGCAAATCTTCAAAGAACATATTAAATTTGATATATTTTTCTCAATGCAATAACAAACCTTTGTATGGATATAAAATTTTTTATCTACTAAAATCTATAAGGAATTCTGATATGAATCTCCTAGTTTTTGTGAGTAATTTCTTTTTTCCTACAATAAGAATAGGAAACTAGGGACTTATAAAATCCAAGTGATTCTATATTCATTTAGTTTTCAAAATCAGCTTCCTCTTGACTTGCCCCATTACTACTTGACTTGAAGCTACAATTGTTTACTGTCTGTGGTAAGATAGAAACACAGATTAATGAGATGTTTCTTTTCAATTATACACTTTATAAACTATTTAGGTAGTACATCAGGAGGTCCATTGCATTAACCAATAAAATTTAAGTTAATATGGATTCAGGCAGTTGTCAGATTTATGCATCCTCCAATCTTCTGGGAAGAATATCACAATGAGGAACTGTCCTGATAAGGTTGGTCTGCGTGCATGTTTGCAGGGTGTTGTTTTAGCTACATTCACTGAAGTGGAAAGACTTGCTCATTGACACAGCACTATTCCCTGGAACTGTTCAGTTCTGGACTGCCTAAGCGTGGAGATGGGGTTGAGCACGGGTGGGTAGGCAGACATTTGTTCTCCCCTGCTCTTGACTATGCATCAAAGCTCTTCAAATTCCTCCTTTGAATTTCCTGTAACAATAGAATGTAATCTGGAACTGTAAGCAAAATAAACCTTTTTCCCATAAATTGATTTTAGTCAGAATATTTTATAATAAATAATATTTTATAATATTTTATAACTTAAACTGAAGTAGTCAATAAGGATAGCTTCTAAGTATTATCAAAATATAAAATGTTTCTCTAATGCATATGTGAGCTACTTAGGAAACATTTCAGTAGACTCAACTATAGAGAAAGTGATGTCATCTTCACTGCCCATTGGGACCCCAAACAACTTCTTCTTTGGAGATATCCCACTATGCAAGGAGAATTTTCTTCTTTATAAAAGAACCCATAGAAGAATCTCACCGTTTGGTGTTTGGAAACCATTTTCGACAATGTTCTTTATAGCAAGCAGCCCACATCATGGTAGGAGCTCTTCTGAGTCAGAAATTGATAGCACTGTTTAATTTGTCTGAAAAGCCGACACCAGACTGTCTATTTCTTTCATGTAGAAAAGACATATTTTTGTTTGTATCTATTTTTTTACAACTTTTAGTGAACACTGATTTTTCTCTCATACAATATATCTTGCCAACAATTTCCTTTCCCTACACTCCTTCCAAGTCACCCCACCACCTCTGCTCCCTTCCAGATCCAACTGACCTGCATCTCCTCTTCAAAAAGGAACAGGCCTCCAAGAGACTACAACCAAACAAACAGGACAAATAGGACCCAATAGGACAAGGCAAAAATGTTCATATTGAGGCTGGACAGAAAAAAAGGGGGTCCCAAGAGCAGACCAAAGAGTCAGAGACAGACCTGCTCCCAGTGTGAGAAGTTTCACAAAATTGCCAAGCTAAAACCATAACATAGATGACCAGGTGCAGACCCACACAGGCCCAAAGCTTGTCACTTGAGTCTCTAGAAGCACATATGTACCCTGCATAGTGACCAGATAGGCCTTGTTCTGGTGTCCTTCAAGCCCTCTGACTCCTACAGTCTTTCCTCCTCCTCTGGACTGATGAGCTGAGGTACCATCAGTGAACAGACTCATTATAATTGTTTTGTCTTTCCTATAGTACTGAAAAACATAAATAATGTATAAGTAATTTAATAAGTATTGAAATGTATACATTTGCATAGAAATCATGTTCCACAAAATGAGCATTTCCATCACTTCACAGAATTTGATTGTACCATTTAATGTTAACTTCCATGTATCCAGAGGCAAACATTGTTTGGGCATCAATAACTTTGTGTTATTATTGTCTGTTCTGAAAATACATTCACAAGCAAATGAAGGATTTTACTATGAACACTTTGAAACTGGCTTTATCTATTTAATACAGTGATTTGAAATTCATAACGCACAAAATGTGATTATTTATGTGTTTATTTTTGAGGCCTTTGGATATTCAAGTATGGGATAATTTTTTTTTAAATTAAAAACTGCCATACACTTTTTTCACACACCACAAAATACCATTTATCGTTACTAAACTCATGAAAGTCACAAATAGTGCTAATAATTAAAATACGAAAAATGCTGAACAATATTCCTAAGATGTTTTACTACTTTATATATGTTTACATTATTATCAAAGCCTCATTTTCTCTACATACTCATTTTAATATATGCTTTTGTGAAGTTAATTCCCTCATGTGAGATCATTTTCCCTTGAATTTAGGGAATAAAGAGTTTGGCGTTTTATTTTCATTTTATAAGCATTTAACAATTCTGGGCATACACCCCTTATCAGGTAAAGTATTATAAGGTTTTCTAATAATGTATCTTATTTTTCACTTACCAATATGTTTTTCTTTTGGTTATTCAAGACAGGATTTCTCTTTTTAACAGTCCTGACTGTCTTGGAACTCACTTTGTGGACCAGGCTGGCCTTGAACTCATAGAGTTCTGCCTGCCTCAGCCTCCCAAATCCTGGGGTTAAAGGCATACACTATTATTGCCCAACACATTTGCTAATATTTCTAAAGATTATTAAAATTTTATTGTGTGAATGTTTTGGCAAATTGTATATAAGTGTGCTGCATGCAGATGCCAAAAGAGGCCAGAAGAGGGTCCCCAATCATTAGAGCCTGTGTTACAGATGATGCAAAGTCACCAGCTGGATGCTGGGAACCAAACAGATCTGCTCCATGAGCAACGCGGATCAATCTCTCCAGTTCCTAAAGTTAATATTTTAATAATCAGAATTTTTTTATTAACTTATAAAAGTTTCCACTTCCGCCCCTCCTCCCAATACCCTCCCACTCTCCCCACTCCCTCTCCTCCTCCCTCTCCAGTCCTAAGAGCAGTCAGAGTTTCCTGCCATGTGGGAAGTTCAAGTTCCTCCCCCCTCCCTCCAGGTCTAGGAAGGTGAGCATCCAAACAGATTAGGATCCCAAAAAGCCAGTACATGCAGACAAAACAAGTCCCAGAGTCATTATCGATGGCTTCTCAGACAGTCCCCATGTCAGCCACATTCAGAGAATCCGGTTGGATCACATGCTCGATCAGTCCCAGTCCAGTTGGCCCTGGTGAACTCTCATTGGATCAGTCCCCTTGTATCAGTGGCTGAGCTCATCCCTCACGGTCTTGATTTGCTTGTTCATGTTCTCCCTCCTTCTGCTCCTCATTTGAACCTTGGGGGCTCAGTCCAGTGCTCGAATGTTGGTCTCTGTCTCAATTTCCAGACATCGTCGGTTGACGGTTCCCTCTGATCCTGACTTCCTTGCTCACGTTCTCCCTCCTTATTCTCATTTGGGCCTAGGGAGTTAAGTCCAGTGTTCCAATGTGGGTCTCTGTCTCTATCTCCAACCATCGCCAGATGAGAGTTCTATGGTGATATGCAAAATATTCTTCAGTATGGTTATGGGCCAAGGCCAGTTCAGGCACCCTCTCCTCTGCTGCCCAGGGAACAGTCTGGGAACCTCTCCTTGGGCCTGGGAACCCCTCTAGAATCAAGTCTCTTGCAAACCCTAAAATGGCTCCCTTAGTTGAGATATATACTTCCCTGCTCCCATATCTATCCTTCCTCCCTCCCCCCATCCCATTCCCCCAAGCTTTCCCCAATCCCCCCCTACTCCCTTCTCTCTAACTCTCCCCCCCCTCCCCGAGCACCAAAGGTTGCCTGGCATTCTTGTCTACTTCCAATATCCAGGAGGATAACTATATGATTTTCCTCAGGTTCACCTTCTTATTTATCTTCTCTAAGATCACGAATAATAGGCTCAGAATTTTTAATATGAAGTCAAAGTATTGTTTTAATATGAGGTCAAATTATTGTTTTCTAGTTTAATGTCTGTATGTATTCTTCAGTGTGTGAACAAGTGGGTCTTTGATGTTTTCTTCTCTTGGGCTCTTTTCTTTCTCTTGGCTTGTCTTGTTACACTTCAATGTGATAGTTTCTGTTTTACCCTATTGTATTCTATTTTGTTACTTTTTAAATGAATAAATAAATGAATTCATGAAAGAATTAAAACCAAACCACTAGAGTAAAGGTTAATAACTGAACTGTGATTTATACCTGCTGGGAAGAGAAAATTCAGTTTTCTCCCATAGAAAAACACTGGCTATAACAACCACTCCAGGGAAGGTCTCATGATTAGAAATAGTTGACCAGCATGTAATGGACTGCACAGTTTTTGTGTGCTTTCATTTGGTTACAGTTTGGTGGGGATTTTTGTTGTTGTTGTTTGGTTTGGCTTGGTTTTAAGGTTGTAATTTTATTTCATTTTTTTTGTTTTGTTTGTTTCAGGAGGGATTGTTGTTGTGTTGAAGTTTTGTTTGTTTCTTGAGAAAGAACTTAAAATTTGGGTACGTAAGGATGGGGAGAGGATCTGGAAGGACTCAGGAGAGACAAGGATATGATCAAAATATATTTAAATTCAAAAATGGTTTTTAAGTAAAAATATCAGAAAAATGAAATCAAATTATTGTGTTCTCTAATTTATTTCTAATTTAAAAATTTCTATATATTACTCTAGCATGCTGTTTTAGAATATGTATACATTGAGTGGACACATTTAAAATATGTATTAATTAAACTAAAGATCATTTTCATTAATTTAGATGCCTATTTTTCTCTTGTCAATAACCTAGAATTTTACTTTTAGGAAATTATTGAACAAGTAACATATAAGTTTTCACTGCCATTGTCAAGTGTTACAGCTGAACAATTGAACTTACCACATTTGTCTAACTAATTCTACAGTTTTTAACTACTTCTATGCAGTCTCTAATAACCATATTTTATATATGTTATACATTTCTAGGTTTCTCACGGATAAGAATATGTGACATTAACATTTTGTAACATCCTTTGTGTTCTCTCTGAAAACTTGCTTTATAATTTGGGAGCTGAGGCTTAAAAATCGTACCTTTCCACATTTTAAGTATTATACCACTGTGTAAGATATGCAGACGAAGGAATGCTATATTTCACATTTGTGAATTATTCTTCATAATACATTTCTTTCCAACCAATTTACAGTTTTAGATTTATCATTTACAGCTTATCTCTTTTGACATAATGAATTTCTGTGTATATGCATTTATATTGATCTAGAGAGAGGCAAAGACAGAAATGCATACATATTAACATATAACCTACTGCTTGGCCTCAAGATTTACTGGTTTATTTTTTATCAGTGTAATATGTATATGTAGACTGACTTCTATTGTTTTAATAATGCCTGATGTTAACCAAATATTTTATTCTATAGAAATAGATTA
The DNA here is from genome assembly GCF_982192425.1 of Myodes glareolus. Classification (NCBI taxonomy): domain Eukaryota; kingdom Metazoa; phylum Chordata; class Mammalia; order Rodentia; family Cricetidae; genus Myodes; species Myodes glareolus. The sequence continues at coordinate 10,104,635 of NC_142032.1, forward strand.
TTTTTTAAATCCAATCACCTAAAATCTGTCCTGCCTGTCAAGATGTCCTGGGGCAACAATGGCGCAGAACTTGTGAGAGTGGCCAACCAATGGCTAGTTTAACTTGAGACCCATACAACAAGAGAGAGCCAATGATCCATACTACCTCAATGGCCAGGAACTGAAGGTGGGAGAGCCCAGAGTCCTAGGGTAGAACAAAACGCAACTGGAAAAGAAAAACACTCAATGAGATGATGCTCTACTCATAGATAGGTACCTTGTCTAGTCATCATTAGTGTGCATCCTCAAGCAGCAGCTGAGAGCGGGTGCAGAGACCCATAGCCAGGCATTATGTGGGGAGGAATCTTAAATTGTAGGTCTCTATCAGGTCTGCCTACTTGGAGTTCAGTAACCATGCAGAAGAGGTAGAGGAAAGATTGTTGGAGTCGGAGGACGTAGAAGACACCAGAAAAAGACAACCCACTGGATCAACTAAGAGCAAATTCATGCAGATGGAAGTAACAAACATGGGAACTACATGGGTCTCCACTAGGTCTAGGACTTATATATTATGTCCGTTAGCTTGATGTTTTGTGGTACACAGTGAGAGGGTGTGTATCTATGACTCTTTTGTCTGCTCTGGGACCTGGGACTCTTCTTCCCCTATTGAATTGTCCAGCCTCAATATGATGGGTTTTGATTTGTCCTGCTGTATGATGTTTTGTTCTTTTTGGTTGTAGTGTCTTGGAGGCCTTCTCTTTTCTGAAGGGAAACAGAGAAGCATTAAATCTGGGGGGGGGGGCGAGGGGAGATGTGGTAGAATTAAGATGAATGAAGGAAGGAGAAAATGTGGTCGAGATGTATTGCATGAAAGAAGAAACTATTTTAATTTAAAAAATAGACTTTTATCTCACATAATACATCCTGATTATGGTTCCTCCTCATTCTCTTTTAATTCCTTCCCACCTTTGATCCCGTCTGGATCCACTCCCTATCATTAGAAAACAGGCAAGCTTCTGAGGGATAATAAAATAAAAGAAAGAAAAAAAGGACAAAAACACTGAATTTGGAGAAACAAATAGAAGAAAAATAGCCCAAGACAAAGCACAAGAAAAAGAAACCCATTCACTCACATACTGAGGAATCCCATAAAAAAAATCTAAGCTGGAAGATATAACGTATACACAAAGGACCTGATGGAGATCTAGGCAGGTCTTACGCATGCTCCTCAGTCTCTGTGAGTTCATGTGTTCATTTAAATTTACGGTTCTCAAAATCAATAGAATACTTAGCTTTTAAAGTCCTAGGGATTGTAGCTTGGTTATCATTGACTAACAGGTGATACCCACATATAAACAAATTTTGCATAATTGATTTTCTGACTTAATTCACTCAGGATAATTTTTTTTTCTAATTGTCGCAGTTTACCTGAAAAATTCATGATTTCATTTACTTTAATGTCTGAGTAATGCTTCACTGTACAATTTTACTACATTTTCTTCACACATTTTTCTGTTGATGAACATCTAGGTTGTTTCTACTTTCTAGATATTATGAATAGGGCAGCAGTGAACACGGCTGATCAAATGTTTCTGATGTAGGATGAATCATCTTTTTGGTACATGCCTAGCAGTGGGATAGCTGGATCTTGAAGTAGATTATGATTCTAGGTGCTGGTGGCCATGTTAAAGAAGTCGCAGGTATCAAATGAAGTTCAGGTGTCAGCCAATCAGGAGGGAACTCCCTGATGGGTAAACCTCAGAAAGGCAAGGCCCAAAGACCACAGACTCCAGAATGTTTCTTGGTCCTGCTATGAGCTAACATGTTTGCCTCTGTGCCATGCTTTTTGGAATCTGGCACGGTGTGAATTGGTGTGGTGAGATCCCTACTTCTTATAATGTAGTGTACTTATCTCATGAAAATATCCTGTTCTACTGGTCATTTTGATCTTTGAATTATTATGAATTATTATGGTTGTGGGTCACTACATGTCCATCTATCAGTTACTGGTTGTAGATTCTATCATGTCAATTACGGTTGTCACTAATCTGATTAAAGGGAAAGGAGGCCCTTTCAAACACCTTCTCCACTATAGTAAGGAGTCCTAGCTGGGGTCATCTTTGTGGTTTACATAGAATTTTTCTAACACCAGATTTCTCTCTATCCCTATAATGTTAATAATGTTGTGAGTTTAAACAGAGTTTTAATTTTTTTATTTTATTTTTTTTGACAATATATCACTACAATATATTTCAGTGGGATGGCTCCCAGATTCTTGAGAAAGATATTTTTGTGTATAGAAGGCTTACATATCAAGGGATAGGGAAACAATTTTACATGGTAAGGTTTCTAAAAAAAGTGTCATAAAAAGGAAAGCAATGTAAAGTAATGGTTATCCATCTTCCTAATGCTGTGGCTCTTTAATACAATTGTGCCTCCCCAATCATAAAATTATTTACCTTGTTATTGACTGAGGTTTCTGTCCTCCCACCAGGTCCCACAGGTCCCACTGACCAATCAGCTCCACACAGATGAGCTGATTTCAATTAATTAAATACATGTATATAGATCCCTTCTGTTCTTCCATAGAACTCTAGTAAAATAGAATGAATGGATTGAATGCAATTTTAAAAGAAATCACACAGAGGTCTATATTAATGATAAACTGATTGGCCCATTAGCTTGGGCTTCTTTTTTTTTTTTTTTTGATTTTTGAGACAGGGTTTCTCTGTAGTTTTTGGTGCCTGTCCTGGAACTAGCTCTTGTAGACCAGGCTGGCCTCGAACTCACAGAGATCTGCCTGCCTCTGCCTCCTGAGTGCTGGGATTAAAGGCATGCGCCACCACTACCCGGCTAGCTCAGGCTTCTTATTAACCCTTACAACTTATGTTAACCCATTATTCTTTTTTTTTTTTGGTTTGTATTTTTCTTTTCTTTTTTTCTTTTTTTTTCCGTTAGACTTGTTTATTCAAGTATCCAAAAACACTCTTTCCACTTCCTCCCCTCCTCCCAATACCCTCCCGCTCCCCCCACTCCCCCCACTCCCTCTTCTCCTCCCTCACCATTCCCAAGAGCAGTCAGGGTTTCCTGCCCTGTGGGAAATCCAAGTTCCTCCCCCCTCCCTCCAGGTCCAGGAAGGTGAGCATCCAAACAGGCCAGGATCCCAAAAAGCCAGTCCATGCAGACGAAACAAGGCCCAGTGCCATTGTCAATGGCTTCTCAGTCTTCACTTGGACCTTGGGGGCTCAGTCAGCCCCATGTCAACCACATTCAGAGAGTCCGGTTTGATCTCATGCTCGTTCAGTCCCAGTCCAGCTGGCCTTGGTGAGCTCTCATTTGATCTGACCCCTTGTATCAGTGGGTGAACGCTGCCTTCGCGGTCCTGACTTCCAGTGCTCCAATGTGGGTCTCTGTCTCTATCTCCATCCATCGTCGGATGTAGGCCCCCTCTGATTTTGCTTTCCTTGCTCACGATCTCCCTCCCTCTGCTTCTTATTTGGGGCTAGGGAGTTAAGTCCAGTGTTCCAATATGTGTCTTGGTCTCTATCTCCATCCATCGCCATATGAAGGTTCTGTGGTGACATGCAAAATATTCATCAGTATGGTTATGGGCCAAGGCCACATCAGGCACCCTCTCCTCTGCTGCCCAGAGTACAATCTGGGGACCTCTCCTTGGGCCTGGAGTTTATATACTCTGTTTATAAACAGAGTTTTAGTGATAAAAAATGAAACAAGAAGTTTCACACGACTTGAACACATGAGTTTTTATTGAGGAGTCATATATACTTGGTTTAGGCTAATGACGAAGAAAAATATTTGAGTCTCAGAAGCCCAGCTAGTTTAGGTTCATTTAATCTTAATGTTGTGAGATGTGTTCACAGGTTTCAGAGTGCATCATAAGTGAAACAATGCCTTAGAATGACCTCAGGTTAGATTAAGATATTTTGATAATGGCTTTAAGATTACGACATTTTGATAATAGCTTTGATTTGATAAAATGTCAAATTAGCCCAATTATTGGAGCTAACATACTTTTCTTGCTAGAACTTGTTGGTGATCAAAGATGACGATTAATTCTTAATGCCTACTTTTTCCCTTCCATGTCCTGATATAAAAAATGATTGATGAGTGGGTATGCACCCTAAAGATTTAAAGTAGAGTTGATTGATTGTTTTTCATGTGTAAAAGTTTAACTTTGTGATTCTTTTAATTTCCTCATAAGAGTAACTTTCAAAATCAGTAATACAGTGATTGGCCCTTTCATTGTAACTGCAAATTGCAGCCTGCCAGTAAGACAACCGACTGAGAAGAGTATCTTGCTTACTTACACTCTATTTAATCTATAAAAGTTGCTTAGGAATAAATGTATTTGGGTTCTTGGGGATAAATTTTTTGCATGTAATATGTAAAACGTTTAATCATGTAAGGGATATGAAAACATGCTGTTTTTTACTTGTGTTCATTGCATTACTTGAAAAAAGCAAAATGTAATTACATCATAATTTTTTATGTTGCTTAAAAGATTTTGCTGGGATATTTAATCTGTAAAGAAAAAAATAAAGATGTAATGAGAAGGAAAACATCAAGAATAAGAGAAGAAAATCACCAGGAAAAACTAATGAGAGAATGCTGAAGAAGAATAAAGAAGAAAACCCATCAAGAGAGTGTGTGAGTGTTTTTTCCCCTAACTCCCTCAGTTAAAAAAGTTAATCCTGTGTTCCTGGAGGTTGTCCCCCTCCCCCAGGGAGCAAAATTTAGGTATTGATATCTAGTCTTGTCTTTGTTGATTTGGTGTTTTGTTCCTTGTTTTTTTTTTTGGGGGGGGGGTTGTTGTTGTTGCTGTTCTTCTTCTTCTTCTCCTCCTCCTCCTCCTCCTCCTCCTTCTCCTCCTTCTACTTATTCCAGGTTCTGAGGAGATTGAAGTGGCTCTGTGTTTTCTGGTAGAAGATTTTGAAATTGTGATAGGTGTGGTCACTGGGGATCCTGATAACAGGTTTTCAGGTACTAAGAATGGAGAATTCCCTTAGGAATGGAGAAGAGCCGGGGGAAGTTTTGCGGATATCCGCACAGGGCTGAAAGCCGGCTCTACCACCAGTATCTGCTCGGTACTCTGGGAATGGAGATGTCTCATGAGGAGAGGTAGCAGGGAGTCTACTACGAAGCTTGGGAGGAAGCTAAGAGACTGAATTGGATAAGGGGATCTGCAGTAGGTAAGTCTGCTTCCTGGATAGAGTGGTTGGAGGGCTCCCAGGAAGTGCCTACTGGAGTTGGAAGCTAGTATACAGTAATGACTGGGGAAAGCAAAGCTAGGTGAGATGGTCTATGTGTTTCACTGGAGATGGGGGAAAGATGGTAGGACAGGGGAGCACAGCACGGTGTTAGCGATGAGACTTGGGTATTGGATTTGAAAGAGAAGAGGTGTGGATGAGGATCTGCAGTTAGCCTACCTGCTTCCCTGGCTAAAGTGGTCTGAGTCTAACTACAGTTTTAATGTGATCTGAACATTGAACATTATGAAGAGGTATGCAGTTTTTCTTTAAATGATAAGTTTGTTCTCTTAACTATCCATGTCTATTTATCTATCTACCTATCTACCTTAACTTGCTTCTCTATTTATCCATCTACCCATCCACCCACCCATCCACCCATCATCTGTCTATCTTTCTATGTATGTATGTATGTATGTATGTATCTATCTATCTATCTATCTATCTGTCTATCTATCTATCTATCTATCTATCATCTATCTATCTATCTATCTATCTATCTATCTATCTATCTACCTACCTACCTACCTTAACTTGCTTCTCTATCTATCTATCTATCTATCTATCTATCTATCTATCTATCTATCTATCTATCTACCTACCTACCTTAACTTGCTTCTCTATTTATCCATCTACCCATCCACCCACACATCCACCCATCATCTGTCTATTTTTCTATGTATGTATGTATGTATGTATCTTTCTATCTATGTATCTATCTATGTATCTATGTCTCTATGTATCTATCTATCTATCTACCTACCTACCTACCTACCTACCTACCTACCTATATATATCATCTTCTTTCTATCACGATAGTTTCAGTATGTACTCCTGGGTGATGTGGAACACACTCTGTATCTCAAGATCTATATCTTCTGGCACTGCTGAGGAGCTCTTCCCAGAGAGGTCCAGGGAAGACCAGCTAGCCCTGTTGCACTGCTGAGGAGTTCTTCCCAGAGAGGTGAGTGGGTGCTCGCCTGGGCAGCCTGCCTGTCCGGGAACAGAGCACAGCTCTTCCCCCCTCAGCTTCTGCGGTGTTCCAAGGGACCCCTCCTCTCCCCCCACTGCTGCGGGCCCTTTGTTTCCCGGGTCCCAGGAAGACCAGCTAGCCCTGTTGCACTGCTGATGAGCTCTTCCCAGAGAGGGCTGAGGAGCTCTATCCAGAGAGTGCTGTGAAGTCCTACCCAGAGAGTGTTGAGGAGTTCTAACCAGAAAGTGCTGAGAAGTTTCATCCAGAGTGGAGGAGATGGGCAGGCGCCAATGCAAGAATTCCTCCAACAACCTGAAAAGCAACATGACATCTCCAGAATCCAGGGAACTCGAAACTAGAAGAATTGAACACCCTACTCCAGAAGAAATGGAAGAAATCGACTCTAAGCGGATCTTTATGAAAATAATAGAGGAACTTAAACAGGAGGTGAAAATCTGCCGTAAAGAAATGGAAGATAAGTATAACAAAAAGATTGAGGAAATGAGTAAAGAAATGGAAGAGAAATATACCCAAAAGTTTGAAGAAATGAGTAAATATGTAAATGAAATTCTGGGAAACCAAGAAAAAACATTCAAACAGGTAATAGAAACAGTTCAAGATTTGAAAACTGAAATGGAGTCAATGAAGAAATCACAAACCAAGGGCTGGCTGGCTATGGAAAATCTAGGTAAACGAACAGAGTCTTCAGAAACAAGCATAACCAATAGAATACAAGAGATAGAAGAAAGAATTTCAGACTCTGAGGACACCATAGAGAAATTAAACACTCTGACCAAAGAAAACAGCAAATCCAACAAAATCTCATCACAAAACATTCAGGAACTGTGGGACACAATAAAAAAAACAAATCTAAGTGTAAGCTTCCGCACTTTTCTGTGGACACCCGAACCTCGAAACAGGCGCGCGCTTTCCTGACTCAAGCCCACGAGAACGGACGCATGTCCTAGGGGTTTGAACAGACGACACACACACAAAGAGACCGGCTCATCTGCCAAAGAGCAAGTGGCAAATGGCAGCTTTATTAAGCATAAGTTGGGTATATATACTGTGGGGCAAAAAGACACCAGCCCCCCATCAGGATCAAGGAAAGAGAAAAGTCAGGGGGCCGCACCCAAGGTCGGAGAGCAGCTGAACAGAGAAAAGAGGAAGCCAGGTGGGCGTGGTCAGGCTCAGAGAAAAGCTGACCCGGGAACCTTGCCTGCAGCAAGAACCTTGCTTGCAGGTGGAATTACCACAACAGTAGAGGGAGAGTTCTCTCTAAGCTACACCCTTGGGCCTTAGGCGAAATTAACATAACAGGAGAGGGCAGTTCTATGCTACACCCTCAAGCTGATGCAGTGGAACCAGGAAGCAGAACAGCCCTGCAAAACACCTCGGGAAAAGTGGGGAACCTGTGTACCTACAAGAATAATAGGAGTAGAAGAAGGAGAAGAATTGCATTTCAAACGCCCAGAAAATATACTCAACAAAATTATAGAAGAAAACTTTCCCATCCTAAAGAACGATATTCCTATGAAGGTTCAAGAAGCATACAGAACACCGAATAGACTGGATCAGAAAAAAACATCCCCTCGTCATATAATAATCAAAACACAAAGCATTCAGACTAAAGAAAGGATATTGAGAGCTGCAAAGGACAAAGGTCAAGTAACTTATAAAGGTAAACCTATCAGACTTACACCAGATTTCTCTATGGAAACCATGAAAGCCAGAAGGTCCTGGATAGAGGTACTGCAGAAACTAAGAGACCATGGATGCAAGCCCAGACTACTTTACCCAGCCAAGCTATTGTTCACTATCAACGGAGAAAACAAAATATTCCAGGATAAAAACAAATTTAAACAATACGTAGCTACTAATCCAGCCTTACAGAGAATATTAGAAGGAAAATCACAGCCCAAGGAATCCAACATTCCCAACACTGCCTACATTAACTCAGACATCTAGCGACCCTTCACAAGCATAACTCAAAGAAGGAAAACACATACACTCTACTACCCAAAAAAATGACTGGAGTCATCAATCACTGGTCATTAATATCACTTAATATCAATGGACTCAACTCACCTATAAAGAGGCACAGACTTAGAGATTGGATACGAAAACAGGATCCAACATTCTGCTGTTTACAAGAAACACACCTCAACCACAAAGACAGACACCTACTCAGAGTAAAGGGTTGGGAAAAGGTTTTCCAAGCAAATGGACCTAAGAAACAAGCGGGTGTGGCCATTCTAATATTTAACAAAATCGACTTCAAACTAAAATCAATCAGAAGAGATGGAGATGGACATTTCATACTCATAACAGGAACAATTTATCAGGAAGAAGTCTCAATCTTGAATATCTATGCCCCAAATATAAAGGCATCCACATATGGAAAAGAAACTCTTCTAGAACTCAAGGCAGTCATCAAACCACACACACTAATAGTAGGAGACTTCAACACTCCTCTCTCACCAATGGACAGGTCAATCAGACAGAAACCTAACAGAGAAATAAGAGATTTATTGGAGGTACTGAATCAAATGGACTTAACAGACATCTATAGAACACTCCACCCAAATAGGAAAGAATATACCTTCTTCTCTGCAGCTCATGGAACCTTCTCGAAAATTGACCACATACTTGGTAACAAAGCAAACTTCCACAGATACAAAAAAATATTAGTAACCACCTGTGTCTTGTCAGATCACCATGGATTAAAATTAGAATTCAACAACAATGGTACCCCCAGGAAGCCAACAAACTCATGGAAGTTGAACAGTCAACTACTAAATCACCCCTGGGTCAAGGAAGAAATAAGGAAAGAAATTAAACTCTTCCTTGAATATAATGAAAACAAAGACACAACGTATTCAAACCTATGGGACACAATGAAAGCAGTGCTAAGAGGAAAGTTCATAGCACTAAGTGCCCAATGAAAGAAAACGGAGAAAGCACACATTGGAGACTTAACAACACACTTGAAAGCTCTAGAAAAAAAAGAAGCTGATTTACCCAGGAGGAGTAGAAGACTGGAAATAATCAAACTGAGGGCTGAAATCAACAAAATAGAAACACAGAAAACAATCCAAAGAATCAATGAAGCAAAAAGCTGGTTCTTGGAGAAAATTAACAAGATTGACAAAGCCCTATCCAAACTATCAAAACTAATCAAACGGCAGAGAGAGAACTTGGAAATTAATAGGATCAGAAATGAAAAGGGGGACATAACCACAGACACAGAGGAAATTCAGAGAATCATTAGATCTTACTACAAAAGTTTATATGCCACAAAGTTGGAAAATGTAAAAGAAATGGACATTTTTTTTAGATAAGTACCATATACCAAAGGTGAACCAAGAACAGGTGAACAATCTAAATAGACCTGTTAGTCGTGAAGAATTAGAAGCTGTTATCAAAAATCTCCCTACCAAAAAAAGCCCAGGACCAGATGGTTTCAATGCAGAATTCTACCAGAACTTCCAGGAAGAGCTAATACCTATACTCCTTAATGTATTCCACAATATAGAAAAAGAAGAGTCACTGCCAAACTCCTTTTATGAAGCTACAGTCACCCTAATACCAAAACCACACAAAGACACAACCAAGAAAGAGAATTACAGGCCAGTCTCACTCATGAACATCGATGTGAAAATTCTCAATAAAATACTGGCAAACCGAATCCAAGGACACATTAGAAAAATTATCCATTATGATCAAATAGGCTTCATCCCAGAGATGCAGGGATGGTTCAACATACGCAAATCTATCAATGTAATCCATCATATAAAGAAACTGAAAGAAAAAAACCATATGATCATTTCTTTGGATGCTGAAAAAGCATTTGACAAATTTCAACACCCATTTATGATAAAGGTGTTGGAGAGACTGGGGATACAAGGATCATACCTAAATATAATAAAAGCAATATACAGCAAGTCGACAGCTAACATCAAATTGAATGGAGAGAAACTCAAAGCCTTTCCACTAAAATCAGGAACACGACAAGGCTGTCCACTCTCTCCATATCTCTTCAATATAGTGCTTGAAATTCTAGCAATAGCAATAAGACAACATAAGGAGATCAAGGGGATTCGAATTGGAAAGGATGAAGTTAAACTTTCGTTATTTGCTGACGATATGATAGTGTACATAAGCGACCCCAAAAACTCTACCAAAGAACTCCTACAGCTGATAAACACCTTTAGTAACGTGGCAGGATACAAGATCAACTCCAAAAAATCAGTGGCACTCCTATACACAAAGGATAAAGAAGCGGAGAGGGAAATCAGAGAAACATCACCTTTCACGATAGCCACAAATAGCATAAAATATCTTGGGGTTACTCTAACCAAGGAAGTGAAAGACCTATTTGACAAGAACTTTAAGCCTTTGAAAAGAGAAATTGAGGAAGATACCAGAAAATGGAAAGACCTCCCCTGCTCTTGGATTGGGAGGATCAACATAGTAAAAATGGCAATTCTACCAAAAGCAATCTATAGATTCAATGCAATCCCCATCCAAATCCCATCAAACTTCTTCACAGACCTTGAGAGAACAATAATCAAGTTTATATGGCAAAACAAAAAACCCAGGATAGCCAAAACAATCTTATACAATAAAGGAACTTCAGGAGGCATTACCATCCCTGACTTCAAACTCTATTATAGAGCTACAGTATTGAAAACAGCTTGGTATTGGCATAAGAACAGAGAAATCGACCTTTGGAATCGAATAGAAGACCCGGATATTAACCCACAAACCTATGAACACCTAATTTTTGACAAGGGAGCTAAAGGTATACAATGGAAGAAGGAAAGCGTCTTTAACAAATGGTGCTGGCATAACTGGATAGCAACCTGTAGAAGGATGAAAATAGATCCATATCTATCACCATGCACAAAACTCAAGTCCAAATGGATTAAAGACATCAACATCAATCTGTCCACTTTGAACCTGATAGAAGAGAAAGTGAGAAGTAGTCTACAAGATATAGGCACAGGAGGCCATTTCCCAAGTAGGACCCCAGTAGCACAGACAATAAGAGAAACAATGAATAAATGGGACCTGCTGAAACTGAGAAGCTTCTGTAAAGCAAAGGACACTGTCAGTAAGGCAAAAAGGCTGCCTTCTGACTGGGAGAAGATCTTCACCAACCCCTCATCAGACAAAGGTTTGATCTCCAGAATATACAAAGAACTCAAGAAACTAGACACTAAAACTCTAATTAACCCAATTAAAAAATGGGGTAGTGATCTGAACAGAGAATTCACAACAGAAGAACTTCGAATGGCCAGAAGACACTTAAGGTCATGCTCAACCTCCTTAGCGATCAGGGAAATGCAAATCAAATCCACTTTGAGATACCATCTTACACCTGTCAGAATAGCTAAAGTCAAAAACACCTATGATAGCCTATGCTGGAGAGGATGTGGAGAGAGGGGAACACTCATCCATTGTTGGTGGGAATGCAAACTTGTGCAGCCACTGTGGAAATCAGTGTGGCGGTTTCTCAGGAAACTGGGAGTCAACCTCCCTCAGGACCCTGCAATTCCTCTCTTGGGAATATACCCTAGAGATTCCCGAACATACTACAAAAGCATTTGTTCAACTATGTTCATAGCAGCACTATTTGTAATAGCCAGAACCTGGAAACAGCCTAGGTGCCCCTCAATAGAAGAATGGTTAAAAAAGGTGTGGAACATATACACATTAGAGTTTTACTCAGCGGTAAAAAAACAATGACATCTTGAATTTTGCATGCAAATGGATGGAAATAGAAAACACTTTACTGAGTGAGGTAAGCCAGACCCAAAAAGAGGAACACGGTATGTATTCACTCATAAATGGATTCTAACCATAATTAAATGTCTTTGAGCCTATTATTCGTGATCCTAGAGAAGCTAAATAAGAAGATGAACCTGATGAAGATTATTTAGCTATCCGCCAGGAGGTAGGAAAGAGACAAGAGTCCCAGGTAACCTCGGGTGCATGGGGGGGGGGTGGGAGGGTTGTTGGATGGGGAGAGGGTTAGAGAGAAGGGGAGGAATGGGGAAAGCTCGGTGGACCGGAATGGGGGGGAAGAAGGAAGGATGAATATGGTATCGGGGAAGAATATATTTCAACTAAGGGAGTCATTTTAGGGTTTACAGGAGACGATTATATATGGGATCCCAGGTCCAAGGAGAGATCCCCAGACTGTTCTCTGGACAGGGGAGAGGGTGCCTGAACCGGCCTTGGCCCATAACCATACTGATGTATATTTTGCTTATCACCATAGATCCTTCATCTGGCGAAAGATGGCGATACAGACGGAGACCCACATTGGAGCACTGGACTGAGCCCCCCAAGGTTCAAATGAGGAGCAGAAGGACGAAGAAAATGAAAAAGGAAATAAGGACTGCGAGGGATGCTATCACCCACTGATACAAGGGGATGGATCTAATGAGAGCTTACCAAGGCCAGCTGGACTGGTACTGAACTAGGACGTGATCTAACCAGATTCTCTGAATTTGGGCGGATTCTCTGAATGTGGCTGGCCCGAAGTCTTTCTGAAAAGCCATTGACTATGACACTGGGACTTGTTTCCTCTGCATATACTGGATTTTGGGGATCCAGTCTGTTTGGATACTCACCTTCCTGGACCTGGAGGGAGGGGGGAGGAACTTGAACTTCCCACAGGGCAGGAAACCCTGACTGCCCTAAGGGACAAAGAGGGAGGAGGAGAGGGAGTGGGGGGAGTGGGAGGGGGTTGGGAAGAGGGGCGGAAATGGAAACTTTTATAATTTAATAAAATTACTTTAAAAAAAAGAAAAAGAAAAAATCAATCATAATTACAAATGAAATTTGTATTTTATTAAACAATTTTCCAAAAAAAAATGATCTATATCTTCTGTCTCTTAAGTGTTGAAATTAATGACATTTACCACACTGCTACTCCACCAAGAATTTCAATTTCCTTTGGATTCTATTTTGGCTTTGGGATTTTTTAAATGTAGACTAGCATTAGATTAATAAAATTTAATTTAATTAAAATGTTTTTAAATTAGATTTTGTTGTTGTTTAAAAGTTAGTTCTGGGTTGTGATCTCTACTCTAGGACCCTGTAATTGAACAATTGTCATTGTTTTAGTCCCTGAGCCAAGTGTGTACTCCATTCTTCGTGGTCATCTCTCTCATTGTTACATCAGTAAAATTTCTCCAAGAGCTGCATAACTCTGATGGAACTGATGAGGCTTCAGTCTCTATCAAAATATCTGCAGCAAATTATACCCTTTTGCATTTCCCACAACAGGTGTAGATCTTCAGTTATCCATCAGAGTGTATAGAAACTAAGAATCCATTTATCCTTCCATATTCATTTTTATAATATCAATATTTAATGACTCTTAGATAAACATTTACTTTTCATAAGTCATATAGAAACATTGTATGCAGACTTTTAGCTGAGACAGAGCCCACACTGCCAAATATGGAAATGCCTGGCCAGAGATATTTTTCATAAGTAAATGTTTTATTATTTTACTAAAGTTTTGTACTTATTCTTGTGACACATTTTAAAATGTACTCTAAACAGTGGAGAATAAAACAATTTGCTAGTGCTTTGTCAATACATTTATTAGCACCAGCTAAAGATTTTTAATTCATTTGAAATCATGGAACTATAAAAGGAAAACATAAAATGGTCCTACCTTGTATTTGTCTAGATTCCAAATCTTTCTCTAGTTTGTTTCCTAACTTATTTGTCTGTATTTAGAATAATCAAAAAGTAGCATAATTCCGCAAATTAACTTGGAGATATTTATGACATAAGTCAATCTGTTTTCTGTGTTTAATTTGGATCTTAAATAAGCATTTCTAGAAGGACAAGTGTTCATGATAAGCCCCATTAGAGCACATGAATAAAGATTGGCTGCGATCATTAGACTAAAACCCAGGCTTCGTGCATGTGATGGATACATAAGCAAGCTGTGGAAATAGAGGTCATATCTTCAGATATGCAACCCATAGACTATTAAAGGACAGCTCGGTAGATTTTGCTTTTTGTTTTTACCATTTATTAACTTTGCAGCTTGGGCAGGTAGTAACGTTAAAGTTCCATTTCTGCATCAGGTAATTATGCAAATTAAGAAATTTCAGAAATAAGAAATAATAGAACACTAACAAATTATCTGAGCAATATTTCTAACTTAAAGTGAAACATCACATATTATTTTCCCCACTGATTGTTTTTGGACTGTTCATGGAATTCTTTAAAAGATGCCTTGGAGCAGACAGCATAGATAAAGTTAGTGTTGATCACAAGTGGTAGCACTCTCAAAATGATCTAAGTATCAACAACTTGAGGAGCAGAATTTTACATAATTTCCCTCAAACTTTACTGTTGAATGATTACTAAAAAATTATTTAAGTTTAAAATAACGTCCTTGAAATACGGAAAATAATTATTGCTAGTTTTTGTTAAGTACCATATGTTGCTTCAATGCAAGTTAATTGTAACTAGTCAAAGGAGGAATTTTGTACAATTATGCTTAATTAGTTTTAAAGACAATTGTCTACTTCATCATTTATTTCCAAATAATACTAGAAAAGATATTTTATCTTGGATATAGTTGTCTGGTATTGTCCCACTCTTTGTGAATTGCCACAAGATATCAGATTTGACCATTGTTTCCACTCTTATGAGATGTACCATTTTTGTATGAATGTCTGTCAAGTGTTCAGTAAAACTGAATCTCAGTAGCATAGGCAAGATACAAAATTAAAACTGGTAATGAAGACAAAAAGCTCATCATAGACATGAGACTTACTAGTATGGGCTGTAGCTTGTATTACTGTATCAGAAGTCTTGTCATGGTGAAATATTTGTTAGTGAGGAAATAACATTTTTAAAAATGCCTGCTGACCCAGTTTATGAACATCAACTACAACAGTGGAGGCAACAAGGAACAAGAGACTCACTTTGTTTATCAATTATATGTGGAATTCACATACAGACATTTCAAAATCACTGACTAACTCTAAATATTAATAAGTAGTTTTTTATTTTTTTATTTTTTTTATTTATAAAAGTTTATTAATTTATAAAAGTTTCCATTTCTGCCCCTCCTCCCAACACCCTCTCACTCCCCCCACTCCCTCTCCTCCTCCCTCTCCATCCCTAAGAGCAGTCAGGGTTTCCTGCCCTGTGGGAAGTTCAAGTTCCTCCCCCCTCACTCCAGGTCCAGGAAGGTGAGGATCCAAACAGACTGGATCCCAAAAATCCAGTATATGCAGAGGGAACAAGTCCCAGTGTCATTGTCAATGGCTTTTCAGAAAGACCCTGTGCCGGCCACATTCAGAGAATCCGGCCACATTCAGAGAATCTGGTTGGATCACATGCTCGTTCTTGGTGAATTCTCATTAGATCAGTCCCCTTGTATCAGTGGGTGAACACACTCCTCATGTTCCTGCCTTTCTTGTTCATGTTCTCCCTCCTTCTGCTCCTCATTTAGACCTTGGGGGCTCAGTCCAGTGCTCCATTGTGGCTCTCTGTCTCTATCTCCATCCATCGCCAGATGAAGGTACTAGGGTGATAAGCAAAATATTCATCAGTATGGTTATGGGTCAAAGCCGGTTCAGGCACCCTCTCCTCTGTTCAGAGAACAATCTGGGGATCTCTCCTTGGACCTGGGATCCCCTTTATAATCAAGTCTCTTGTAAACCCTAAAATGACTCCCTTAGTTGGGATATATACTTCCCTGATCCCATATCCATCCTTCCTCCCTCCCCCCATCCCAATCCCTCCGAGATTTCCCCATTCCTCCCCTACTCCCTTCTCTCTAACCCTCTCCCCTTTCAAAAATGCTCCCACCCCCACCCCCATGCACCCGAGGTTTCCTGGCACTCTTGTCTACTTCCAATCTCCAGGAGGATAACTACATGATTTTCTTCAGGTTCACCTTCTTATTTAGCTTCTCTAGGGTCACGAATAAAAGGCTCAAAGACCTTTAATTATAGCTAGAATCCACATATGAGTGAATACATACCATATTCCTCTTTTTGGGTCTGGGTTACCTCACTCAGTAAAGCGTTTTCTATTTCCATCCATTTGCATGCAAAATTCAAGATGCCATTGTTTTTTACTGCTGAGTAAAACTCTAATGTGTATATGTCCCACACCTTTTTTTAACCATTCTTCTATTGAGGGGCACCCACTTCCTAGTTAGAACCCCAGTAGCACAGGCAATAAGAGAAACAATGAATAAATGGGACCTGCTGAAACTGAGAAGCTTCTGTAAAGCAAAGGACACCGTCTGTAAGACAAAAAGGCTACATTCGGACTGGGAGAAGATCTTCACCAACCCCTCATCAGACAAAGGCCTGATCTCCAAAATATATAAAGAACTCAAGAAACTAGACACTAAAACTCTAATTAACCCAATTAAAAATGGGGTGCTTATCTGAGCAGAGAATTCTCAACAAAAGAACTTCGAATGGCCAAAAGACACTTAAGGTCATGCTCAACATCCTTAGTGATCAGGGAAATGGGTCAAGACAACAATGAGATACCATTTTACACCGGTCAGATTAGCTAAAGTTAAAAACACCAATGATAGCCTATGCTGGAGAGGATGTGGAGAGAGGGGAACTCTCATTCATTGTTGGTGGGAATGTAAACTTGTGTAGCCACTGTGGAAATCAGTGTGGCGGTTTCTCAGGAAACTGGGAGTCAACCTCTCTCAAGACCCAGCAATTCCACTCTTGAGAATATACCCAAGAGATGCCCTATCATACCACAAAAGCATTTGTTCTACTATGCTCATAGCAGCACTATTTGTAATAGCCAGAACCTGGAAACAACCTAGGTGCCCCACAATAGAAAAATGGTTAATAAGTAGTTTTAAGGTTCAATTAGATAAGTAATTAAGGGACATTTTCACAAGAAATAACAAAAATTAACACAAACACCTGCACTCTGTGTGTGGTCTATGGAATCCTAAGCTGAGTCAGCAGTGTGCAGCTGTAGGTCCACCTGTAAGACAGCTGTGGGCGACAGGACCCAGTCAGAACACAAAGTTGTATTTGTTTTTATTAGTTTGGGAAGATAAACCACTCTCAGGTGGTCTGCTAATAATAGAGACACTTTTAGAATTCTATGTTTCCCAGTAATGTGTTTTACAAATCACACACACACACACACACACACACACACACACACACACACACACACACATATGTAACAACAGTTAATGAAGAAAGATAAGAATAGGGGTACATAAAAAACTCGAGAGGGAGAAATGCGAAGGGAAAGTGATGTAATTTTATTATAATCTCAATAAATAAAATGAATAATAAAAATCACTTTCCCGTATATAAATACATAGGAATATATTATCACTTACATTGCAAAGTATGCCTGAAATTAATACTGTCATGTGTTATGGAAGGTTACTCAGTTCCAAGCTCTGGCACTATTTGTAAAATCTTCAAGTCAGCACTCAGGGAAAGAGAAATGGTTTTCATTCTTAGCAAAACTTCAGCTATATAGCCAACAGCTTTTCCTCCCCAATGGTATGTTGCTGTGCTTTTTCAAATACATCTCTTGGGCCATTGGGATGGATCAGCAGGTAAAAGGGAAAGCTGCCACCCTGGAAGACCCGAGTTTCACACCATTGGCTCATATGGTTGGAGCAGAGAACTGAATCCTTAACATTCCCTCTGAACTGCACATGAGCCAAGGCATGTGTGCATCAAACTCACACCCTTAGCTACACACATCTAAAGTAAATAAGCAGAATTAAATGAATAAAACCTGGCCTCTGTAATTTATCTTCATAACTCCCATAGTTGATCACCAGCTGGTATTTCCATTGCTAGTGGATCCTCCTCTATTCTTCTTTTTCTTTACCTACTTTCTCCTCCCCATCCTAAATTCAACAGCTTCTCTCTTGTTACTTTCAATATCCTTTCTTGTTCTGTTCATTCAGTGATGTAGGGAGCTAATTGTTCTTGTTTCATGAAATAACAGAAAGCAGTCTGAGAATATTCTGATTACTGTAACATTGGTAGTACTTGAAATCTCTTCTAAGGTATCAAACAGTTAGCGTCAGTGCCTAGGAATACAATATTATTTTAATTTGTAATTCATCTAAAGAGTTGTGTATATTTTGTTCAACTGGTGAACAAACAAATAAAAGTCAGGTTAAAAAGGTTTAAATGAAAGGAGGTAGCTACATGATTTTCATCAGGTTCACCTTCTTATTTAGCTTCTCTAGGATCAGTAATAATAGGCTCAAAGACCTTTAATTATGGTTAGAATCGACATATGAGTGAATACATACCATATTCCTCTTTTTGGGTCTGGCTTACCTCACTCAGTAAAGCGTTTTCTATTTCCATCCATTTGCATGCAAAATTCAAGATGTCATTTTTTTTTTTTTTTTTTTTTTTTTTTTTTTTTACCGCTGAGTAAAACTCTAATGTGTATATGTTCCACACCTTTTTTTAACCATTCTTCTATTGAGGGGCACCTAGGTTGTTTCCAGGTTCTGGCTATTATAATAGTGCTGCTATGAACATAGTTGAACAAATGCTTTTGTAGTATGTTAGGGCATCTCTTGGGTATATTCCCAAGAGTAGAATTGCTGGGTCTTGAGGGAGGTTGACTCCCAGTTTCCTGAGAAACCGCCACACTGATTTCCACAGTGGCTGCACAAGTTTGATTCCCACCAACAATGGATGAGTGTTCCCCTCAATCCACATCCTCTCCAGCGTAGGACGCGATCCAAACAGATTCTCTGAATGTGGCCGGATTCTCTGAATGTGGCTGGCCCGGAGTCTTTCTGAAAAGCCATTGACAATGACACTGGGACTTGTTTTCTCTGCATATACTGGATTTTGCGAATCCAGTCTGTCTGGACACCCACCTTCCTGGACCTGGAGGGAGGGGGGAGGAACTTGAACTTCCCACAGGGCAGGAAACCCTGACTGCTCTTAGGGATGGAGAGGGAGGAGGAGAGGGAGTGGGGGGAGTGGGAGGGTGTTGGGAGGAGGGGCGGAAATGGAAACTTTTATAAATTAATAAAATTACTTTAAAAAAAAAAAGAAAGGAGGTAGGATTTACACACAAATGGACTATGCAACATCTCTTTGAGGAGCAACTGCCTTGAAGAGAAATCTTAGATTTCAGCCATATTGATGGACAGAAAATGGCTCCACAAATGAAATCCCTTAAATAGAAGTTCATTGTCACAAAACCCAGTGCAGAGTATCTTTCCATTTGCTTTCTTGGCATCTAACCTTTTCCCTTGTTGTAAGCACTTATAAAACTCTGTTTATATTTTTGAATGCTTATGAGTCCTCTAATTACTAAATTTTATAAATTATTAAAACACTCAGTGTATACAATTTATATTCTCCTGCTCCATTTCTTGACAAATATTTCAAAGTATTTTCAGAAACCCGTTTTAGCATTTTAGTGTTTCTTTTGATGCAGGACTTTTAATTTTAAATTCCAACAGTTTCAGTTTCAATCTTAAGAAAACCGGAAGTGAATATGGTTTGTAAATGTTGTGTGCAAAGAATTTCAATGTGTTTCAAATACTAGCTCATCTTCCTATTTACAGCTGACCTCTAGCCGTGGTTCTCAAACTGTGGCTCCTGGCCATTTTGACAAACTTCTGTCTCTCTGAAAATATTTGCATTATGATTCCTAAGAGTTAAAAAATTACAGCTATGAAGTAGCAATGAGAAGAATGTTATGGTTAGGGGTTACCATAACATGGGGAACTGTATTAAGGGGGCACAACAGTATGAAGATTGATAACCACCGTCTTCAGCTAAGAAGTGTCTTTTTTATCCTTCTTTTGTTGGCTGCTTCTATTTTTCTGCTTTTTTATTTTTTAATTTTTGTCCAAATGTATTTCATTTATTTCCACGTTTCATTGTTTTTAATTTGCTGTTTTTATAGTTTCTTTAGATCAAATCTTATATTGATCTGGTATCTTTTTCTCTATGAAATAATGGTCTATTTCACTAGTTTTTCATTGAGAACTAATCAAGTTTCCTCCTGTAAATTTCTATTAGTGATATTCTCTCTGTGTCTTAGTCCCTTTAGTTATTGATCTTTAATTTGCTAACTCAATGATCATGACAAAATATCTGATTTCAGACCAGAATAAATAAAAATAAAAACATAGTGAATAAAATAAATAAAAATAAAAAATAAACTTAATTTATGTTTTCATATAATGTCTTCTTCATAAACTTTCATCTATACTCAAAAGAAGTCTGTTATGAGAAAGGTGGTTGATGATGTTTCTTGAATCTATACTTTGATTTTCTTTCTGTTCACTATTTCTAATAAATGAGATAGGATTGTTGGGATATCTGTTTTCATCAATTTATTTATCTGCTTTACTTTGTAGTTCCATTTGTTATGTAATTATCTGATTCATATACTATACATTTGAAATTCATTTGTTTTTATGATTCATTTAATATTTTATAATTTGGAAATATATTTGTTACTTCTGGTCCTGTCCCTTGTATGCCTCTCTTTTGTCTGACTTCATTATACTCACATGAACTTTTTCATCCTTTCTTTTGCTTGTTTCACTACTTTACTTTGTCATTTTAACTTCAATATCTCTGCCCTGAGTTAAATTTATACTCCAAAACAGTATTTATCTACTCATCCCTTCTAAATCAGCTTATGTACCTAAAATCTGATGTATTTTTTCTTATCTATGGGATATAGTTAGGGTTAAATTAATTTTATCCAACCAGGAGTCTCTTAAAATTGAATAGGATTATTCTATTAAGTATATACCTAACATTGTGTTGTGTTTTTACATGTCTCATTCCTACTTTGTTTTCCCTCCATTCTTCTATTTTGCACATTTTAAAATTTCTAACAACTGGTTCTAGTACAAAATTTTAATTAATCAACTCACTTAATATCAGCAACAATGTTGTATTAAGTTTAGTTATTGTATTAGAAATTTTAAGGCATAAAATCTGTACCAATATTTATAACAAGCAACATCAAATTGATGCTACTTTATTTATTTTGATATATAAAATTTCTCCGCCTGATTATCTCCATTATTTCTATACTTTTTATAGTTATTTATGTTCACATAATAAATTTGCACATGCATGATAAGCCTCACAATGCACTATTATAATTCTTATTAAATGGTAATGTATTTTTCAAATAGAAGACTTCAATAGAAAAAAATATAAATATATGTACCATATGCATTCATTTGAAAATTTTTTTATTTAGGGTTCTCTGTGCATCTTGAATACCATCTATTCTATTCCTTTAGCATTTCTCATATCACACATTTAGCAATAAATCCCATTAGTTTTTATCTGAAGTATATGTATTTTGCTTTTTATTCAGAATCATAATTAAATACATAATTATCAATTAACAAGATTTTGTTAAAATGTTAATCTCTCAATATTTTTTCAGTATCTACAACTGTAATTTTTTTCACTGTGAATGAATGTTTTGATATGTATTTCCATTGAGCCTCATGAAACTGTAACTTAATAACAATTTTCACAAATACTAAGAATGTCAAATCATTATACTTCAAAGTATTTTTGCTGTCAAGTTTACAGTGGTCTTTCTTCTGACCTTTATTTTGCAAACATTTTACAAGTTGACATTTTTTCTCTCTATCTTTGAAGCGCCTTCCATTTTTATATATTCCTGTTTTCTTCCCAGTTCTTTGTATCACGTGAATTTTATATTATCCACATTTACTGACTGTTTTCCCGTCTCTAATGCATTTTCAAAATACTGTTATTTTGTTATTAATATATTACAATTAGTACAGTATCTCTTCCTTTGACACATTGTATTATTTTCTTTGCTGAGAGATCTGGAAAATGTTCATTGAAGGAGATTTTAAGTTTAGATATCTGTCATACAAAATAAAAAGCAAAATATGCTAAGGCTACACAGTCAAAGAAACACTGAGAACCCCTGACAAACCCTTCTTCCACTCAGGGAAAATTCAGCTCACTGTCAAGTGCATTGGAAAGTCTAACAGAGTGTAACCACATAATTGTGGGGCAGTGTGTCCATATAATAAAGACCATTGTGCTTATAACTGATTCTTAAGAGATTTATCTTTTTTTCTAGAAGGCATATATCTCAAATTGAATCATTAGGCACACATAAACCATCCCTTGAAAATGATTTAGTTTCTAGATTGTGATAAAGTATTCTGATAATGGAAAGAATATTTCTTTATAAGAGCCACTTACAAAAGTTTGGAAATAAAGCTACTACTCATGACTGAAATGACTGTGAAGGAGCAATTGTCTTTTAAATTTTTATTTTATGGCATAGGCATTTTTTTTTCTGGCATTCATGTCAATGTAACGAGTTCATACCTGGTAAATTCAGAGTTTTGAAGAATGAATTCCTGGAACAGGAATTACAAACAGGTGTAAGACCTGTGTGAGTGCTGGGAACTGAACCCAAGTCCACCGAAGGACCAACCAGTGCTTTTCACCTCTTCCCATTTCTTCAATCCCAAAGAGAGGTATTTTTATCCCTTCCTCTGTGCTAAAAAGAGTAAACAGAAGTCTGCTCCAGCATACATTGTAATTATTCTGAGTTATTACGCATTTAAAATATTCTACAAGGAGCCCTCACTTTCCTGGTAAGAAAAAAATGTTTCTAATTGGTGTTCAGTATATACTTTCCGTGAGTAATGGCAGCAGTGGCAGGTGGGTGGAGAGATGCCACTTTCTCTAAACTAATGAGCTATTGGTGACAGTTTGCAGTTCCTTCCCTGCACACTAATTATTTGAATCTTCCTATGCAAAGACATGTAATGATAAAATGAAGAAAAGTTTAGCAAAGTGCTTTTTTGTAGACATAGATTGTAATTACAGAATTTCATGTTGACAATCTAGAGTTGCTTCATCTTTTGATTACTGGAATTTTAAAGTTTGTATTGACAGGACAAAAGACTTACACACTGACTAAACTCTGTCCAAGATACCGAGATCAAACAAGTACTGTTCTCATCATTCATTACAGTACCTGTTTTACATTGCACACCTTATAGTCTAACATTATATTCCAGTTGTGGGATTATTTTCTATTTGTTTCTCCAAATAGACTTCCAAGTTCCTTAAGCACACCCTATGCACTTGTCATTCCTATATTTATTAGCAGTATTCTGTGGTATTTACCTCAGAAAGGACATTTTCTATAATGAGTAGGCAAGAGTACAATGACATTGAGCAATCAAACAGAAATTGCAGAATCATTTTTGTTTGGTAGCAGACATATTTCATATTTGCCTACAGTCATAGAGTTTAGACCGTGGATAAATACATTCTTGCAATAACATTAAAAAATATGTGACTGTTGAAATTTTTTTCTAAGATGAACACATGAAACATAAAACTAAGGGAAATCAAGTCATTTATTACCGAGGATATGTCTTGAACTGAAATAAGCATCTTCTTGCTTCTTTTACAATCTTCCATTCTCCTATGAAAGTCCAGTTGAGACAGGCAGGTATGGGTTTGAATGTTTGTATTATCATTTTATTAAAGGTAAAATTACTGATGGACATTATCTTTTTGTTACAGCCATAAGAAAAAAAAAACTTATGTTTTACAATTGGCAGTCATTTTCTACAATATGATGGGAAAATTAATGCTTTCTGAATTTCTAATTTGATTTATTTGAAAGGGTAGTTCAAAACATTCTTAATTATGCGAGTTCTCTCATTTTAAGGAATATTCAGAGAACCCTTTGATGAAATGTGGATTATTCATGTATTGCTATCTAATGTTTTATATGTAGCTGTTTGTAATAAAAAAGAAGGAAATTGTAATGTCCAAAGAAAATTATTTTACTCATGAAGTTAGGTTCCTGTAAGTCTTTGCAAGTTGGTGTCCCTGCTATAGGCATCAAACTATTTCTGCTTGTATATTTTTATTAAACACCATAATATTTAAATAAATTATAGTTTCAACCATGCTAGACTGCTTTCTTTCAGCTTGCTTTATGATCCCTTTCTGTACATAATGAAGAAAGAAGGAGTTTCAAAAGAATGATACACTCTATTATCAGGAAAATAAAGGTATTTCTAGAAACATAGAGTTGACATTAAATTATAAATGTTTGGTTTTAACAATGTCCTGTGCCTATTTTAATACACACAGACACATACACACACACACACACACACACACACACACACACACACTTGTGTGCACACATGTGTGTATGTGCACAATATATATCATAGTTCTGAAGCTTAGCTTTTACTGACCCAATAAAATGAATCTTCTATTGAGAGGAAAATTTGGATTCTGGATTCTGGATATGCAATACATACTACCTAGCTGAATTTGTCTGTTATACTTAATATGAACTTCATGTTAATGGACTCTGTTAAGAAAAATATTCATCAAGCAATAAGTATTCATTTATCTCTTCTCCCAGCAAATATAATGGGTATACGGAACAGGGAAGTGCGGAGTAAAGTAAAATGTGACATCACGGCTAAGTGGAGAAAAATGAATGGTTGATTAGCAATGAGAAAGGGCCTCTGAGAGAGGAGTTAATAGGAGGCACAGAGGAAAGTCAACAACAGGGAAGAACCTGGCACTCTAGGAGGGTAACTCTAAAGGTCATACCTATGAAATTTATGCAAGAAAATTACAGAGCCACAGATGATCTGAGGAAATTCGTTCATGGCGTAATTGTGAGCAAACTGCTTACTGTTTCTAAGCCTCATCTTTCCTCATTTGTAAATGTTAATCAATTAACACTTCAGTGGAGAACAAATGCCTCATAGAAATAATGCTGATGGACAATGGGTGGCATGTAATGACAAATGATAAGCCATTCTATTAATATTGTTTGATTGAAATGCTGAATGCAGATCACAGTTGCTATTATCCTTATTCGATGAGGGTGGAAATTGAATTCAAAGGATATTACAACCAGTGTGTTGTGGAGATAGGCTTCTGATTGTAATCATCTCAATCCAAACATGACAAGTCCCATGCCTTTTCCTGCTTTGAGTGTCAGAAAATTTCAAATACTACAGCACAGATTATCCTACACTGTCTCTGTATCAAGGTACATGCTCTTCTCTATATATCCTTCTCTTTAGGAATAGGATAGAATCCTCTTTATAGCAAAGCAATTAGACACTGTCTATAGGAAAGGTCCCATAGCTGACAGGAAGAAATATGTAACAAATTACAATAAGTGTTATTTTCTTGTCATGATCTACATATTCTATGGTTTTTCTATAGATTTATAGGCATCTATTAAAAGAAGCTATATCTTGAGAATTTTCAGGAAAAAAATAGAAAGAACATAATACAATAAGCAGAAAGCAAAATAGAGTTTCTCAAATAAAAAGTTTCTGAACTTGGGGTTGGGTAGATGGCTCAGTAAATAAAGTGATAGCTGCACATCCATGAGGACCTGATTGAAGATTCCAGGAACTCATATAAAATCATTCTGATACCTGCTTGGAAGGCACTGACTGGGCCGACATAAATAGAGCCGATGAATGGGACCCAAGGGCTTGCCAACCTAAGTCTTGATAGTTAACCGGCCTTGGAGAAGATGCTACTAATATTCTGTCAAAGGAAGATAGCAATACAATAATCTTTATTCCATATTACTGTATCCATATATTAGTGCACCACTTAGCCCTCTTAAGAGAAGATTCTTGCAGTATAAGATAATTAACATAGATATCCACAATTTGACAATGTGCAACGATTGAGAGACTTTGCAATAACCAGCCCTATCTATAAGAGAAGTTTTTATCAACTCATTTGCTCAAGGTTCAGGGATATACGTGGAAGATAAAGCAAAGAGATTGTCAAAGGTGAGTAATGACCTCAAGAAAACTGCATCATCAAGATACATCAAGACACAATATGGCTGATACATATAGAAAGTCAGAGACTATGCCTGCATACACAAGTTGAAACCAGACAAAATCCAAGCACTGAAAGGAGTAAGTAGACACAAGGTCCCACTCATAGGCAAGATGATATTTACAATTATTACTTGCTGGGAAAAGTTTTCTTAAATGGAGTGTCACTGGATAGATAAAACAAAATCTAGGGCAGTGTTCCTTCCAAGGAATACATGGCCAATACAAAACAGACTCTTGGGTCTTTTTTTGTTTGCTTGTTTTCGGGGACCTTTTTGTTGAGTTGTGTTTAGTATTTTTTATCTTACTGGTTTTCTTTTTTTTTTAGCTAGTTCTTTTGTTCTTTTGTTTTTTGAAAGAGAGGCAGACAGAGAAAGAGAGAGAGAGAGAAAGAGAGGAAAAGAGAAAGAGGGACAGAGAGAAAATTAAGTTTGGTGAAAATGGAGGTGGTAATGTTAAAAAATATTTGCAGAAGGAAAATAGTATGATCAAAAGAATTATATAAAATTTGATCTAAAAGTATTTTGAAAGTATAAAGAGTTCAGCAAAATGTAAATGATATTTTTATAAACATATTCAAAATCTACAACAGAAAGTTTGGCTTACATTTAGCTGCTAGCTATGGAATGCAATACTGTTATGCCGTACAGCTCGAAACTCATGGCCTAGAAGGCAAGTTTCTGCCCTGGACTGTTCTTTAATTAACCAGAACTGTTCTACTTGTGTAGATGTCTATGTCAGAGATTGAACAGAAATCACATACAAGTGGTTCATGCTTCAGCATGGTACCCCAACCAATCTAGACTGTCCTCACTTAGGTGGATAGAAGTATACTCCAAGAAACTGTGCATACAATAATTCACCCTAACAAGTATTTCTCAAAAGCAAAGAAACTCTGAGGCTCATTGCTTCAGCCTTTAGGTGCCGCCATTACCACTGACCACCTTGCTGCACCTTGTGACATTTTCAAGGAACCCATTTTATTTCTATTTTGATCTAAGGATGATTTTCTTCCCTATTCACCTATCCTATCTTTTCCCAGATTCAACACAGTCATGTAAAACAATTAGTAAAATGTCATATTAATGTGAACACATTGCATAATGCAGACTTGATAGGATGTTTTATGACAAGACATGAAAGTAAGCTGCAACCAGCATAATAACCAACGGAGAAACTAATGTAAAGTGACACATCACGTAATTTACTTTATTCTAATAATTTACAGTAACACAGTTCTGAACTGTTTTATACATAACTTTGGTGGACAGCCCATACAGAATATTTTCTAGCAAAGTTCACTCATTAGTCAAATATTTAGCATATCCTTGAAAATTAGAATAAAATAATATTCTGTTCATTAAATCCAGTATCCGGAGGAAAAGCAGATAGAAAAGAAAATTAAGTTTACTGATTAGCAGAAATTAAGACTTTTTTCTCTTGAGTTGAGGATAGAATCCAGGTCCTGGCACTTGCTAGACAAGTGCTCTACCACTTAGCTAAATCTACTACTCTGAAATTAAGATTTTTTTTTTGATCTGGTGGAATTGAAGTATTAGAGGGCAAAAGAACTCTGAATAAAGAAAATAGTGCTTTTTAACCTCAAGAACCTCCCAATCTGTGAGGAGGACAGACAGTGCAGATATGACCAACTACACCCACAGGAACAGACTGAGTACGCAGCTCAGTGCTGCAGGAGTGCATTCAAGTTAACAGAGAATCTAATGGAAATTATCTAGTAATTTTTCTGAAAAGAAACAGGAGAGGATTTGTGGTTTTGTGAGATAGTAGGGAGAGAAACTCTAAGAAAATGAGATAAAATGCAGTTGGTAAGTGTTCATTGATGAGACAGGATAGAGCATTTCTGAGGAACTCAATACTGTCCAGTGTTGGTGGTCAGATGGCTCACTGGGTAGAGGTCCGTGCTGCCAAGCCTGCAGACCTTAGTTTGATCCCCAGGATCCACATAATGGAAGAAAATAACTGAATCCCTCGGGGTGTCTTTTGACCTTTATACACACACACACACACACACACACACACACACTAAATGAATACATAATCTTGTGACAGTAGCCAACCAATGCATGATTTGACTTAAGGTTTGCTCCATGAGGCAGATCATGTGAACTCGCAGAAATGGAAGCAGCAAGCAAAGGGCCTACACTCTCCTCTGTGTATATATTACAGCTTTCAGTTTATATTATTTTGGGGACTCCTGAGTTTTTGAAGACAAGAGTCTCTTTTTCTTTTGCCTGGTCTTATGACTCGTTTCTTTCTGTTGGGTTGCCTTGTCCAGCCTTGATGTGATGGGTTTTGTTTTATATTATTATGTTTTATTTGTTATATTTTTCTTTTATCTCTGGAAGTCTTTTCTTTTCTAAGGAGGTTGAAAAGGGGAGTGCATTCGAAGGGAGAGGAGGTGGAAAGGAACCAGAAAGAATAGAGGGAGGGAAAAATGTAATCAGATATATTGCCAAGGAAAGAACCAATTTTTGAAAAAAGCAAAAAAAAATCAATATAGTTTGTAAACAGACTGAGAAAGAAAGAGATTAGAAAATAAACAACTTTATTGCTAGATAAAAAGCTAATAAATAGCTAATAGTGTATACATTAACAATGCATGCTTAAATGATCTATTATGTTGGCCTTTTTATCACCCTTATTACTGATTTTTTCAAGGACTTAAAATTTGTCTCTCATCACAATAGAGAAGAAACTTCCTGTACATTGTTAAATAAGGAGTGAGAAAAGTATTTCAGACAATGACAGAGGTCTTCTTTTGGTGTAAAACTATGTTCTCTCTCTAGACCTGCCTCATTTCTTTATTTAATTTGATATAAAATATTTGACATGATACATGACACCATAAAATACAAATTATATTTGTTTAGTCCAAAGTTATCAGAACTCCACTAACTTTTGATTCTGTCCTTTAGTTCTAGCCAGGGACAAAAATAAATATCTTCTGGGTAAGGGACTCTGATATTTAAAGTATTAAATCATATTTCCAAATATTTATATCAGCATATCGTGGCCCTTCAGAAAGCTGACTTCTTATGTGTCAATGTTAATTGATTTGAAATGGTAAACATATGAGGCTGTGATACAGAATCAGATGGGTTTCCAAATATTGTTTTCTTCCATAATCTCTGTGCTGGTCAACTGTTTATTTTCAAAGTACACATGTGGTCATTTTATTCAGATCTCTAGGAAGTGATTTCTAAGTGATTCTCTAGGAAGTACAGCATTTCTGCAGGACACAATACTGAGGCAACTGGGGAAATGCAGGGTAGAGAGTGACAACAGGAAGGCCAAGGGCAAAAGTTATCAACAGTGTATGTAAAAATAAGTAAAATAAATAAACATTGAAACAGCATCAACAAGGTAGTTAGCAAAGAAGACTAGACAAGTTCCTAGTCACTAACCCTAGCCACTAGCCCCCACTGCAAGACCAGAGACGCTCCAAGTGTCTGAAGAGAGCCAAAGGCACATTACAACACTACAACATATTTCTGTTGGAGATTTAAGATATGATTGACACAAGCCAGACATGGAATTTCCTATAGAACTGCATATAAGAGAGTATGTGCCTGAGAGTATGTGTACCAAGTACAGTGTGTCACAAGACCACATACTTTGCATAGCAGATGAACTTTCTCTCTTGTGTGGGCCTAGTTCCCCCTTTGGAAGTATATCTTTTCAAAATCTATGCCCGATTCTGTAAACTGTACATCTCTGCTCAATTCTTTGTTCCAGGACAGAAGAATCTCAAAGACTTCCAAAGGTGCAGACTAGACCCTGGTATTGACAAGTTTCAGTGCAGGGAGGTAAAGAAAAACCCAAGGTGCTTTTGATACGGCTGTTAATGTAGACTGTATATTATGTAGAGTGCATATTCTTGCTTTCATGTTTGAAAGACATTCTAAGAATACAGTGATAAATCTGCCATACTGTATTTGGAGTAAAGAGCCGGAGTGTTTTGGAAGCAATCTCATGTGGGAATCAGTGAGTAAAAAGAGAGGCTGAAGAGGTGCACTTACATTAAAATACAGAACAGCAACAACCTAATCTTCAGATGCTGTACAGACCGGCTTCCATTTACTTACTTGATTACTTTGACCTGGGAACCTCATTTTAAGAGCACACTGTTCTTGCAGCCACTGACCTGGTGATTTGTGTGTGGATGACAGACATTGTGGTGTAGGAAGAGAAAATGACGGGAAAAGTCTTAGAGAAACTGGTGCGCAGATTTGCTGTGGGTTCTCAGTGGAGGTGATGTGGAAACTTACCTTTCTTTAGACAGAAAAGTTAGTAGTTCATCTATGGGCTAGAATCCCATTGCCTCCTTTGCTCTATACCAGCACTCCTTTACTCTAGCCACTACTTCTGGAATCTGTACCTCCTCACTTAAAGTCTTCTC
The DNA here is from genome assembly GCF_982192425.1 of Myodes glareolus. Taxonomy (NCBI): domain Eukaryota; kingdom Metazoa; phylum Chordata; class Mammalia; order Rodentia; family Cricetidae; genus Myodes; species Myodes glareolus. The sequence continues at coordinate 10,135,213 of NC_142032.1, forward strand.
TAACTTTACTTGCCTTTCCAAAGTGCCCTCAATCTTCTGTAATTTTCCAAATAGGTTCTTCTTTTTACTCCTGTTCTGAGACAGTCCTGTTCTCCCCATCACAGCATGTCTTTGAACATCGTAGAAGTGCATCAGTAGTGAACTTTTTTTATGGTTCCTCAAATGGACACAGGCAGCTACCTCCCAGGCAACTTCTGTCTCTGCTCAACCTCCATATATTCTGATGTGACACCCATTCAGTGTAGAGCCCAGTACTACTGTGAAACAGGGATTATTTTCTCAAATATAGCACAGACAGTAGTATTATTTTGGTAAACCTTATTAACTTATTTGTATGTTTATACCTTTATAAATGTCCATCTGTTCTATTTAGATACATATAAATTGGAAATTGCCCAACATAACATCCATGAGAGACCTTTTCTGAAATAACAAATAAGTCTCCATAATGTTTTACAGTTACACATGTGCCTTGATAAGTATCTTCTGAGGCAGGGATGTACCAAAGGAGACAATGACAGTAATAATCACCTTTTCTACTGTCCTCTGTCCAGACTTTCCAATTAGCATTTTTTAGTCAAATACAGGAACAATGTAATATGGAAGGTCTCCAGTGTTCATGGTTGAATAATTAGAAATAGGTATAAACTGTGTTTAACAATGGTTTCCCTACTTACCAGAGTAAAAAAAAAAAAAAATAGAACAAAGTTCTCCTGTCTTGAACATGCTTTAGTCTGCTGAAATCATACAAACTAGCCATAACATCCTAGAGCACAACACAAAACACCTAATCTAACCCAGTAAGTAAATTCATAAAGTCCAACCAAATTGTTATGGTGTAGATGTAAATGTGGCAATTAATTATCCTCATGAGGGTGAACTGAAGCTTTAGCAGGTAGATCCCATTTTTTGAAAACTGCAGGATGAGTTGGCATTTGCTGGGTGAACAGCAGCAGACATTACATATCAAAGGAACAGTAAGTTCAGAAAGACAGGGAGTAATAAAAAGGTAATATTACATGCTCAGACAAAGGTGAAAATTACAGCTTGCCTACAACCCAGAGGCCTGTGGGAAATTACAATATAAGGAAATGAAGCTAGAGAAGTAGTTTGGGGCCAAATGGTGAAAAGATTGATGCCTCAAATAAAGGCGATGATCTTGTACAAGTCTGTTTGTGTTATCAGGGGAGCCACATAACCAATTTTTTTTAAGGTAATAGAAGTAGAGTTGCCAGTCATTGAGCACTTCCTAAATCCCCTGTCATTTCTTTGTAGGAGAATCGCTGTTGTAATCTCATAAAATTAATTCTCCAGAACTGCACTATGAAGTAGATAACATGAATCTCATTTTACAAGTGACCAATCTAAGTCTGATAGAAGACAGCAACGTTACTGCTGTTCACAGGTCTTGTAGGCCCTGAGGTATTCTCTGGGTGAGACTTCTAAATTTTCATCAGGGAATGAAAACAGGTCTTCAGAAGCAGTGTAGCTGGGGCAAAAATTTTAAGCACTCATTGTCAATGTCTTCCAAGCGTGGATTCAACACTCACATCACCCTAGTAATCCTAAGTCTCTCTACTCCCTCTTATGAGCTAGTTACAAAGTTGACTCGGAATGTTTTTATTTTTAAAAGTCTTATCAGATAATGTTTTTCTATCTCTAGATCTAGCAATTTTCATTTTTTTGACTTAGAGATCTTTATATACCAACAAAGTTGATGTCAGTTTTCTACCAACTGCATAATGATTCTCTTTTTTTAGTGAGTTTTGTCTACCTTGAAATTCATGCCCAAGTCTTCAAAAGTGAAAGCTTTATGTTTTTCCTAAAAAGAGTCTTTGTGGCATAACTGATAATAGATTAGGTAATTTGGAGTAAGCAGAAATGAGTACTGATGGTTTTACGAGAGAAATACCAGAAGATACATGCATGCTCTCTTGTTGTGAGTCTTGCTTTGTTCTGCTAGTCAGGTACCACATAATCACATGAAGACCTATGGATAATTACAAAAGCTCAGCCTTGGTTTAGGTTTTTTCCCAACTAGCTCTTAAAACTTAAATTAACCCAGTTCTATTAATCTACATCTACCACATGGTGTGACCTCATCTTGGTACTGCCTATTCTGCTGCTTTCTCTGCATCTGGCTGATGATTCCACCTTTCTTCTTCTTAGTGTCTTCTCTCTCCCCAGAAATCTGTTTATATTCTCTGCCTAGATATTGGTTGCTCTGCTCTTTATTAAACTAACCAGAATAAAAGAGACAAAACTTTATATGGTACAAATATCTTGCAACATTTATTATCTTCTGCCCCATTATACTCTTCCCTGAGTCAGGATTCTGCTGTCTACAGACCAATCACCAGATGAAGTACCTTATCTTTAAACCAGAATTAGAGTCAAAACATGACTCTGTTATTCAGGACTCTCATGTCTGTGACAGTGTATTCTTAGCAATGGAAATGAGCTAGTAAATGGGATTTCACAGAAAATAAACCTGTGTTATGCTGAGTGACTCCACACATTAATTAGAGAAGCAATAGATATTGTGTCTGGAGGAGTTTTGGAAGTTGAGAGTTTTTAAAATTAGTATACAGTCTCAGGCTTGTTAGAAAGGTTAAGTATAAAAACAAATTATATTTGTAGAAAACTATTTCAAATATAAGAAATATTTGTGGAGTGCAGTTGTATAAGCTTAGATGGCAAAACTTTCTTTTGTTACAAAGTCACAAGGTAAAATACAAGCTCTTGAAAAGCTCTGGTTAAGTCAAAAGAAGCCTCATTTTTTCTATATCAAGGTACCTTCTCAGGGATGTAAAACCTTTCATTTCTCCTTCCTTAGATTACACATTTTCCATGCTAGTTTAGTAATAGATATTTTAATTCTTTTTTCCATTTAATTAGGGACCATAGCTGAAGGATGGAAATCATCACTGAGAATATGAACTTGATTGGGAAAGTTGAAATGGTACTTGATCTGAGGTACTTATTTATGTCAAAGGGATAAACTAGGATGACAATAAAAAGTTAGTGAAGACTGTTCATTAATTTGAAGTGGAGATGCTGTGGGATAATGCTCTTATACACTGTAAAGATTTGTCACTTATATAAATTTAATAAAACACTGACTGGCCAGTAGCCAGGCAGGCACTATAGGCAGGGCAACCAGACTAAGAGAATTCTGGAAAGAGGAAAGAATCAGTCTGCAATTGTCCCCCAGAAGCACAGGAAGCAAGATGAGAATGACTTACTGAGAAGAGATACCAAGCCACATGGCTAAACATACACTAGAGTTATGGGTTAATGTAAGTTGTAAGAGCTAGTTAACAACAAGCTTTAGCTAATGAGCCAAACATTTTTTAATTAATATAAACCTCATTGTGTTTCTTTGGTACTGAACAGCACAGGATTTGACAGAATTCCACCTACAGAGAGCAGAGTGGGATATGGGAAGACTTAGATGGAGAGAATGATGTAATTATACTAAAAATTTCAGGAAAAAAGAATATCAACAATTTCTAGGTAAATACACTCCAAACAAGGTGCCAGCTCAAGAATGAGGGCTGTTGTATATGTGTGGGATTTAAGAATGTTATCTGAGATGGGCTAGAGAAGGAAAGGAAGGGAGAAAGTTGAGTAATTCTCTTTCAATAAAAAAATATGTGTATATCAAAATAAGAGTCTGACTCTTCACACCACAAACAAGATTACAAGCAAAACATTATTATATAACTTTTCTATCTTCTGGCCAATACCCAGGGGACCATGAAGATATGCAGCTATTTATCTGTCAAAGAGAGTTGCCTCTTTATGATTCTTTACATGAAGTTTCAAAGTGCTATCTCCCATGACCCTTACTGAAATTAACCAAATATCATTGACACATAATAATAAAAGCAGAATTAATTTGTTTAGTTGATATCACGCAAAGATTAGGTACTACTGGATTTATAAATATATTTTTTAAGAAAAACATCATTCTAGTGATCTTAATAGAACTGATAAAGCGTACTACTTTTGGAAGCAGGGTTACTTTAATCTGTATCAGGACCCTAAAAATATTGACAGATTTAGGCATTCATGAGAATGAGCCCTGTGATCCCTTACTATTATGCTCATGGTTATAGTGGATCCCATAAGGTAAGTGAGAAGAGAACAGGAGAGATGGTCTAATGGGTGAAGTACTTGTCACACAAGCATGAGGACTTGAGTTGGACCCTATAGAACCCACAGAAAGCTAACCACTGTAGTGTACTTAGCAACCTTCATGTGCCAACCAAGATATAGAAAGTCAGACAAGGCTTCTTGAAGCCTGTGGAGCAACTATAGGCAGATGCTGCTTGTTTGTTTCCAGCCAACCAGACCTTAAATAATCACACAGAAAATAAATTAATTAAGACACTGCTTGGCCTATTAGCTTAGGATTCTTATTAACTAACTCTTACATCTTAAATTAAACCACTTTTTTATTCTGAATTTCGCCCCACGGCTGTGGCTTACTGGGTAAAATTCTAGTATCTGTCTTTTTCAGTGGCTACATGCCATCTCTCTGACTATGTCTTCTTTCACCCAGCATTCAGTTTAGTTTTTCGGCCTAGCTCTATTCTGCCCTGCCACAGGCCAAATCACCTTCTTTATTAATCAATAATAATAAAACATATTCACAGCATACAGAGAGGAATACCACATAAACAGCTAATCTGGTGTACAAACAGGGGGATAGCAAGAGAACCAAAAGAAACCACATGCAAACCTCCTGGTGCCCATTCATATAATTATAAGAAAACTACTTTCTTTGTTTAGTAAGATGATTGAAAGCTGGGTAAACTTTCCCATAACACTGTATTTCACCTGATTCTTGCCATCAAGAGTTTTCAATGAAAGTTCTCTTAGGTAAATATGCATTAGTACTACCTTTCCAGCCTTGATACACAAAGAAAAGTTTGTACACACAGAATAAATATTTTTAAAATAAATTGCCTTGTGGAAGGGGTATAGTATGCTTCAAGACCACAGCACACATTCACACCAGGTGGGGAAATCATAGTACTCAGAGTTCAGTTATGAGGGGAGAGGCAAGGGCATCGTTGAGAACAAGTCTTTCGGTGTAACGGACAGACTTTGAGACAATAATATTCAGAGGCAAGCTTGTTCTTAATGTTATTAATAACTTTGACCTAGAATCTCTGAGAGCCATATGCCACTATGTTTCTTTGTGTCTGTGTGAGAGGAGAGAAGATTAGAACCACAGTCCTGTGTGCTTCTCAGTCCATTTTTCTCGAGCTCTTAACCTTTTCATCTATACTTTCTGAATTCTGTATTTAGCTTTCACTAGTCATTTATTTCAGCCTTCGTTCTAAGATTCAGATTTGTTAGCACAAATAACTATTATAAAAATAATTCTTATCAAGGGCTATTAGCCTTTCTGCTTTACAGGGCAAGAAATGAAAATAAATAATTTGATGTCAGATTTCCAATAACACACTTTTTTAAGTTTGGAGGTGGAGATGCACTGTAAAACAAGATAGGGACCAAAGTTATATCTCAACCATAGAGTTTGCTTGTTCATCATAGATGGCCTATACCTACAGGGTCATCATAGAAAACAACTTTATTTGCTTATTACTCCATCTTGTTGTACATTAAAAAAGTTTGGTTTTCATTACTATAGAGTCTTGTGAAGTATGAATAATTTGTGCCTCTCTCTCTCTCTATCTCTCTCTATCTCTCTTTGTGTATGTGTGTGAAATCTTTACACTATCTTTTTGTTGTTGACTAAAAGGCAGCATCAAATATATCTTGTGAATCATGTCAAGAAACCTATGCTGGAGAGGATGTGGAGTAAGGGGAACACTCATCCATTACAGGTGGGAATGCAAACTTGTGCAACCACTTTGGAAATCAGTGTGATGGTTTTTCAGAAAATTGGGAGTCAACCTACCTCAAGATCCAGCAATACCACACTTGGAAATATACCCAAGAGATACTCAATCATACTGCAAAAGCATTTGTTCAACTATGTTCATAGTAGCACTATTTGTAATAGCCAGAACCTGGAAACAACCTTGATGCCCCTCAATGAAAGAATGGATAAAGAAAGTGTGGCACATATACACATTAGAGTACCACTCAGTGGTAAAAAAAAAAATGACATCTTGAATTTTGCATACAAATGGATGGAAATAGAAAACACTATCCTGAGTGAGATAACCCAGACCCAAAAATGCAAATATAGTATATACTCACTCATTAGTGGATTCTAGCCATAAACAGAGAACATTGAGCCTATAGTTCATGATCCTAGAGAAGCTAAATAATAAGGTGAATCCAAAGAAAACCATATATAGATCCTCCCATAAATTGGAAGCAGACAAGATTGCCAGGCAAAAGTTGGGAACATCAGGATAGGGTAGGGTGGGGGGAAGGGGAGAGGGGGAAAGAGAAGGGAGAAGAGGAGAATTGGGGAGAGCTTGGGGGAGTGGGATGGTTGAGATGGAGGAAGGGCAGGTATGGAAGCTGGGAAGAAGATATCTTAATTATGGAAGCCATTTTAGTGTTGGCAAGAGACTTGGCTCCAGAGGGGTTCCCAGGTGTCCACAGGGATGTCCCCAGCTAGGTCCGTGGGCAGTAGAGGACTGAACTGGCATTGTCCCATAGTCACACTGATGAATATCTTAAATGTCACCATAGAACCTTAATCCGGCACTGGACTGAGCTCCCAAGGTCCAGTTGAAGAGCAGAAGGAAGGAGAAGATGAACAAGGAAGTCAGGACTGCGAGGGGCTGGTCCACCTACTGAAACAGTGTGCCCAATCTAATGGGAGCTCACCAAAGTCAGCTGAACTGGGACTGAAGGAGCATGTGATCAAACCAGACTCTCTGAATCTGGCTGACAATGGGGGGAGACTGAGAAGCCAATGATAATGGCATTGGGATTTGTCTCTACTGCATATACTGGCTTTTTGGGATCCTAGTCTGTTTGGATGCACAGCTTTCTAGGCCTGGATGGAGTGGGGAGAGCCTTGGACTTCCCACAGGGCAGGTTACCCTACCCTCCCTTAGGACTGGAGGGGGTGAGGGAGAATGAGTAGAGGAGTAGAAGGATGAGAGGAAGTGGAAATTTCAAATGGTATTATTTATAAAGCAATAAAAAAAAACAAAAAAGGAAACTTCTTTGGTGAAATAGAGCTTTGGTTTTCAAATAAAATTTAAAACTTTTTAATACATTATGCGTAGGAACAGAGGTAAAAATATGTTTGATGCAGTCAAATGAAAATAAAAGAAGAGTAATGTTTAGAGTATGGAAGACAGACACCATCAGGAACCAAGACTGGACTAGGATGTTAATCAAGGGATTTGGGGCTGAGATTTGGTGCTGTATTGATATCCTTACTATTTGAAGGCTGGGAAAGTTTGACTCTTTTTCACCCTTAGGAGGAACACATTAAATTATTTTCTTCTGAAACAGCTCAGATTTCAGCAGTCAAGTAAGATGACCAAATTTTATTCATGAATTATATTTCACCCTTCCTGAGAAAATTTCAAAGAGGGCTGTTGCAAAAGAAGAATATAAAAAAGATGAAATCAGAATGTCCTAAGAGAAGGTCAGGTATGTACTTGTAAATCTTTCTGAGATTTCCACATGAAAAAAAAATATTTCAAGCAATCTTCCTTTAAGTTCTATTGTTCAAGGCAATATTGTTCTTTGTGAAGGATAGGTCTATGGGGGTGCAGAAGTTGGTTTTGCAATATCTAGTTTTCAAGCCCTGTGCAAAACTGTCAGTGACTTTATCCATGCTTACTCTTTCTGTGTGCCAAGATTCACAAGAAAGGGGAAGGTTTTATGTGGCTAATTCATGATTATCTACTAATCCCTTCCACCTCCCTCCCCAGAACAAGAGTATGGGTATTTCAGCACATGTAAGGGTGACCTTACTTCCTAAATTTCTGCAAAGAAACCCATTATTCTTTGGTAAACTCAGAGCACTTCAGTTGTTTCTGCCAGTTAAAAACATTACAAACTCTGTACTCAAACCATATTTTGTAATGACTTTCACTTTTTCATGGTTCCATTTTATAATTTTACATTAGGATTTTTATACTTTAGAGTAAACAAGTTCTTGAACCTAGAAGGCCTTTTGATACTGTCCTTTTGTCGAAATAAAGGAAAACTCAACTTTTGTTTACTCTTTACATCCATTATTCGCACAGATTAGGTATTTCAAGCTCAGCAAATACCCCTTCCCTGGCTATAAGCATGAGCCCTGGGGGATAATGTAGTCTTTAATCTGGATGAGTGTTCTATTAAGAAAATCATTAAAATTGCTTTGTCCATTTCTTTAAAAAGTTAAAGAAAAGTGTATTCTCCAGAGTTTCAGACAAAGTCATTTTAAACCTCAGTGAAACATGAAATTTGAAAGAAAGAATAAGACTTTACTTTGTTGGTGGTGAGTGGATAAAGCTCTCAATAGATAGCTTACCTAATCCTGAGAGAAAAGAAGAGCCATAATCCGGTCAATACTACAGGAAAGTTTCTCTCCAACAAAGATCTGCACTCCTCATGCACTGCATCCACCACCCTCGGAGCCCTCACTGGTGTCCTACAATATCTGGTCAACTCTAAATGCAGTGTATTTTTAGTGCTTTGAAATATCTTCCAGGGAAAGGGTGAGAGCGATAAAATGTTGAGTATTTGCATTGAACAAGTCATTGTGACAACTAGTGTACATGTGTTAGCTAATTATATTGTATAGCAAATGTATAACATGGACATTCTACTATTTTGTATTTAAGTATTATATATACATAAATATATAAGCTTCTCAAGGTTCATATGGATTAACTAGGATCATCCATATATTTGAAGTTATATATTTGAATCCATATATTTGAAAAATTTCTAACAGCACCTAACCTTTCATACACTCATGGTATGGGTGTGCTAACAAATGAGAAGTTTTGGAGACACTTAGGGGTATGTATGTGAACCACAGACCTTGAATTTGATCTTGTGGCTCTGAGTCAACTCTGTAACTTATCTGAATAGAGACTTCTAGTGTTCTGAGAATAAGCAGTGCATCAAAATACAATGTCTTTAAAATCTGGAGATAACCAAAGCAGTAGATGCTGCTTGCAGAATATATTGGATCATGTGGCATTGATGAAAAGGGTTTTGTGGAGAGCTTCAATGCCTTCCAACTAACTGCATGATCTTGCTCACTGCTGGTGGGAGAGTTGACTTGTAGCATTTGGGGTGTGCAGTGAAACTTGAACATTGAGGACAGTAATCAAAATAACTACCATGGAAAGTGCATAGTGGGCTGGACTAAAAATACCCGAATTTGTAACTGGGATACAGGTGTATGCATAACCTATTATAATATGTGTTTTATTTCTTTTCCTACACTAGTAATTTATTTTCAAAATAGAGTAATAAAAGAATATGGGATCCTACAACATTACTTTGACTCTTGTTGTATCTTATGAAGAGACCCACCTCAATACTAATCCCTTATTTATTCCCAATGGTGGTCTTCCCCTTCATTATTACATTTGTAGTTACTATGAGCTCCCCCTCTGGATATTGATAGAATAAGTTGTATATGTACATATCATTTCCCTCACACTACAAATACTTCAGAACACAAGATACTGAAAAACTGTGAGAGTCTAGCAACTACCGCTCTATTTTAATCGTGGATTCATAATGCCAAAGAACTATTTGTGGGCCAGTTATTTTATTCATTAGGAAATATTATAAATTCAAGCTGCTGCAGCTAAAGACTTGAAAGCTTCTCTGGTTCAAGGTTAAACATTGAGGTTAATTAAATTTGGATAAAAGTGGCTATAGGGCATATCTAGAGACAGCAGCTGACACCACTACCAGCATCAATATCCAATATATTTAGAGTCACTCATATTTACGAGGTAGTATACTCTGTGTTGGGTGGTGCACATCATTCTTAAAAATTATGATTATGAAAATGTTATACAAATTAAATATGTTGCTTAAGGCATGAATCTGGTACATGGCCCAGACATTAAACAAACTTTATGTAAAACTCATTGTCACATCTTTCACATTTTACAGCATAGCTTTGTGGTATCTGTAATTAATCATCTAATTCTGAGATTCAGTTCCTGTAGAATAAGTAATGAGAGATTAGAAACTGGCTCAGTAGCTAAAGGTAAAGTCCTTTCCACATAAGCATGAAAATCTGAGCCCCAAATGCCAGCATCCAGCTAAACACCAGAGACATGGAGTGGCATACATAATGCCACCCAGAAGAAATTCTGGAGGGAGGCTCTGCTTCTTTCATTCCTGACCAATTAGCCCCAAAATAATCAATAGAAACCATATTATTTAAATCACTGCTTGGTCAATTAGCTCTAAGTTCTTATTGGCTAACTCTTACATATTAATTTAACCCATTTCCATTAATCTGTGTATCACCACATAGCAGTGGCTTACTGGGTAAAGTTGCCAGCATCTGTCTCTGGTGGCAGCTCCATGACTTCTCCCTGACTTGGCCTCCTTTCTCCCATAATTCAGTTTAGTTTTTCCCTGTAACTCTGCTATAGGCCCAAAGGAGTTCCTTTATTAACCAGTGATATTCACAGTGTACAGAGGGGAATCCCACACCACCAAAATCAACATTAGAAGTTAGAAATAACTTAAACTAACCCATTATAAACAATCAGGTTGAAGATGCAATCAAAAGTCATCACATAAACAAAATATCATGACCAGTTAGATTCATAGTTGAAATCTGTTCAGCTTTCAAGGAAGATCCAGGTCATCTTAATTTGTTCCACAATAGAGAATGGGAAGGAACACTACCAAATTCATTCTAGGAAGCCAGCATTATCCTGATACATAAATAAGATTAGCACTCAAAATATGAAAGGAAAGGACAGAACAGTTTCTTGCTGAACATAGATGCAAACCTTCTCCACAAAATGCTTACAAAGTGAATTCAGGAACACATTAAGAAAACCATACAATATTTTCAAATGAGCTTCAACAGGGATGTACAAGTTTGGACTAACATACAGAAATCAATACATTAAACATACCAAAACACAGATTAATAATAGAAATCACATCATCACCTCAACAGATACAGAAAAAAACATCTGACAAATTTCCACATGAGCTCATGATAAAAGTCCTGCAAACATTAGGAATAGAAACAGCATACCTCAAAATAACTTAAGTTTTTTATAACAAACCTATAGGGAGATATCACCATACTAAACACAAGAAAACATAATTTCCTTATAATCATAAATGAGACAGTTGCTGTTTGTGCCCTTTCTTATTCAGTACAATCCTCATGTCTTAGCACTAACAATCAGACAAGAGAAGACATAGTGTGAGAATGATAGAAAAGAAGAAATCAAACAAAAATTTCTACAATTAAATGATAATATAATTCAATACTTAAAAGATACCTACACAACTACTAATAAATGCTGAGATCTAATAAAGACCTTCAGTAAAGTTTCAGAATAGAAAAATCAATTTAAAAAAAAAACTATGGAATGGGTCTTTATTATGGAGAATCCTCTAAGTATATTTTACAAGAATTATTTTTTTCTTATTTTCCCAACTACAACCACTAGAATCATGAAAAATATTTCTTTGGATCATCGTCATCATCATAGGATTCTATTATGTATTGAATGTGTCATCAAAGTTCTTGTGTTTTAGAAACCTAACCATTGACACTACATGTTGAGAGCTTTTTAAGTCATGAAAGTTCGTTGCTCATAAATAGATTAATGAGCTCATTGAAGTGGATTCTTATTGTCAAGTGAGTTTCTATGAAAGGAAGGTTAGCCCCTAGGTACTCATAGTTCCTCTTCTGGTATCATATGACACCCATGAGCAAGAATGCCCACAGTAGATGTGGACTTTCAATATCCAGGGTGGTGGATTGAACACATTGTTCATTTCAAATTTTTCATGCTCAGACATTTTGTTATAACGACAACTAGAATAAAACAGACTTATATACATAAAAACCACAGATATTGGAGCTGTTTTAACTGTGCAAACACCCATGAAAATCTCAGTTACCATTGAGTCCTTACTCACCCTATAAATTTCACTAATCATAAGGAAATGGCCAACACATGTTCATGGCCTCACTGGACTCTTTCCCAACAAAGTAAAAGAATGTCTGGTCCATAATTCTTGGGTATGCCTGCATTTAAGAGTAGATTAATATTTTTCATGTAAGTTTATTTTCTGATGGATCCAAAAAAACCAAACCATACCAAAACAAAACAAAAAACCAACCCTACATTCTGTTAACAAAGTTAACTATTGTTTAAATTAGTGGGATTTGGAGTATTATCATACAAATTTGTTAATTACTATAAGTGTGTGTTAATTACTAGAGATATCAGTGCTGAATCTGGCAGCAGATCAACAGTTGAACCCTCATTGCACACTGTGACAATTCCCTACAATAAAGATGTCCTAAAAATGAGACTTGTTGAAAGGAGACTGCTTGTTGGTTCCTGGCAGCTTAGTCCCAAAATAATCACACAGAAACTGTATTAATGAAATCACTGCTTGGCCCATTAGCTCTAGCTTCTTATTAACTAACTCTTACATATTAATTTAACCCATTCCTATTAATCTGTGTATGGTCACTGGGCTGTGGTTTACCAGCTTAAGTTCTAGTGTCTGTCTCCAGTAGGGCTACATAGCTTCTCTCTTAAGTCTGCCTCCTTCCTCCCAGCATTCAGTTTAGTTTTCCCTGCCTAGCTAAGTTCTGCCCTGCTATAGGTCCAAAGCAATTTTTTTATTCATTAATGATAATCACAGGCTATAGAGGGAAATCCCACATCAGAGACTTAGCAAACTTAGTGAAGAAAGAGTTTCAAAATTGAGGCGATTAAAATTTTATTGAGGATCAATCATTTAACTTTAGCTATTCACTAGGAACACTGTGTCATATTCATTGGTCAGTGTCTGTTGGTCCTAGTGAAAGTCATATAGTCCATAAGTTTTTATTTTCACAGCCAATTTTGAGGTGCAGTGTGCGCAATGAGTCTATGTTTATAACAAATATTTTCCTTTATAGTGAAAATATAAAGGAAATCATCACCATATTTAGAAAATTAATTTTATTTTTTAAAAAATTGAATTTTAAAATTGATATAACATGTTCTAAAAATTGATACACATATCTTGTATATAGAAAGGCATATATTGCCTTTCATTTAGTAATCTGTGGATGAAAATGCCAGTGTTTTATCCTCCATATCTGCAGGTCCAGAAGCACAGTAGGCCCAGCCTAAACACCATTAGCGTTTTAGTTGTCTTTAAACCTGTTTTTAAAGATGACTGATCTGGTGAGGATACGTTGAACATGTTTTTAAATTTTATTCCTTTACTAAATACTACTTTCCATTAATTAACATTGGTCTCATCCTTAAGGTGACAATATGGGGACCAAGATTAATTAATCTTCCCCAAGGATATCTTATGAGAAAATAGAATTTTGTTTTGTTTCTTGCCTGAGTTCCTTTTTAGAATATTTATTTTTTAAGACTTTAAAGAAGATGTTCCAAGAATTAATGGGATTTTAGGAGCTTACAACATTCTAAAATTATCCTAAATTGAATTTTATAAGACACTAAGATTTTGTTATCACTGTTTCAAAAATAAGAAGAAATCATAAAGAAAGAGGTTCTTTAAAAAGGTACAGAATCTGTCTTCTTTCTGTGGTGACTTCTCGGGTGTATTAATGAAATAGAAAGACTAGATCATAGAAAATAAGATTACATCTGATTCTAACATAAAGCATGTTTGATCTTGATGAGATAACGTACTGTGAGAAAAATATCCAGGCCAGACACAATCATTGTATACCAGAGTTTAGATAAGTTCTTCACCTGGATAAATTGAATAACAATATAATAATTCTCATATCGACCAAAGAAAGCTAAAAACCCTGTAACCTATAAGAAAAGGAGAAAACCACATCATCTGTTTAGAGTTAAATCTCCAAGGCTTTGAGGTTATGTTAAAAATTTTCTGGCTAAAAGTAATCAAAATCCTTCACTCAGGACCTGATTTTATGCATAAAATAGAGTCCAGATAGAAACCACTGAGTTGTAGTTCCCATTTATTTTAATCACATGAGTAGGAAATGGGAATGGGTTTCTTAACATATTTTATGATTTTTAACTAATAATAGTAAAAGCACTTTTTCCATAGAGCCAAAGAGAGTTTTTGTTGCAGAACTAATTCTTCTTGAAATGGTACTCAATCACCAAGACACCAACTTATTGCATTTTTTAGATCAATGAATTACTAAAACTTTAGTCACATTATTCTCTCTTTGTCTACTACTTTGGGTTGTCAGTATAGATGTGATGGAAAAAATTCTTTCAATTGGAAAAGGAGCCACAACAAAACAAACAAACAAACAAGACAAAACAAAACTTACTACAATGAACTCCTAGACTTTCATAGTGCATTGTTACCTTGACTGACTACTATTATCTTCTGTTGGCATTTTTCTTTAATTCCCATTGGGTTACTTCTAACTATCTAATATTCTTATATAAGCCCATGTGACAGATACTTAGACACTTCCTTTGCTAAAAATATTGATTGCTTAAGTGGGTCTGCAAGGTGACTGAATGGATAGTGAAAGATTGGTATATCTGTCTTCATTTTGTATCTGTTTCCTTTACATTTGGTCAGATTTCTGCAAGATTCTACGGAGGAATATTAATTTACTTACAAACTAGCTGTCTCTCTGACTGAGCTCATCACTGTTAACAACAGTATAAAGCTAGATCATTTCCTAAAATCTAAAGTTATCATGTATTCCATGAACAGCAAAAGCCTCTCAGGATAGAGCACATTCTGCCTAAGCAGAATTATCATTGAGTCAAAAAATAAAGGCCTCACCTCAAATGGGATAAGAGATAGTTTATTTTGGAATTAAATATGAGTGAACTTGGCTTTGGAACATAAATTCATTTTTTGAAAAATCTCCTGCTCTGATGTGGTAATAGTTTCATAAAATTTGAATAATAGGAACAGAAGAAAAGTAACAAAGAAATGTGTTTTCAAAATACATTCTAATAAATATCCAGCTGGGTTCATTACAGAAATACATGGATATTCCCTCCTTAGATGCTAAGTGATGACATCTTTAATCCAACATGGTATGGCTTCTTGTTTTCTTCCTGGGAACTTCAGTTCACATGACTATTCTATACATTTAATACAGAAGTGAACATTTAAGATCACTATTAAGGTAGAAAGATGTAAGATACACTTTTTAAAAAAAATCTGTTTCCTTAATTTTTGCACACTAAGTTTAAAGTTATGAAGCTCATGAGAAAGAGTTGAGAGTGTAGGAAGGGATGCTTCTGGGAAGTCTCAGAGTAATCTGAAAAGATGAAGCTGAAACAAAAGCAAAACAGACACTTCCAAAATACCTTAGGGAGTAGTTTGTCCTTTACCTTGCCTGCTTTTTTTAGCTGCTAAAGGTTTACTAATATTTCCTACGACTATGAATGACATAAGCAACAGAACAGTTCTTATTCAAAGTTTCTCTAGCCAACATGCCATTCAAAAGTCACAAATGACCACGGAACATTTAAGACATGAGCATAGTTAATTCTTTGTATTTTGTAATTGTGAAACACACACAGTATTTTAACTATTTAAACTGATTATGTGTTTGAGCAGTATTTAAATTATTTTGTTGAGTAAAATACAGTAGAGAAATACAAATTACCAGTTTATTTTTCTCTTCTCAATGTGACCATTAGAAAAAAAAATAAATGAATGTAATGTCTATCATATGTTTAATGCCCACTGTTTTCTTTTTTAATTTTTATTTTTTGAATTTTCCATTAAAAAATTTACACTTCCTCCCCTCCTCCCATTCCCATCCTGCTCCCCCACTCACCCTCCTCCCCCACCCCTCCGTAAGAGAGGGCAGGGAACCCTGCCCTGTGGGAAGTCCAAGGCCCTCCCCCTTACATCCAGAACTAGGAAGCTTTGCATCCAAATAGACTAGGGTCCCAAAAAGCCAGTATATGCAGTAGTAACTAGTCCCAGTGCCTTTATCAATGGCTTCCCAGTTAGCCTCCATTGTCAGCCACATTCAGAGAGTCCGGTTTGATTGCTTGCTCATTCAGTCCTGGTCCAGCTGGTTTTAGTGAGCTCCCATTAGAACAGGTACACTGTCTCAGTGGGTGGACCAACCCCTCACGGTCCAACTTCCTTGCTCATCTTCTTCCTCCTTCTGCTTTTCAACTGGACCTTGGAAGCTCAGTCTGTTGCTCTGATTAGGGTCTCTGTCTCTATCTCCATCCCTAGCCGGACGAAGATTCTATGGTGACATTTATGATAATCATCAGTGTGATATTGGAGCAAGGACAGTTCAGGCACCCTCTGCACTGCTGCCTAAGTACCTAGCTGGGGGCATCCCCGTGGACACCTGGGATCCCCTCAAGAGCCAAGTCTCTTGCCAACCCTAAAATGGCTCCCTTAATGTAGATATCTTCTTCCCTCCTCCTATATTGGCCCTTCATCCATCTCCCCCCTCCCACTCCCCCAAGCTCTCTCCTGTCTTTCTTTTTTTTTTTAAGTAATTTTATTAAATTATAAAAGATTCCATTTACGCCCCTCTTCCCAACACCCTCCCACTCCCCCCCTCCCTCTCCTCCTCCCTCTTTGTCCCTAAGGGCAGTCTCCTGTCTTTCTTTTCTCCCTTCTCTCTCCCCCTCCGCCACCCCCACCCCTACCCCCACCTCCATGCTCACAACTCCCCTTCCCCCCCAATCTTGTTTCATTCCAATTTCCATGCCTATTGTTTTCTAGAGCCAATCATGTAATAAGAGTTCTACTGTGTTTCTTTCTCTTCATGATTCTAGAAACTAACAAAGAGAAGCTCTTATGACTAAAGAAGAACATGACTATGAAAGAAGTAGCAGCAAGTTATAGAAAAGAAACTGTTGAAGCATTAAGATGAGAAAAGTTTTCAATTCTGAATTTCCAATTTAGTTCTTGTTGGCTGTGAGAATGGGAACAATCATCAACATCTCAGAGTGCTTCAACTATTTCATCTCTAAAATGAGACCCTTACAGTGACATATTCCTCTGATTTCTTAAGAGACAATGGACCAAAGTCTTCAGTACAGTGCTTGCTTAATAAACGGTATTATTCACAAATTAATTTTCATCTTGAATTTAATCTGAATTTAGGAAGATTACACTGATCTAACACTGGGGATAATGTCAGAGAAGGCCATTACTAAGTGGCAGGACATTCTATCTGTGAAAAAACACCTTAAAAAATTTCTACAAAGAGTTGGGGAGGTAGGTATTTTAATTAATCCTTACACAGAATTCCTACTGAGAAATTATGCAGGTTGGGGCTTTAAATGATTTTTTCTAATGAAATTTATTTGGTGAATTTAATTGTAACTTTGTAATTCTTATGCTAAGATGTTAATTAATGTCACATCAAGTTATTCACAGCATTATTCAGCATAAAAATCATCAAATTATGAGTATACATAACTCTAGGCTTGCCTACTGCAGCTGTCACCTCTCAGTAATTACTTTCCATTTTAATACATGTATCATTCATTTTAATGTCTCAGATGTTCTAAGTTAGCATAAGCCAATTACAAGTGTTTTGGAGCCTGTGTTACAGGACATACGGCCCTCTGTTCCTCAGGAGATAATCAATAATTTCTTCGTTACAACTTTTCTATATTGTTGAGTTTGTTACAAGGTGATATATAAGTGGAGACTGTTATTTTGCTTTCTGGACACCCAGGGCTGAGTAATCACACATAAAATACATTAATTACAATATTGTTTGGCTAGTGTTTCAGGAGTGTAAGTAGCTAAGAGTTCTAACTAGCTCTTACATGTTAAATTAACCCATTTCTATTATTTTGTATTTTACCACAAGGCTTGTGGTTTATTACTACTTGCTTCTTGGTGGCTACCTGGCATCTCCCTTATTCTGCCTTTTTTCTCTCTGCATTCAATTTAATTTTCCCACTTACCTATATTCTTCCCTGCTGTAGGCCAAAGCAGCTTTTTTATTAACCAATGATAATAAAACATATTCATAGCACACAGATAGGAAAACCACATCATCTTCTAATTTTATCTGAATAAAAAGGAAGGTTTTAACTTTAACATAGTAAAATTACATGTAACAAAATAGGTATCAAGCAAGAATTACAGTTACACTATTTCTTTGTGAGTCTAAAGTTTTGTATCTAATTTATCTTATATCATAACTAAGGAAAACAGTATAACTATCTGTATTGAAATTCATCAGAGACCACAGAAGTGTATCAAATTACCTAAGTAGACAGAAAGTGCATTATAAGCAACTTCCCAAGTTCTAGAATTGACAGATACATCTTGCTGCCTGGAAAGTCATCCAAAGTTCTTCTGTAACATTGGGGTAGTTTCTTCTTTAGCCTTCAAGCCAATAGTGTCTGGCAGAATTTTCCATGAAGCATTAAATTTTAAACACTGCTTCATCTATACTGGTAGTCTGCCAGCCACTTCCTCATGTGACCTACAGAATGTCTGGGAGACACTTTCATTAAACAGGAACACTGAAGGACTGTATCACCTTCTGTTGGCAAGGTCAACAGTCATTTTTCTGTAGGTCCTGCATGCCCAGTTCATATGCCATAACATCAAGCAGTTCATGCGAGAGCAATTTCTTGCCCAAATGTCACATTCTTGCCTTGTCACATTGAAGACAAATTTCTTGATAGAGTTTCTTTAATTCATATCAATCTCTCTGAAATCATTAGTGCTGGCGAAGCAGGCCTTTCTCGCTGTAGAGAAAAGTCTATGTTCTTAAAATCTTTTAAATGCCATATTCTGTAGGTGTTTGAAGTATTGAAGCTTGTCTATCTATCTAGCTGAAATATATCTCTGTTTATCTAGAATACTCTATCTAATGTAATTAAGTTTGGTTATTACAGATGATTATCTATTAGTCTTTATTTCTTAACTATACATTACATTTTCAAATGAGATGCATAAACACAATACCTTAAAGAAGAGCATATATACATATATACAGTATAAAAAATTATCCTTAAATTTGTAATATACCAAGATCCATATCAATACAAGTACTCATCTCTATATCACATACCCTTTCAATGCAAAATACTCATCTCTATGTAATATTGCTCTTATTTTATTTTATTTTATTTTATTACTTAATTAATTAATAATAAAATGTCATTATTACTTAATGACAGTAACCATTAAGCACTTACAACCAAGCCCCCTTTAAATGAAAACAAACATTCATAAACAATCATTTTGAGAATTTGGTCATAGTTTTCTCCAAGCCACTTTCTGCTGTTTGTTGGGTGAAGTATTTTTAAGGTTCATGGAGACCTTTGGGGAGGTCTTTTCTATCAAACCTCATTGGCTTAGAAGGAATCCACAGGTCCCCATCCTTTGTGGAAACCAATAGAGAACCTCTTTTCCAAAGTAACATATCTTTTTTTTGAGTCTTTACTTTATTTTAAAACAATCATTTTTTTATTTTGCATGCCCAAGTAACATATCTTTAGGCTGAAATATTTGAAGACAAGATACCTTTATATTGATTTACCTTAGCAGCTCCCACAATCAAAAGCTCTCTGCAGTCAGCTCATTAACAGTCAAAAATCCAGAGAAGAGACAATAGTACTCATAATCTAGGCTCTCTGTGTATATTCCAACTTTATGTGCTTAATTTCTTACTCTATTACTTTTTAATATTTATTTTTATTATCTTTATTCTTTTAACCTATGAGTATACTCTTTTATATTACTGTTACTCTCTCTTTAAAGACCTTGTTTTTTTAAAAAAAAAACATTTTTTCTATAATTGCAAATACCCATCTTCTTTTTTATTAAGCCTATGTACATATTTTGAACACACCCAATCAGGGTTTTATTTATGTCTGAATATATCGTTATTGTGTATCTATAATCATTTTTTGATCACTACTTTAGACTGTTAAGCGGACATGACTAGGACCAAAGCGGCTGCTTTGACTCTTTTTATTACCATGCTCAGCTTTCCAACACGACAGAGGTCCATTGACTGTCAGCTCTAGGAGCCATGTTAACCACCCCAACTCTGGGAAGTACTTGGTCCATGTCACCACCAAGTAACTAGTAGCACATTGCCTACAAACCCCATTCAAGTACTCCCTACCAGGACTTTCCAAAAGAACCAGAGCCATTCATGCCACTATCCTGAACCAGGCAGCTCTCTCTTAAAGAGCTTCTCAGTTTTTTTGTTGCTAATGCTGAGTCAGGAAGACCTCTCTTAAAGGAGCCAGGCCTCTATTTGCTGCCATCAGTCAGAGTCTTTCTGAAAATATGCGGCTACCAAGAAGCTCCAATTGACTCCCATTTTTATGGGTCTAATATTCCCCCACATACACTTTTTAAGCTTTCTTAGGCCTTATGTGGATATTCTTGCCCCACACTGGTTGTCATTTCTAAGTGGAGACTAATTTTCTTGCCACACAGTCATGAATAATCAGAGCCTATATTTATTACAACAATTTCATGAATGTCTCAGGCATATTTCTAGCTAGCTCTTACATCGTAAATTAACCCATTTCTAGTATTTTATATTTTATGACAAGGTTCATGGAGACTCTGCTTTGGTCTCCCAGTCACCAGGACCTGAATAATCACATATTGACTGTATTAATTACAACATTGTTTGGCCTAATAGCATAGGTTTCTTATTAACTAACACTTACATCTTAAATTTACCCATTTTGATTATTTTATATTTTACCACCTGGCTTGTGGTTTGTTACCTTATGTCTTGTTTCTTGGGTGGCTACAGAGTATCTACCTGAGCCTGCCTTTTTCCATCCTTTATCACTGCTTGTACTTTCTGTCTTGCTATATTCTGTATTACCATAGGCCAATACAGTTTTTTTATTAACCACAGCCAATAAAACATATTCACAGCATATATAGTGAAATCCCACATCAGTGATGCCACCAAAGAGGTGACTTAAACAACAGGATTTATTGTGTCAACAATCTAAATTATAGTGAATTTAAATACAGAGCTATAGTCGGACTTTTTTGGAACACCAGCTCCTGAATAATGAAATGGAGACTTTTATTAATTATGAAATCTTGACCTTATCTTAGGCTTGTTCTCAACTATCTCTTCAATAACCTGTTTATTTTAATCTATGTTCTGTTATGTGGCTCATTACTTCTCTTCAATATTTTATGTCCACCTTCCTACATATCTGGTTGGTAGAACCCTGCCTCTGATTTTATTCTCATGAGTTCCTCTCTCTGCCCAGATGCCCTCCCTATCTTCCTGCCTAACTCTCGGTCATTCAGTTCTTCATTAAACCAATCAGAAGATGCCTTAGGAAAGTGAGAAATGACAGAGACAGATCCTCACACTGTGTACAAAAAGAATATTCCAACACAAACTACTATTTCAGGATGTTCCTCCAATCTAGTTTCTGCAACAAAATGTATATGTTTATCATCTGGAAAGGTAGAAAATGAAGAGAGCGTTTTCTTAATGTGTCATGGTGTATGTTAAGTTCCCAACACTGAAGAAAAAGATATATACTTACAGCTATCATCTGCTAGAATGGACTTTTCTACTTTAGTTTAGATATCTTTTCATTTTTGAAAGCAGTTTCTACATACTAGAAAGACCATAAAGCTGTATGAAGGAGAATTAAATTCTAGATCTTTTACAGACAGAAGTTCTAGTTCTTTATGACTTTTAGAATAACTCTAAAAAATTTCTAGTTTCACTTTATTTCTATTTTAAATTAGCTAGAATTATGATATTGGAAATATCTAATGCCATTTTTGAAAATTAACTAAATTAAAATACATTTTAGCCTCAGTTATTTAAAGTTCAAAGAAACATTTATTAAGTTTTAATATATAAAACAAGCAAAAATATTCCTTTCTCATTTTCTGCAAAATTGCCATATTGAACATGTAAATTTCTCTTGATTGCAAATGTTGAGTACTTTATTTCAGAGCTGACTATCAAGCAGTCTGTGCATTTTACTTTTTCAGAAGTGAATGTCTGGAAGAAAGAATAAGATTCAAAGATAAATATCATAACTACCTCACCCACAAAACTAACACAGATCATCATTGGGAAAAGTGTGCCTGGCTGCCAAAATAAACCCGGAAAAGTGGATTTTGAGGAGCTTCCATGAAAAGAGTTTATATTGTGTCTGACTTTCAGGAAACATATGGACCAGGCATCCTATTATGTGATGATCACTGTTATCTGAACATCTTCTGTTAAGCAGCCTTATAAACAATACACATTTTCAATCTTTAGCAGATATATCTCTCAAATGCAGGAAGATATAAAGAGCTAGGTTTCTAGCGTGGTGATGCAAATCTCTGCAAATTTGGGTAACTTAAAGTAATGAAGACTTACATGATTGCAGAACTGTGGTCTAGAACTGAATCACTGTGTCAGAAGAGTCATGTTCTCTTTCTGACATCTTTTAGCTGCTGGAGGTCTATGCTTTGCTTAACTATGGGAGGGCAGGAACACGATAGTTATCTAGCTGGCTCATATTTCTCCTATGATACTGTGAACATACATAAGGAAGCTGAAATGTTGCTAATTCTCACTCTTAAAGTATTGTGTTTTCCAATGTTTGACAAGGAGAGAGCTTTTAGATGAAATAATGAGATGTTTGTGTCAATCACTTTTGTTACTGTAACAACAATTTTGAAGAAGGAAGCAATTTTGGCTCACAGTTTCAAATGTTTCTGTTCATGGCTGGCAGACAGCATTAACTTCAGGTCTGTTTCATGACATAAATACCACTGGGAAATATATAGCAAGGAAACATTTTTTGCCTCTGATAGCTGTGAAATAGAGGAAAGTGGGCCAAGGAATAGACACCACTCAAAGGCATGCTGTCACGACTTACTTTTTGAATTAGACCCCACTACATAACAGTGAATTCCGCCATGATCTCAGTAATGAAATGATCCACAAATAATTTTAACGTGCTGATTAAGCAGTTTACCTCTTGATAGTTCCACAAGCTTAAGTCAGGAGTTTAATCTGAACCCAAGACAAACTTATATCTAAAAACTAGCAATACATAGGCAAAACAAAATTTTAAAAGCAAAGAATACTGACCCCTCAAATTCATTTTTTATTTTAATAATTACATACTTTGTATTACAAAATCACATCATCATGTCATAATCCAACTGAAAGTTATTCCTGAGACAACTGTACTACTCAAAGCCTTAATTTCATGACTGGCATCTCTTTTTAACCTCCTGAAATCAAGATCAATCATACCTAAACTTTGACGTTATCCTTTGCTTTCCTTTGTGTTCACTGGCATGAGAAACCCCAGAGTTGCCATGTGATGAACTTAACAGATAGTGTTATGAAGCATGATTAATAAAAGCTCAGGATCAGAAATTGAGGTTCAATCTGAAGGTTTGAAAAGCAAAACAGCCAGCCACTGGCTCTTACCTCGACCACAATCTGAAATGGTGATCCTGTCTCCTGAAATCTTAGAATAAGACTGTGTGTTGAAAGCAGTTTTCTCCCACTTTATAATCCTTTCTAATACTGGGATTAAAGGTGTGCACTACAATGATTAAAGGCACCCTCTGCCCAGTTTCTACGGCAACTAGTGTGGATATTGGGATTAAAGGTACGTGTCATTATGACTATTAAAGATATGTGTTACCATAATTAGTCTGTAATGCTGACCAGTGGGGCTGTTTTACTCTCAGATCATTAGGCAGTCTTTATTTTATTAAAATACAATTGAAATGCCACTACAATGTTATCGAATCATTTTATTGTTTTTCCCTTTAGAAGTATCTCTCTCATATATTGTGAATTTTTTTTACTTTTACTGATTCCAAATTTGTATAAACTGAAAATCTTCCCCAGTGAACCAACTGTATAAATAAAACAATATCATTTCTTGGTATTTTTGTGCCCAAGTTAAGACCCCCAAAGAGATCACTGGAATTCTGTCAAGTCCAGAGTGCAAAAATAAGGTTTATTCTTTCCAGCTAGCTGGGAGTTCCTCATTACATACAAATGCAGTGCAGTTGGGAGAGCTCCCATTCCTCATTTGGGGTTGACATATATAAGCAAAAAACACAAGCCAGATTTACTTGGGGTCAAGGGGGTTAGTTTTGCTGAGTACAGTGTATGGTTCTGTGCATGCAATCAGTTATACCTGCTCCTGTCTAGACCACAAAGCTGGGTGTTGACAGGGGGCTAGCTGTTAGGGACAATTGGTTTGCACATTTGCAAAGTTCCTGTTTCCAGGTAACTCTTGATGCTGCAAAGTTTCTTGAACCCAGTGCCTTAACCAGTCCCTGACTAAACGAAGTTTCTTAAAGTTTTCATGTCCTTACAGAATATCCCTGAAGCATAAATTCATAAATAATGAAAATGTGAGAAAGATTTATATGTCATAGAATCATAGAATCAGTTTCTTCTTCTTCTTCTTCTTCTTCTTCTTCTTCTTCTTCTTCTTCTTCTTCTTCTTCTTCTTCTTCTTCTTCTTCTTCTTCTTCTTCTTCTTTGATTTTTAGATTTTTCAAGACAGGGTTTCTCTGTAGCTTTGGAGCCTTACCAGGAACTAGCTCCTATAGACCAGGCTGTCCTCAAACTCATAGAGATCTGCCTGCCTCTGCCTCTCAAGTGCTGGGATTAAAGGCAAGCAACACCACCACTCTGCAGAATTAGTTTTCTAAAGCTCGTAAAACATTCTAGAAGATGTGACTTTAGAATCTCAAAGTATTGTTGACTGGGAGCACAGTAGATCTTAAATTGATTCCATCCACTGTACTCTGTAAAGCCAGGTGTTTTTTTTGTTGTTGTTGTTGTTGTGTTTCTTTCTTTTTTGTTGTTGTTGTTTCATGTTTCTTTTTTTTCAGAAATGGAGAATGTTTTTAGATCAACAAATCCTATGGGGTTTGAATCTGAAACCATACTTTGTCTTCTCTGAAATGAAATTCCTCACCACAATCAGAATCATGTAACATAGAGGACCTGGTTAAATGATTCTGTTCATCTTCAGTCGAGTTTAACAGAATCATTACTGTCAGAAAGTCAAATTAGAATCTAAAATATGTGTTTATTCCAATGACAGAGAAGTATTGGGTAGAAGGAATTTTCAACAAAAACCCACTGGTGTGATTCACTTCAGCCTATGTGATTTTAACTATCAGTTTTAATAATACTGTGTCCAGTGCATCTGAGACTTTACCTGACTGGCCTGTGAGAGAATGAAATAGTACAGACACATTTACCAAAAATGTTTGAGACAGGAGGAATGTGAAAACTGATGGAGTGGTACCCCCAACACAACAACCCAGAAACCCAGTATGTTCACTATAAATAGTTCATGAAGGGGGAGTTAGCCAGGCTGGGTAGCAGGTTTCTGTAGGTAAGCAGCCTCAAGCTGTGAATCTGAGAGGATGAAGCTCTGGTTGCTACTTTTTGCACATCTTGGTCCAGACTTCATAAACACTCAGACTTACACAGTCAAAACTATGCTTGTATCAGAATAAGGTTCTACCATCCCTGAAGCCTAATCCGAATGCTTTGCCATTTTTCCCATGGGTCTGAGATATTGGTTCTTGACTTAATTGGGCCTATGCCAGCAATATTCATGAACTCAGGACTTCATCTGCTCTTTGGACATTCATCCGGGGTTTCCTAGGCTTCCATAATTAATTTTTGGTTATAAACTAGCAGATGTCATTACTGGGCTTCTACTTTCATCTCACACAGTTTGATCAATTTTATTAAATCACATTGAATTGGTAAACCCATTTCAATCTCTCCCGAAAGGTTTTTTCTTCATTATGCCCCTTCTCATACCAGTTTCAGAATCTCTTGAATCTTTTGCCATGGAGGCAGAGTAGAGCATTATTGGATTAAACTATTTATTTTTAAATGCCGGGCCCATAAATGAATCTGAGGAGATAAAAGCCAGGAACAAACAGAGAAACAGAGGTAATGTCCTCTATAATAGCCCAAAACACAGGCTCTGTTGAGTGGGTCAGATCTTTAGTAAAATCTGAAAATCTAACAGACTTCCACTGCCCAAATGGCTGAGCTCTTGAAGACACTGAAAGAACATTATGCTGCTATGTTAGAGCCATCTCAGTAGCTTTGCTGGGACATACATGATAGAAGATTACTGCCTCCTGGGTGAAGCCATCTGAAACATAAGCCAAATATAAAACTGACTACTACCTAACCACAAGTATAAGCTAACTATTCTGAGATTCAAAGCACTCATACTCATCTTTACCTCCTGATATGAAGGGCAACTATTTCTCCTTTGTACAAATCTAAGTTGATAAAATGTAGAGAGAGAGACAAATAAATTCTTACCTACCAATTGGCTTGCAAACATTCAGTCCACATAGAGAAATGTTTTGTTAAATAAATAATTACTCTTTATGCTCTGTGTTTTAGTAGGTATTATTCACCACAAAACATAGTTTTCAGTGAACTATGCCTAACCTTCCATATTTCAATCAATATTTCTCCTTGACACTTTTGAATACTGTGTTAGGATCTATTGATTGCTATTTTATCTTTCTGGAAATTCCCCCTGCAGATACTTCCAACTTCCAATTTCCAAGCACAAAATAGTTTGAACCCTGTGGATATATATTCTGCTGACTGTGTTGTTTACTTAGTACTGATGCAACTGATGCACTGTTCTTAATTTATTTTTTCATTAGGTTATTTTATTTCATCCATTAAGTTGGGTGCCATTTTGGGATATGGTTTTGGCTGGTATTTTCCTGAGGAAGGAGAAAGAATTAAGGGAGGAGGCAGTGAAGGTAGAAGAGAAGGAGAAGGAGGCATGTCTAAAATTTTGACATGGAAACTTGAGTACTCAGTTCTTATCAATATGTAATACTGAAATTTCATAGTTGTTATTGTTATCATTTTAGCTGCATTATTTATTAATTTTATTTTCACAGTACTTGATTTGGAGGACAGAAAAGTTATAGAAATTTCAGATCACTACTTGTAGATGAAGGAAGTTGGGCCTTCTCCCATAGTCCTGCTGATGTCAGTCACAGTAATCTGGGGTTTTGTTCTCCAGAAGGAGAGTAGACATCTTGGCATAGGTAAAAAAAAAAGGGGGGGTGTATTTCACTGACTGGGAAAGCAAAAGCAGCATGTAGGTGCAGCCCACAATGTCTAGAGTGTAAGGAAAAGAGTACAGCAACAGTGCCAGTGTGTTGAATCTCCTATCAGGAATGTAAATCCCAGGTTGTCATTATCCCTCCTATTGTGCACCCTGAAGACTGTCTGGGATGCTGTCCTCTCTAGAAAAAGGCACAGATGCTGTTGGAAACAATCTTTCCCACAATTTAGTTTCTTATAATTAGATACTTGGTGTGCCTCATGGGAGGTGGTGGATGCCTTCCCTGCCCTTTATTCTGATAAATCACAGAGATCTCTGCTTCCTCTTTTACTGCTACTTTGACCATCTCACACCCATCTAAAATCCCCTGTACTTACATTCCTCAATGTTTCCAGCATCACTTTACTACAACTCTGTCACTTTATCCCTAATATTAACAGTCGTTCTCACTGTAACATCAAGACTACCATTACTTTAGCATGTCCTATACTCAATTAATTAAAATGGTATGTAGTCTATTTATTAAGTAAACACAAGTTGCAATATTTATTGTCTAAAATGTGATATCTTATGGTGAAAATAAAACATGAAAAAATGGGCATTTTTTGATATGACAGAGCACAACCACAGATATTATTCCAACTTTTGTTTTGACACAGATTTTATAATTTGTCTGAAGCTTGTAAAGTGGCTATGCTGGTTGTCCCTCAAGGAATATGCCTATAAACCCAACTCCAGCTTCAGGATAACAAGCACATGCCCCGTTCCTTGCTTTTAAAGTGCATTCTTAGGGACTGATAAAGGTCGGCTTATATTATCCCCTTTTTTTCTTGCTCAGATGAGTCATGAGGAATTGAATATAATGTTGCAAGTTCCTTATTGAAAAAAAAACTTTTTCTCTGGTTTTGTTTAATGGTTCTCAAGGAAGATAAAATTATATTTATGCTAATTAATATTCTTTGGATTTATTGAATCTGATACTAAGTGTTTGACATTAATTTGAAAAAGTTCCAAACCAAATTTAACTTCTTTGATATTCTAACAAGTTGTTTTATAGGATCATAGGATTTTTTGTCTTTTCTTTTTTGTTTACAAAGTCCATTCTGTCACACTTTGCAGTTCAGAGGTTCATCACTCATCTCAGTAGTCTACTGAAGCGTTCATCAAATATATTCATTATTTATGTTGCAGCATTTTAATCTCAAAAGTGTCTTTGTGGATCTTCCTTATGATTTCACACTGTTCTCTTTTTCCATCCATTTATGCATGTTTTCTACAATGTCTTATTAAAGAAGTTTCAAACCAAGTAACAGATTTTTCTCACTAAACCAGGCTACTTTCTTGGTCCTTATTTGTATCTTCCTATTATTCCTGTTCCTCCCCCTCATCCTCATCTTTTCTTTCCCCTCCCCATCTTTGTATGTTGTGACTCATGGTAGAAATTGATGTCTAGAGAGTACTAGGGTTGAATAATTCCTCTCCTTCCACAGAAAGCTAGAGCCAACTAGTTAAGCTATTCTCTCCAGTAGGTGTGTTAGGTTCTGATATAATAAGAAAAGACTAAGGTCTTATAAGTAGTTTCTTCCGAGGATGTATTTATTTACACTTTGTTTAATGAACTTCATAATCCAAAATGCTTATTTTTAAGACATTAGAGACCATGGATGCCACCCCAGCTTACTATACCCCACAAAACTTTCAATTACCATAGATGGACAAAACAAGATATTCTACAATTTAACAAAATTCAACCAATACCTAGCCAAAACCCCAATCCTACACAAAGTACTAGAAAAAACCTCCAATCTAAGGAAGTTGGCTACATAAACAAAAACATAGACAATTGATGATCTTACAGCAGCAAATCCCAAAGGGAAAAATACACACAATAACATCACTAACAACGAAAACTAAAACAACAGAAGCTAGCAATCACTTGTTATTAATATCCCTTAACATAAATGGACTCAACTAACCTATAATACAGGCTAACAGATTGAATACAAAAGTAGAATCCATCCTTCTGCGTACAAGAAACACATATCAACCTCAAAGACAGACATTGCCTCAGTGTAAAGGGTTGGAAAAATTTTCTCAATCAAATGAACCTAAGAAACAGCTATTTGTTATATCTAATATCCTATCTATCTATCTATCTATCCTAATATCTAACAAAATAGGTTTCAAGCTAAAATTAATTAAAAGAAAGAAGGAAGAACATTTCATATTAGTCATAGCAAAAATCCATCAAGAGGAAATCTCGATAATAAACATCTATGCCCCAAATATAAGGGTACCATCATAAGTAAAAGAAATATATTTAAAGCTTAAAACACACATTAAACCACACACACTAATAGTGGGAGACTTCATCATCCCCCTCTCACCATTGGACAGGTCTATTAGACAGAAAATTAATAAAGAAATAATGGAAATAACAGATGTTATTAATCAAATGGACTTAACAGAGATATACAGAACATTCCATCCAAACATGAAAGAATATTCCTTTTTCTCAGCACCTCATGGAACCTTCTCAAAAACTGACCACATACTAGGTAACAAAACAAACCTCACCAGATACAAAATTTGGAATAATGTCATCTTATTGGATCACCATGGTTTAAAATTAGAATTTTAAACCACTAATTACACTAATTACAGAATGCCCACAAGCACATGTAAATTAAACATGTTCACCTGAATCATCAAAGGGTCAAGGAAGAAATAAAGGAAGAAATTAAAGACTACCTAAAATTCAATGACAATGATCACACAACATATCCAGACTTATGGGAAACAATGAAGCAGTGTCAGAGGAAAGTTCATAGCACTAAATGCCTACATAAAAAAAAAAGCTGGAAAAATTCCACACCAGTGAGTAAACAGAACATTTGAAAACTCTGGCACATTACTTTAATCCCAGCACCCAGGAGGCAGAGGCAGTAAGATCTTTATGGGTTTGAGGCCAACGTGGTCTACAGAGTGAAGTGTCAGGAAAGTCAGGTCTGTTAAACAAAGAAATCCCATTTCAAAAACAAACAAACAAAAGAGGAAGAGACATAGAGAGATGCAGAAGGGAGAGAGACAGGAGGAGACAGAGAAAGGAAAATTATATGATACTCATTTTTCCCTCTGAAAGAAAATAATGGATATTTTCTCCTGATTTTTAGGAGAAAGTAAAGTAAAATGTAAAGTAAGTAAAAATGTAAAGTTCATCAATGTAAATATCAGAAAAGTGAGAGTCCATAGAAGTGAAAGCCTGGGAATTCTTCATATTGTCCTCATTGAGCCTACTGCTCACCACCTGTCAAGTTAAATTGTCCTGGTCTAGCTCTAACTTCTCTGGGAGTTTCTGTTGCTATTTGGTGACTTGTGTTCTCCCTTTCTCCAACTCTGCACTCCTTATGGTCTCTCGTTCCTCTCCCTCCTGTGTCTAATTTGTTTTCATCTTCATCTTTGCTTTCATTTCAATCATTATTTCCTTTGTTTGTTTTGTTTTATTGAGAGGGAATCTCCCTCAATAATTCTCCATCTATTATATCTAATCTGATTGCATCTAATCCCAATATTTTCATCAAAAGATTAAACTATCTTTAGTGGCAGAAGAATAACATTGAAGAGAAAAAAACCAAATTTTTGAATGGTAAATAAAAATCTAATTAGAAAGCTAAGCTTTTACTGGTTCATTGTGACTATAGTAATAATTTATCCAAAGGAAAGAAACTGAAACCAGAGTTTGTTTCATACTTAAAGTACAGCACATACAAATACCTAAACATTTAAATCCACAAAGTAAATTTTGTTATAAGTTGTTAACTTGTAGGTGTAGGGTATAAAAATAGAAAAGAAGTTGTAGTTTGCAAGTAACAAATTGGAATCAAACAAATTTGAAATTTAATGTGTTTATCAATTGTTGATTGCATGATAAATACCATTCAAATTAATTCATTAGAAAGACTAAGTAGGGTACCAAGGAAGAGAGAATGTGATTGGTTTCTGCATGCTAAGTGCATTAATAACAATGCTAGATTCACTGATATGTGCTTCCCAAGCCAAAAAATTCTAACTGATTTTCAAAAATACAATTTTGAACAGGAATAATATTCTATTATTTGATATGGGAAGTCCTTCTGTATATATGTTGCTTTTTTGGTTAATTAATAAAGCTGTTTCAGCTAATGGCATAGCAAAGCAAAGACAGGCATAAAATCTGAACAAAGATATATAGACAGAGTAGGCAGAATCAGAGAGATGCCATGTAGCTGCTGAAGGAGGCAGATGCTCATTGGAAACTTACTGGTAGTCCACTGCCTTGTGGTGATACATAAATTGATAGAAATGGTTTAATTCAAGATGTAAATATTAACTACAAATATGTCGGAGACATTGGCCAAACAGTATTACAATTAATACAGTTTCTGTGTAATTATTTGAGTCCAAGTGGCTGCGAAATGAACAAGCAGCCTCCATTTACAATTATTATGATAACAAGAAACTATTATTATAATTATATAATATAATAATAATAAGAGAGTTGTTATTATTTAGTAATAACAAGAAACTATATAACTCTTAATAATAACAATAAACTTTCTATCAATCAGGGAAACAAATCTCTCATCTGGGCATCCCCTCTTGTAGATTAAAAGCTATGTGAGACTGGAGTACCTCTAGTATCATTTGCACTAGAAATAAATCAGGAGTATTGTCTCCATGGAAGAGAGAATGAGAGACTGGAGTTGGTGAGAAGCTGAGAAGGTAAGGCATATTTCATGCTAGGACTGGAACATAAAATGAAGAGAGACAGAATAAATTGACCGAATTTTAATTGTCGATGAATAGTTAGCACTTGCTCGTTCAGACTACTGAATGCATTTTTTACAAGCTAACTTACCTATTTATAGTTCACAAGGAAAGTGCTCTTGACATCCCTATTGGAAGCAAGGAAACTAAACCACTGAGAGATTAACTGATCAACTCATGCAGCAGCACTGATGAACAAGAAATAAAGAAATGAGGTTTGGAATTATCAGGCATCATAGAAGACTTTTCACTGATACAGAGCTAGTTGCCAATATTGTGATTTAAAATCATTGTTTTTCAAATGGGGTAGGGAGGAAATTGGGGAGTCAGAGGAAGGGTGAAAGGGAGAACTGTGGTTGGCATGCAAAATGAATAAAAATAGATACCGAAATAAATAGAATTTAGCCATTTATTTACATTGTACAATAGTTGCTTGATTGCCTATGTGGTATAGTCAACTGAAAACTGGTCAGAATGGAGACATATAGAAACCACCAACATATTTCCAGATGTTGGAAATTAACTACCATGAAACTATATTGAATGAAACAAAAATGAATGAAAGTCACCATGATCCATCTGGGCTTCTGTTTGGGGATATATACTGAACTCTGGCCAAAGGGTGTAAGGAAAGAGAAGCCAACATAACTTTAATGCTGTTATTTCTAAGAGGATTTGGACGTTTGAGGCAGAGGCAGAAAGAGCTCAGACTCTTGAGGCACAGTACAAAAAAAGTTCTTTGGTAACTGAGCCTAGGAAAACTGTCTAACCATCCAGGTTGTCACAGTCATCAGCATTCCAGCATAAGCTAAAACTACACGGTTCCAGTGAGGTTTTGAGAATGAAGAATCTACACTGAAGGAAGCAGGCACCAAACAATCACAGGGCAATGAAGTAGATGCTTTGGTTTCTGGTAAGTCAGAGTAAGGTGACTTATAGAAAAACCAAGAATGTGGATGAGAAAATCTCAAAATCTTTTGTTTTGGATTCTACAACCAGATATGTCTAAGAAATGGCTACTCTACATTCATTTTAATCAAATTTAAATTCTTCAAATAAAAAATTTTGTCAATGAAAAATATTATTTATTTCCTTAAACAAATACAAGAAAACTAGATATTCAATAATAGATTCAATACTCTGAATTGTTAGAAGTTGTTAGATAGATCATGAACTAGAACACATGTTCCCAAATAAGAAATAAAATCAGATAATGGAAACAGAAAAATCGATACTAGTGATAATGTTTTAGAAAGAGTTTGTGTGTTTGAATGATATGCATATAAACATGCATCAAGTATTCTATTTGCTTTGTACAAATAAGCTCGTTTGCATTATTCATTTGGTAATTTATATAAACATGCATATATTAGTTTACTGTGTGTATGTACAAAAGAGTCTGGAAATATGACTCTCAGTGGATAAAGTCTCTCTCTCTCTCTCTCTCTCTCTCTTTCTCTCTCTCTCTGTGTGTGTGTGTGTGTGTGTGTGTGTGTGTGTGTGTGGTGTACATGTGGCTATCAGTTGATAAAATATGACTTTAGAACCCACGTCAATTTTGGTTCATTATAATGGACTGCTTATGATGCTGGTGTTCCAGAAGTAGAAACATGTGGCCATCTGAGCATGTTAGTTAGTTAAACTACAAAATTACTGACTTCTGGATTCAGAGAGAGAATCTACATTAATATACAAGGTAGAGAATGACTCAAGAAGACACCCAACATCAACTTCATAACATGCACTCACATACATGTGAAGATGTATATGTACACAGAGAAGTATCACATACAGGGAATACACATACACACATTTAATATAGATGAAACAAATGTCAAGATGGAAGTTGCAAAACAATAAATTTATTAAAAAATCATATTATAAAATTATGAAAAATGTAGATTTGATAGCACACATTTTAAGCTGAACAACTCAATCATAGAAGAAAGTGAATAAAATCCATCTTATTCTGAAAAACAACAATAGTTATTCTTGAAGATTGGTTTGTGCCAATATTTTATTATGTAATGGCTGATTATCAAAACTAAAGGAAAATCATACGAGTGACAAAATAATTTCAATTACACTTGACAGAATACAGGACAAGGAGGGCCATCACATCAACTGTTTGAATAGTAGGAAAAGCAAAGCTTTGAAACAATGGTAGGGACAGGGAAGAATGAGAACATGGCTGCACAGGAATTCTTATCTGAAAATTACTTGTTTATGTCTTTGAAGTAGTTAGAAGAGGGAACAAAGGTCAACCGAGAATTTTGCATCCATTCAAAATATTCTTCAGAAATAAAAACAGCATGAAGGTGCTTTGAGAAAGTCAAAGTTGAGAGAATTTTCACCAGAAGACTTGAGGTCCTGTAAATAGCAAAAGAGATTCTGCAGAGTAGAGGCCACAGCAGCTTGCTCAGAAAGGGACCGACACAAACGAAGAGAGAGGTGACAGAGAGGACTACAGGCATAAGCATGGAAAGTCATGTTTGCATTAGAAAAATGAATGAGGATTTATTCTTAAAAACTAAACAGCACGTTGTGAGGTTCGTAGCATACCTTTCTGCTAACATATGTCAAAAAGAGCAAGAACAGCAAGTGTAAAATATTTATATTATGGCTGTAGGGAATGACCTTACTTGAGACAGATTATCAGAAATCTGAAAAAAAAATCGTCAAAATGTGAAGATTAATATTTTAGAGCAAGGCTACCCTTTCCAGACAAATCAAACAATAATAGCCAGGTAGAAAGCAAAGGCAATAAAATGGAGTTTCAAATAACACTCTTTATTCAGAGACAAGAAATATGTACCCATGTCAGGATGGGGGATAGTTTTTGTTTTCAAATGGGTGCTGGTGCAACTAAGTGCCAATATGAAGTAAAATATCCAGACAGAATGTAATTCATCAACCAGCACTAAGTTGTGAATGTTAGAAACACAAGATTACTGGACTCACAGGTGAAAGGAAATGGACCAACAGGTAGGAAGAACGTCCTTAATGAACTACAGGAGAATTCGTCATAAAAGCATAGTGGTTATCACAATTTATCAAAATATGTTTCTCTTAAAGAACAAAGTTAAGAAAAGAATGAGAAAGTTGTGAGCAGGAAAGGGAGTAGATGCAACATAATTCTCAACTGCTGCTATCTCAGTGGTTTGAAAGAACCATGGGATGAGAATGGTCATGGTGACAACTCAGGTCACTTTCCAGGTGACTGTTATTACAGATCATGATATAACATTCGGAAACCAAGTTCAGTTGACATAAATTAGCTGTCATTTCTGCATGCTTGCTTTTGGACTTTGTTTCAGTCTAAGATTGATAGATTTAATACACTTAGCCATTTCCTATTTTTTCAAAATTCTGATGCTTAACAATCTATAATATCAATGTTTTCCTCTTCTTTATAATGTTTGCTGTTATCTTTCCTCCTATGATTGTGTCACTTGCCTGAGATACAAAAATGCATATCAAATACTTACATCATCAAAGTAAGAGAAGTTTCTGGAAAGCCCTAAAATTTATCTTTGGATTTTTCATCAGGGTGATGTGTGATACTGACATCCATGACACATGAAAGATGAGCTATTTTCACATTGTCTTTGACTTTAAAAAAACAGACTATGGAATGGAACAGAACATTTTCACAGAAAATGTGCAAAGGGCTAAGAAATACTTTTAAAAATATTTCAATATTCATAGCTCTCAGTGAATTGCAAGTTAAAACCACTTTAGTACTCCTCACAAACCACTGAGAACAACCTTCATTAGGAGGACAATTGCAAAAATCTTGGTTTGTATGTGGAGAAAGAGAAACTGAGATATAATATTGGTGAGAATAGAAATAGCAGTAGACACTTTGGAAACCATCTAGAATTTTTTCCAAACTCCAGAAGTTAAACAGTCATAAGGGCAGCTACTCTGTTCCTAGGCAGACACTAAATAGACTTCATATATTTTCATTGCTGCTATGTTCAAGGTAACTATGAAATGGAGATGTCCATCAACAGATAAGTAGATAAGAAAACATGGCACACATATATAGTAGAATATTACTAAGATATAAAGAAAAATGAAATCTTGGAATTCGTAGATAAATGAATGGAACTTGAAAAGTTATACTGAATGAAGTAACTCAAGCTCAGAAAAACAGACACCATATGTCTGATCATATGTGTGAAAGTCCTGAATGTGAAACCTGAAGTTGCTAGAAGAAAACATCAGCAATACCTAGTAGATAGATATATGTATTGAAAAGAATTTTCTCAATAGGACTCCACTCACTCAGGATTGAATGGCTACAATGAACAAGTAGAACATAGTGAAAGACTTAAGACCAGTCAACAAACCCAGGCATAGGTGTAGCACAAATAATAAAAACCCAGAGGCAGATATTTTGGTTCAATCTGAAGCTCAGAAAAAGCAAAATAGTCAAGTCACTAGAGAAGTCTTACCTCTACCAAGGCTGGGCAACTGCAGACTGAACCCTGAGCCTCTGTCTCCTCTAGTGTTATATTCCCCTTTAGTGTTGGGATTAAAGGTGTGATCCACCACCACCTGAATCTTTTTCTGCATCAATCTTGTGAGTTCTTGAACTCACAGAGATCTTTCTAACTCTTTCTCCTAAATCCTGGGGTTAAAGGTGGATGGCGACTTTGCCTAGCCTCTGGTTTACCTTCTGATTTCATGCAAGTTTTATTTATTCAAACATAAATAAATATTACTATACATGTTAGCAGTAAATGATCTCCAGGCATTGCCCCATGCTGAGGAGCTACTGATGATAGGTAATTACTGAGGAAAGATTCATTCTTTATTGAGAATATTTTTACTGGTCATTTTTCCATACTCCATTGGATGACAGCACATTCATTTATCTATGTCCTGCACTAGTTGAACATACATATAAATTACACACACACATGTGTGTGTGTGTGTGTGTGTGTGTGTGTAATTGGACATGATGTTGGGAGCATAAGAGGGGATTAGGAATAGCGAAATAGGGGATAGCTACTATCATGTTACATTCTACATATGTATGAAATTATCAAAACAAAGAAAAAAACAAAATGATTTTATTTATCTTTTTTTCCCAGGCTTCACTATTGTTTTATAACTTCTTAGTTTCTAGCTTAGTGACAGTTATGGTTCTCAAATATTCAAATATTCAGTCCACCTTGGACTGCAGGACTCTTTGTCATATTATATTACATCCAAATTTAATTTTTATTTCAGAAAATATAATATTTAAATCAAAATAAATTGGTCTCTCAAAATCATTGTCATTAGAGCATGCATTCTGCTGCCTATGTCGGTCCACTTCAGAGTTAAAGTGCAGCTATATTATTTCAAAGCCATATTTAATGTTTCAAACCAAACTAACACATTTTTTTCAGAATGTATCATAGGTTATGTCTACATTTCTTTGATTAATGAGAAATATTGGCCCAAAAGTTTATGTTATTAATAGTTCTGTGGTATTCTTGGAATTCTGTATGAGATAGATTTTTGTCAGATAAACAACATCTTTAATAGGTAAGGTTGGCAGATCAAATGGAGTAATATGTACTTTCCGTTCAAATCATAAGTTACTGCTTCTCTTTTGACTGTGTCTCCTCCTTCCTCATTTTTAAATTTTTACTCCTGCCTCCTTGGCATTAGAATCTATACTATTTTATGATACAACTAGAATCCATCATTTCCCAAATAGTTGGTAGGCCTAAATTGCCAGTCTTTCTGGTTTTAAAATATGACTAACCCTCTGGCTCATCAGTGAGCTCTCATTCCTTCATAGCCCATATTTCTTTTTATGCCACAGTAACTTTATAAATTCCTGGATATTGTAGTTCCATTGTACGGCATATCACTTGCAGACTGAACTATTTATTATTATAGCATTATAAATGTCTCTTCTCTGTTTCTGGAATACTGCTTACAGTGGTTCTTGGTGGTGGGAGCAGAGAGGCTCTTCTGAACAAATGTTCAATAGATTAATGAGTACCAAGGCTCTGGGAGAAGTAACAGTTAAGAAGCAACTTTACGTCATAGTGCTTGCTTAGAAAGTGAGAGGTTCTGGACATAGAAAGGAGCGAGGGATGAAGGGAGAAGCTCCAGAAAATTTTTCTTGATTTGGATGGAAAAAAATTGAATTTAGTTCATTATTGCTTTCATCCTGTGTCGCATGCCTGCCATTTCAATTATAAATAAATATTAGCAAGGTACGCCCATCTGTATCCATTCTCTCTGTGCGATTATGACAGATCATGAAGAACCTGCCTCTAGCTTTGGATGAGGCAGAAAGCAGAACTTCCTTTGCTGGAACAGGAATTATCTGAGCTGGAATCAGAATCACTTTCTGCTTTATGATGTGTGGATTAATGAAGGCATTAAACCATCCTAGAGAAAGATAAGGAAATTACAGTTAGTGTTGCTGAAAGAAATAAAACTCTTTCATCATAAATTAAAGAGGACTCAAACACTGCAAGCTCATCAATAGTGCATGGGCAACAAAGAAGTACAATTTTATAAGCAATAGTGGAACATATTAATTTATTAACATCTGTCATATTTCCAGTTTTATTACCAACACTGTTATTGTTACAAACTTAATGAAAATACCTCTTTTACAGAAAATAAGGAAAATATGGGTCAGACTATTATCATATTTAAAAGTCATGCTTCAATTTTCCTATTTTATTAACATGCTGCTCTGTTAATTTTTATCCCATTGACATTCTCATCTAGACAGCAACAGAGCTCTAAGCATGAATGGCATAATTTACTACTCAAAGATTCAATCTGGATCTGTAATGAATGGTTAGACTGTCGATCCTGAGAATGTAGTTCTTAAAATGTCAGACAGAGGCATTGCTTTCTCATATTGATAAAACATGAAGGAACTTGTTGATTCATCAGCACTTGGCTGGGAAAGAGTACAGTGTCATAAAATGGATGTGGAGAAATGTCTTTCCTGGAAATGCCTTGTCAACCCTGTAGGTAGTGTCTTCTTCGATGGGGATCACTTTGGTCACAGCATCCCTTTGCTACAATCTGAGACTACCTTGCCACAAACCTTGTACCTTTTACTATTTATTTATTCATTTGTATTATATTTCTTCAGGATAAGAAATACAGGTTGCTGCGCAGACGTGTGAAACTGCTCAGACATGTGAAATTTACAAACTAGCTTGAGGTTTATATGAGACTTGGCATACAACAATATTGCTTAACAGAGATACATTGAGTCTCTGTATGATGAGTCCTGAAATGATGATTTCCAAATTCAGAGATGAGCTCTCTTTTTAACAACTTTAAAAATGGCAAACTAAATGTTTGTTTAATAATTCTTCAAATTTTTACCCATAAATTTACCCCTAGCAATATGTATGTTCCTAGGCTACACAGTCTTGGAAACCCCTGTAAACAAAATCCTGGATTAGGAATTAGCAGTGCACTATATGTAGTACATTTTCCACTCTTTCTGTGAGTATTATATATACAGTGATCTTACATGATTCTTACCCCTTTTTCTGACCATTGGATATTTGTAACAATGGAGGTGTACAAGAAGAAATCAGACTGTATGCATTACAACTAAGAGGGTAGGACAACTTTACACAGTTAATTATTTACTCCATTTTTACTATTTTTGGAGAAATGATAGAAATAATTCTGTACCTCAATATTATTTTAGTTATTATGCAGTCATAAGAATCAGTTTTAAATAGTTAAAACCTCAAACGTTGGTTATGCAAATAATAGAAATCCCAAATTGAAAAGGACTTAGGAATACTGATGACAGGCATAAGGTGTAGGTGGAGTTTTACAATGACACTACTGCTCAGCTTAGTCCCTCCAGCTAACTAACCTAATAACCTAATAACCACACATAGACTTAATATCAATTATAAATATTTGGTTAATAGCTTATAATTGTTACTAACTAACTCCTAAAGCTTAAATTAATCCATATTTCTTATCAACTTTCTGCCACATGATGGTACTTATTCAGCAACACATGTTTGTCTGGCTTCTCTTTACATCTCTTCATGACTCTGAGACTCCACCATTTTTTCCAGCACTCACTTTTTGTCTGTAAGTTGCTCCTAACCCCTAACTGTCCAGTTATAGGTCAGTCATCTCTTTTATTAACCAATGAGAATAATATTTATTTACAGTGTACAGATTGTTCCACAGCAATAAGATTATCAATGTGTTTTAAAAAGTGTTTAATATTTGAAATTATTACATAATTACACAATTTCCCCTTCCTTTCAACCCTCCAAACCCTCCTGTATACCTTGTCTTGCTCTCTTTAAAATTTATGGCTCTAGAAGCATCAGTCAAGAATGGACAAAAAATGGAACAAGATATCAGACTATCTCCATTACTCTGTTGCTATACAATTACAATGCCCAATCGCTTTGTTGACAGATTATATTTTAAACTAAATATTTCATAAATTTTTAAAGGAATACCCAAAGCAAACAAACTCAAAGTATTTTAGCTAGAACATTTTGACTTGCTCATATACATGAATAATTTGGGGGATAACTAAATAGGTACTCAGAAATGTTTATTAGTAGTACGTTTCTTTTCGTCTTTCTGTTGTGTTTTTGTGTGTGCCTATGTATCTATGGTGTCATTCCAAAACAGGTTTATCAAACACAAATAACTATCTGTATACTGCTAGTGAATTATTTAGCAGAACCACATGTTGATTTTCACTGGAAAATGCAAAAATGAGCATTATTTTTCTCCTACTAGGCTCTTTATGCTATTCTGTGTGGAATAAGATATGATGCTACGATCAAATATTTCTGATCAAAAAGTTATTCTTTGTAGGTAAATAAGATAAGTACCTCTTTATTATACAAGGTTTTTAAGAGCTCAGAGATGTTCAGTAAAAACAATCATAATCCTGGAGGAAATAAGTTTTGGAAAGATAACGATGCATGACACTCATGGGTTTATATATGTGTGTGTGTGTGTGTGTATATATATATATATATATATATATATATATATATATATATATATAGTGTGTGTGTGTATGTATGTGTGTGCTTGTGTATATGTCTTAAAGACATCTCATGAAGCTCCTTCTAAGCTTTGGATTTCATTTACATTTTTCTCAGGATAGCACACATCATTTTCCTGGATGATCATCAATTTTGATGATTCCTTCAGAGATGTGGTGTGTTTGAAATTACTTTTGGAGACATAATTCCATTTCCCATGGGCTTATTTTGGGATTTGTCCATCTTTTATTTTAATTTCTAAAATACTTTATTTATTGGTTTATTATTTACTTCTATGATTTGAAAAACTGTGTATAAACACATAATATATTTTTATCAATTTCACTTCTTTTTTTGATTTTTGTTGAGCTCCACATTTTTCTCTGCTCCCCTCCCTGCCTTTTACCTCCCCTTCAACCCTCTTCCAAGGTCAACATGTTCCCAATTTAATTAGAAGATCGTGTCTTTTTCTACTTCCCAGTAGATTAGATCTATGTATATCTCTCTTGGGGTTCTCATTGTTGTCTAGGTTCTCTGGGATTGTGATTTACGGGCTAGTTTTCTTTACTTAATGTTTAAAAACCACTTATGAGTGAATACTTGTGATAATTGTCTTTCTGTATCTGTGTTACCTCACTCAAAATGATATTTTCTAGCTCCATCCATTTGCCTGTAAAATTCAAGACGTCATATTTTTCTGCTGTGTAAATTTCCGTTGTGTAAATGTACCACATTTTCCTTATCCATTTTTTGGACGAGGGACATTTAGGTTGTTTCCAGGTTCTGACTATGACAAACAATGCTGCTATGAACATAGTTGAGCACATGTCCTTGTTGTACGATTGAGCATCTTTTGGGTATATACCCAAAAGTGGTATTGCTGGGTCTTGAGGAAGGTTGTTTC
This sequence comes from Myodes glareolus, assembly GCF_982192425.1. Taxonomy (NCBI): domain Eukaryota; kingdom Metazoa; phylum Chordata; class Mammalia; order Rodentia; family Cricetidae; genus Myodes; species Myodes glareolus. The sequence continues at coordinate 10,177,176 of NC_142032.1, forward strand.
CTAATTTTCTGAGAAATTACCACACTGATATCCAGAGGGACTGGACCAGCTTACATTCCCATCAGCAATGCAGAAGTGTTCCCTTTACTCTATAACCTCTCCAGCATAAGTTGTCATCAGTGTTTTTGATCTTGGCCATTCTTACAGGTGTAAGATGGAATCTCAGAGTTGTTTTGATTTGCATTTCTCTGATGACTAAGGATGCTGAACGTTTCCTTACATGTCTTTCAGCTATTTAAGATTCCTACGTAGAGAGTTCTCTGTTTAAGTCTGTACTCCATTTTTATTGCATTATTTGTTCTTTTGATGACCAATTTCTTGAGTTGTTTGTATATTTTGGAGATCAGACCACTGTCTGATGTGGGGTTAGTGAAAATCTTTTCCCATTCTTTAGGTTGTCATTTTGTCTTGTTGACAGTGTTCTTTGCTTTACAGAAGCTTTTCAGTTTCAGGAGGTCTCATTTATTAATTGTTTCTCTCTGTGTCTGTGCTGCTGGGATTATATTTAATAAGTGATATCCTGTTCCAATGTATTCAAGTGTATTTCCAAATTTCTTATGTATAAGGTTCATTGTGGCTGGCTTTATATTGAAGTCTTTGATCTATTTGGACTTGAATTTTGTGCATGGTGATAGACATGGATCTATTTTCATTCTTCTACATGTTGATACCCAGTTATGTCAGCACCATTTGTTAAATATGCTTTCTTTTTTCCATTTGATATTTTTTGCCTCTTTGTCAAAAATCAGGTGTTTGGATGTTGGGACTAATTGAGTCCTGGCCTTCAGCTGCTCTTCCCTGTCTAGAGCCTTCTAATGGAAGTTACTAAAAGCTGTGCTTTGCCTAGAGGATCAGAGGATGGAATTTTCAGCTGTTAACCATTGACTGCAGGGTATTTAATCCTCCCAAGTGCTATTAAAGAGGGGCTTTTGAGTATCAGTGTTGGAAGGTCTGTGTGTTGGTCTGTCTCTGCGTGTGTATTCTCAACCTTCAGTCCCTTGCCCGAAGCTGGCGAACTGGGTTCTAACACATAGAGCGCAGACAGGGGTGCGGTGTGTGGCATTTGAAGGTGTGTGGATTAATATCCGGGTCTTCGATTTGGTTCCATTGGTCCTTCTGTCTGTTTTTATGCCAATAACAGGCTGTTTACAGCACTGTAGTTCTGTAGTAGTGTTTGAAGTCAGAGATTGTGATGCCTCCAGAAGTTCTTTTTGTACAAGATTGTTTTGGTTATCCTGGGTTTTTGCTTTCCATATTAAGTTCGTTACTGCTTTTCAAAGTTTGTGAAGAATTTTGCTGGCCATTACATTGAATCTGTTTGTTTGTTTTGGTAAGATTGCATTTTGACTACGTTAATTCTACCTACAAAAGAGCATGGGAGATCCTTCCACTTTCCAATGTCTTCTTCAATTTCTTTCTTCAAATATTTAAAGTTCTTGTCATACAAGTCTTCCACTTGTATGGTTAGAGTTACTTCGAGATATCTTATGCTATTTGTGGCTATTATGAAGGGTGATGTTTCTCTGATTCCTTTCTCAGCCCTTTAATCATCTGTGTACAGAAGGGCTACTGATTTTTTTTGTTTAATCTTGTATTCTGCTACATTACTGAAAGGGTGTATGAGTTGTAGAAGTTCCTTGGTAGAATTTCTGGGGTTGCATATATAAACTATCGTATCATCAGCAAACAGTGACAGTTTGACTTCTTTTTTGATTTGTATCCTTTTGATCTCCTTTTGGTGTCTTATTTCTCTAGCTAGGATCTCAAAAACTATATTGAATAGATATGGAGAGAGTGGACAACCTTGTTTTGTTTCCGATTTCAGTGGGATCGCTGGGAGTTTCTTTCCATTTAGTTTGATGTTAGCTGTTTGCTTGCTGTATATTGCCTTTAATATGTTTAGGTATGTTCCATGTATTTCTACTCTTTCAAAGACCTTTATCATGAAGGGATGTTGTATTTTGTCAAAAGCTTTTTCAGCATCTAATGAGATTATCATGTGACTTTTATTTTTAAGGTTTTTTTTAATATGATGGATTGCATTGACAGATTTTCATATATTGAATCATCCCTGAATTTCTGGGATGAAATTGACTTGATCATGGTGGATAATGGAACTGATGTGCTCTTGGATTCGATTTACTGGTATTTTATTTAGTATTTTTGCATCAATGTTTATGAGTGAGATTAGTCTGTAATTCTCTTTCTTAGTAATGTCTTTCTGAGATTTGGGTATCATGGTAATTGTAGCATCATAAAGACTTTGACAATGTTCCTTCTGTTTCTATTGTGTGGAATAATTTGAGGAGTACTGATATTAATTCTTCTTTGAAAATCTTGTAGATTCTTTCAACTCCACTTCTATGGTCAATATCCTCCCTCTGCCTCCTATCACATGTGACTCAGCATTTAAAAGTCCTTAGTACTTAATATTTTCCATGGAGTCATTCCTCTTATCACACATAAATTGAGTCACAGAACATGGAACTATAAAGCTAGTACTCACTTAGAAGCTTCTTTATGGCTATCTTTCCCTTCATTGAATTATATGAATAAGACTAAAGGAAAAAAGTACTCATTAATCTTACCAATCTGGGAACCTTGGCAACTACAACAATGATTAACTTGACAAGATTTGTCTACTGATACAATAATGGCAAATTAGATCTAGTGAACTGAGAATAAACTCCATGAAATGGAACTCTTAAAAGACCAAGAGCCTGTAGTTTGTTAAATCATAGCCTAATGGAGAACTAAATACTATTCTTCTGCTAAATAGACTCCTGATGAATATTTGTTAGAGCCATAGATTAGAGTGTCTCTGAACTCTCACAAGAGAAGCTTGTATTTGCAGTAGATGACAACACAGAGACCCAAACATGGTCAATTCAAAGAAAAGGGAGTTATTGAAGTCTCAGCCTTAAATGGGATATACATATTTAACCTCTCTGCCTAAGGCTCCAGGAGCTTCAAGGAAGAGGGACTGATAAGATTGTAATAATCTGAGATGGCCAATAAGAGCAAATACTTTTTTCTAAAAACAACGGGGCAGTTAAAAATAAGAATTTATAGCTATTGGGACTCATACACAGAACACGAGCAAGCTTAGGCAACACAAAATCCCAGTCCAGAGAGGAGGAGGTGGGAATGAAATCCCATCACTAACTGGGAAACTGCTGTCTTTGAAAGCTTCTGGGAGAAGAAGAGTCCGTTTTGAATAATGACATGATAACCTGAGGGAGACCTCAGTTATTAAAGGAGTTGGACAAAATCAATTGGACTCAAAGAGGAAAGGAAAGATTTTAGAAGGGCAAGAAAGAATCTGAAGGCTGAGAAGTGATAGAGTTGTAGAGACGAGTATTATGGGAAGGTCTGGGGAAGTTAAATACTTTTAAAATACACTGTAAGAAATCCTCAAGAAATTAATAAAAATACATTTAAATTAATGAGTGTCATAAACTTTTTCTATATTCATCGGTATTTACAATAATTAGAAATGACTATTGAGGTCATCAGAATTCCAACTTGTGCTTTTCTTATTAGGGAAACACAAGATCAAAAAGGAAAAATGCAAATATGGTGTTCTGAGAGCTTCTGAGGTGCCCAGTGCTGTGATAGGAGATGATGAAAATGTTCCACGGAATGAGACAAGATAAGCTCCTGGAGATGGAGAACTGGATATCTCTTTATTTAAAGAAAAATAGTACCTGTCCAGGAACTGTGTAATTTGGGGACTTGGTTTTAAAGTGGAATCAAATAAATAAAGTAAAAAGGCCCTCTGGGTAATTCTGCATCCGTGCAATGATTATACATTCATCTATTCTTGATGCTGGTAGACAATTCTCTACTGACACATGTCAAAGGAAATGCAAAATTACATGTCAAGCTGTTATTAAATGTTATTAAAATTAGGTTGTCCATTGCTACTTTATAGTATGGGGTTTAGGAGGATGAATTGAAATTGAAAGCATTCTCATTAATTTTAGTGTGTTCCTAGCCTCGGAGTTTATTTCAAATTACTGTAAGTTAACTTACTAAAATATAATATTCTTAACACTAAGATGGATGTCCTAAAAATATTTTCTGTTGAGGACAGGTTTTCCCCACATTTAAAATGCTACTAATGAAATGAACGTGTTTCATTGAAGTTGAACTGGAAGACAACACAGTACATCAGAGACCAGTATAGTCATGTGATTGTCCTATTCCTGGATCTTGTAATTGACAAAAAGGCCTCAGCATCTTCTGTGGTACAGATTCCTGAAAGACATTTCTGATTTTGTTATTTTTTTTTATTATTTTTGAATCTTTTATCAATAATCTATGCTTTCCCAGACCAACCAAAATGTTGATATTACCTTTTAAAATATACCAGAAGAATAATCCATATGTGCATTTATACAATTTTATATCCAAATGCAGTTTTTATTTAAAATCAATTCTTTCAATCATGAAAAGGGGTTGTCAAATTCCTACTACAAGTTTGTATATAAAACAATCTCTCTAAAGTACATGCTGTCAGGAAAGGGATGTCGAGGGTCTATTTTTAGTAAGAAAGATGTGTGAAGTTTAGCAGAGCTAGATGTAAGAATAAGACCATCTTTTTCACAGCACCACCTTTGTTTAGAAGAGATCTGTCTAAAGCATACAGGATCTTCATGCCACACCACTCTCTTCTTTCATTTTCTCTCATGCTGGACTTTCCTGATCCAAGTGAATTAAACATATTTAACAGATTTCTCAGCGATTATAAAAAGAGGAAAGATATTACTGTGAGAATTTTTTTCAGTAAAGTTTAAAGAGAAGTTGTTGGAAATCAGGTGAAGAATATGGATAATCAAATTACCTTCACCTTCAATAACTTTAACATAATTCATTCCTTCTTTCTATCTCTTTATTAACATATTTTGTTCATTCTTTGAAAATTTCATGCATCCAACTACATCTCCTATAATTCAACCCAGATCAACACTACGTCCTTATGCCACTCAACGTCATGTATGATTTTGTATTAATTAATAAACCATAAACTCCACGTAGGACTATTTATAGTTTCTATATGTAGGAAATTCACTAGAGCCTGTCCTACCTACCAAGCAACACAGTCTTAAAGAAAAATGATTCCATTTATAATTTTGGATTTCTTTATTTATCACACATGAACTACACAAGGAAATTTTCTGAAGACATCTGAGAGCTGCAATAAACTATAGACAGAGAAACACTTATACAGAAGAGTATGGTCATCTCAGAAGCAACAGATCTCCAACACAATAGAAGCCATTGCCTCGCCAAATAGAACCTATTGATAAGACACAATTGCTGACACAACACACATAATAAGACACAACACACATGATCCAGAGAATATAGAGAGAGGAGGTTGCTAATAACCAAGAAATGTCTCCGTGCTGGCTAATTCATTCTGCTGAAAAATGTTATACATGCTACTAGGAAAAACATTCAGTAACAGTTTTCCCAGCATTCAGCCCTGTGAACTGCAACAATAACCAGGATAGGAAGATATGCTCATGAATACAACGGTGGCATGGATGGTAAGGGAGTTTACTATGACTTTCTGATTAGATTAAAGTCCCACTTCACAGGGAAGCACAATCATCGTATTGTGAATCTGGCCCAGAACCCATGTTTGGAAATCTTACATGTCTCAGTGGTAAAAACACTATGATCTTGCTAAATGAGCATAGTAACAAAATGCCTTCACAAACTTTTCTCTACCCAATGTAAGATTTCTCAGGAATTTTTTACCTCTATGAATGTATGAAAGTCAGAAGACATTGTTAAAAAGTTGACTAGGTTTTAAAGTTTTTCTTTTAAGTTTCTAATTTTTTCCCTTTTATGAAAAGCAGATGTTTTCCTCATATGGTATTCCTGATTATAATTCTCCTTCCTCTATTTATTCCAGTTCCTATGCACCTCCCCTCCCATCTGAATTCATCACTTTCTATCTCTCATTATGAAACAAGTTTTTTTAAGGTATAGAAAAATAAATAATATTATAAAATTGAATATCATATAATATATAAAAGATGAAAAACAAAAACTAACACATTGACATAGGACAAAATGAATAAACAGAGGGGAAAAAACAAGATGGATGGAGATAGAGACAGAGACCCACATTGGAACACTAGACTTAACTCCCTAGGTCCAAACGAGAAGCAGAAGGAAAGAGAACGTGAGCAAAGTAGGCAAGACCAGAGAGAACCTTCATCCGACGAGGGATGGCGATACAGATGGAGACTCACATTGGAGCACCGGACTGAGCCCCCCAAAGTCCAAACGAGGAGCAGAAGGAGGAAGAAAATGAAAAAGGAAATAAGGACTGCGAGGGATGCGATCACCCACTGATACAAGGGGACGGATCTAATGAGAGTTTACCAAGGCCAGTTGGACTGGGATTGAACGAGGACGTGATCCAACCAGATTCTCTGAATGTGGCCGGATTCTCTGAATGTGGCTGGCCTGGAGTCTTTCTGAAAAGCCATTGACAATGACCCTGGGACTTGTTTCCTCTGCATATACTGGATTTTGCGGATCCAGTCTGTCAGGACACTCACCTTCCTGGACCTGGAGGGAGGGGGGAGGAACTTGAACTTCCCACAGGGCAGGAAACCCTGACTGCTCTTAGGGATGGAGAGGGAGGAGGAGAGGGATTGGGGTGAGTGGGAGGGTGGTGGAAGGAGGGGCGGAAATGGAAACTTTTATAATATAATAAAATTACTTTCAAAAAAAGATATAGATTATAGATGCAAAACCTCACATATTTCCACACATGAGAATCCCATAAAAACACAAACTGGATGACATATTTGCAAAAAGTCTATAGGGTAAAAAAAACAAACCCAGAAGTAATGAATACATAAACAAACATGTAAATAAAATAGAAATAGAAATAAAATGAAAAAAGAAAAAATTTAAGAAACCAAAATCCTGACAGTACAAGGCAGCTCAAAAGATGCCTTAAGTTCATTTTCTCTTGACCACGTACTGCTGGGTATGCAGCCTACCCCTGAGTGTAGTTTATTTCAGCTGGATGGTGGTGGCACATGCCTTTAATCCTAGCACTTGGGAGGCAGAGACAGGCAGATCTCTGTAAGTTCAAGGATAGCCTTGTCCCCAGAATTAGTTTCATAACAACCAAGGCTATACAGAGAAAATTTGTCTTTAAAACCCAAAACAAACAAACAAACAAAAAAACAAAAAACAACAAAAAATAGTAGCTTATTTCCCCAGTAAAATTCCTTGGAGAAAAACAGATTTTCTTCTGGTTATCAAGTGGTTATCAATTGTAGATAGCTTCTTAGTTAGGATCGGGCATGTGTCCACTTTTCCTTTCAGTTCTAGGACATTGTATGTTTTATAATTATTCCAAACACCCCTTGAGGAGAGAGGCTGTGACTAGTATTAACCAAGAACATATTTAATAACTTTATTCACAGTTTACTAAATGCTAGTGAAGTCTGTAAAGTGTTCTACGTATTTTATTACTCAACTATCAAGCATGGTAAAATGAATTTCATGAATATAATAATTGTATACATTCTATTTAAAAAGCAAAGCATGGAGATAGGTTTTACTGTGTGCAAGAGCCATATGGCATATGTGTTCGCACATGCGTATACTCAGTGTGTAAGTACATATGTATGTCTATACGGGGACCTAAGACTGTCATTGTGGTTTTCCCTCTATTTATTGAGGCAGGCTCTCTGACTTAAACTCAAAGATCACTGATCCTGTTAATCTATCTACCAGCTTGTTCTGGGGTGCTGTTATATTTACCTTTCAAGTGCAGAGATTACAGCAGGCTACTGTACCCAGCCTGATTTTATGTGGATCCTGTGGATCAGAACTCTGTTCTCACATTTGCTTGTCCAGTGATTCATTGCTGAGAGACAGCCTCAGCCACAGTGACAATGCACTGTTTTAACATATCCATGGTGCGATGAAATACACAATATCAGATCATTCTTATTTTGAATCATAGGCGTCTTAACAACTTTATCACACTTGCATATGTAAGCGTTCATTAGTAATTTGATGACTGGGCCAGTTTAGAACCTTATGTAAAAAGGTAACCCCACTTCAATGTTCTCAATTACTTTGTTTTCTCTACTCCTATGTATACTCGCAACATTCATGAAAATATAATCTATTACATCTCTCTTGTTCCTTGAAAATTAATTCAAGAAAAGACCTAAAGATTTCATATTCATTATTTTATATTTTAAAATGAAAGTATGCCTTCTGAACATCCATGGCCCTAGTAGCTGCTGAAATAGTGCAAAGTATAATACCCGAGAACTCAATCAGATATGCTCAGAGGTACTTTCCTGAGGGTTTAAACTCTGTTTTACAAATATCAACATAGTGATACTTGAGAAAGATAGTGTAAGTTCTTTCATAAAAGCAAATATCATCCATCCAAACCTCTGGTATTCCTTTGTGTATACACACAAAAAAGCATATGTTGCGCAATACTTAAATTATTTAATGTTATTTTCATTTTAAAGATTAATTTTGGTTAGATTTTTCTTAGTTTTTATACAAGTATTCACGTTCATATTGTCCAAGAGAATACAAAATTTATAATGTCGTTAAATGAAGGGATGGGACACATAGGAGGGAAATACAGGGGAAGATTAACTGGGATATACTTTATCTCCTTCTAATTTCATATAAGCTATAATTTGACTTTATCTCCCTAGAAGCAAAAGAGTGTCTGCAGTCTCAACGCCATAAATAGTATCTTGCTACGTTCTAACTAGGCTAAGAGAGAAATTTGAAATTCTCAGGAGAAATTTAATGTAGGCAAGAGCCAATGTTTGTAAGTAAACTTTTAAATGAATGCATTCTGAACTTTGGTAAAATTATGGTGGAGTCTAGGTGCACAGAAATGCATCTTTCAATAGAAGACATCATTTATTTAACTTAAGATGTTTTCTTCTATTCTTAGCTTTTTACAAATTGTTACTTTCTGGATAGCAGCTGTCTTGGCTCCTTTCCTCTTTTCAATGACCTCTCTTACTTCTCATTTATACATCTATTTCTCTTAATTAACCAGTGAGTATCTCTTTTCTCAGACTTTTGCTTTCTCTGCAACTGTATTTCATATCTCTAAACAGCTCTTCCACATTGAACAGACACAGTGATCAGCGGCTGGTAAAAAACAAAATCCTTTTTGCATAAAGGATTGATGTTTCCAACAGCACTGCTAGTGTTCCCGGTTTCCAGCTAGAACTTGGTGATAAGATCATATACTTGACATAACTATGCTCTTTTGTTACAACACAAGGAAAAATGAATTTGGTACTGACTAGGACGCTTCCTCCCTGCTTTCTAGTTTTCATAGTAGTGGAAAGTGAGAATCAGGATTCTGGGAGAAAAGAAGTATTGGCTGTCTGACCCAGAGTGAGCCATGTAAACTACAGTAATGACAGTCATGAAAAGGTATCTCCATAAGTGCCGTAGTGGTATGAATGCTATAAAAATAACTCACCAATTTCTGATTAGCTGTAAGTGTCATTACTCAAGAGGAAACACATGTCTGGCACTATAAACCTGGTGAAAACACATGAGTAGGCAACATAGGTTCCAATGATGAAACTATTACTATTATTGAGAATTGATCAAAACACAGAAAATAAATATATTGGGGGCTGGTCAGCCACAAATAGGGCATCAATATAATAAATTATATGATAAATTATATGCCCTTGCCAAACTCAGGGATATTTGGGAAGATGACACAGAAAGTTCGTAAGGGACCGAGATCAGGAAAGACCAAAGCGAAGCAGCAGCATTTCCTGGAGATGAAAGGACGACTGACTTCACAAGCTTACAGCAGCTCTAATGAATTGTACAAGTTCTGTACAGGTTTGTTAGTCCAAGTTCCAATACAGATTTGGGAAGAATCTAGGAAACCTCTACCCCTAGTTTGAGGAATTTGAGGAGACATTTGAGGCTAATGGCTTCTATCGAAAGAAACTTTTTATATTATTATTATTATTATTATTATTACTATTATTGGTTTTTTAAGACAGGGTTTATTTGTGATTTTGAAGCCTGTCCTGGAACTAGCACTTGTAGACCAGGCTGACCTCAGGGGAAAAAAAAGCATTCTTTCAGCCTTTGTGCTATAACATATTATTTTAAGATGTTTTACACTTGTTAATGCTGTGGAATGTTTGTTTAATGATGCAAAGATGTGTTACATTCTTTTATGTTGCATTTGCTTAACTCTGTGAAACTGTGTTACTTTGCCTGTGTAAAACACCTGATTGTTCTAATAAAAAGCTTAATGACCAATAGCAAGGTGGGAGAGGGGATAGGCGATGCTGGCAGGCAGAGAGAATAAATAAGAGGAGAAATCTGGGGAGAGAGAGATCAAGGAGTGAGAGAAGGAGGAGGATTCCAGGGGCCAGCCCCTCAGCTACACAACAAGACACTGAGTAAGTAAAGAAGGTATGTAGGATGAAGATCAAAGCCCAGAGACAAAAGGTAGATGGGATAGTTTAAGTTAAGAAAATCTGGCTAGAAATAAGCCAAATTAAGGATGAGCATTAATAAGTAACAATAAGTCTCCATGTAATTTATTTGGGAGTTGAATGGCAGGTCCCCAAAGAAAGATATGATCAAAGAGTAAAAATAAAACAACACAAACAAGCAAACAAAAGTTACAGTTGTGTCTTCTTGTAAGCTGATGAAGCTTCAGTGGGAAGCCCCATATCCATGAACATAAAAATGTTTATATGAACAGTTCAAATTGGACACACTCATGTGAGATATGAAAACAAAATAGTGGACACAAGTTTCAAAAGAAGTAAGGAGCTGGGGATAGATCTGCAGGAATTAGAAGGTGTGTGGGGTAAATATAGTCCTACTGCATTTTATGACTATCTCAAAGAATGAATAAAATATTACATTTAAGAATTAATTATTGACTCATTACCCAGTTCATGTGTCAAATTCAAGATTGAAACAGCATCTCACCCAGTATCGCTTCTTTTTATACTGAAAATAATCAGATAGTTTCTGATACCTATAATGTATAGTAACAGAAATGAAATAATGAGTAGAAAGTAGGTGAACTAGTTTGTAGCAGTGATGACCCTTTGCCTTTGTCAATACACTTACAACTCTGAAGGACCTTTAATGAAATTGTCTCCAGCATAAAACACATAAATGAAATCTCTTCTAATATATCCATAGTGATTTAACTGCAACTGAGCTCAGATTTGCTCATGTAGGATATCTTGTTTAGAAACTTCTAGAAAAAAAAAATAGAACTCATTGGTTGGAAAAAGTAAGATGATACCTTCAATCATGGCTACCCTATGAGGAGAAAAAAATGGGACACCAGTTATCACGACATATTGTACATGAATGTTAATCTTTGGCTTTCTCCATCCCATCCAGATATGCCCAGACACTGGAATCAATCACTATCACATATAACAATCTACACACAATTTCCCTGTGGACTCCCACACCATTAGCTCTTTTTTTAAGTTCTGGTAGAATTTTGCAATGAAACCATCCGGCCCTGTGCTTATTTTGGTTGGGAGGCTTTTAATGACAGCTTCTATTTCCTTGCAGGTTATAGGTCTATTTAAATTGTCCGGCTGGTCTTGATTTATGAAGAGTGAGAGGAGTGAACAAAGATGTCAAGACCATGATTGGGACACCGACTGAAACAGTTTACCTGAGCTAATTGGGAGATCACCAACCCCAACCAGACAGGGAAGGAAACAGCATATTGTCCAAACTAGTCCCTCTGAATGTGGGTGACAGTTGTATGGCTTGGGCAGAACTTGGGGCCACTAGCAGTGGCACCACGATTTATCCTCACTGCTTGTATTGGCTTTTTTGGAACCCATTCTCTTTGGATGGATAATTTGCTCAGCCTAAATATAGTAATATAGTAGGGAGGGTCCTGGACCTTCCCCAAAGCAATGTGACTTACCCGCTCTGAGATATAGATGGGGGGAGGGCTTGGTAGGGGAGTTAAGTGGAGGAAAGGGGAGGAGGCGAAGGAGTGTGGACTGGGATTGGTATGTAAAATGAAAAAGAAAAGATTGTTTTCTTTTAAAATGAATAAATAAGCCAAAAAAGATGATAATAAAGCTAATGTGCAGCCATGCCGTAGAGGTATGGTTCCCACAAGAATCGTGTTCCACCCCATTGCAAACAGTTGATGTTTGAACTAGAGTTTGCCTTTAATTTAATTTCTGATTAATAAGTTATTTATCTTTGAACTTAAATGATCATATAATCAAACTAAAAAGCCATGCAAAATTGAGAAAGCTAGGAAAAGGGTCAATCCTCTTCTCTGGAGTTCTGCATGGCCTTGCCTAGTACAGGACTCACAAGAGACAGCACCAGTGCCTGGTGTAGGTCACTTTCAGTGAAGAAAAATACTGATATACTTTTGAAATACCTAATTGTTTCTGCTGACTGCAATGTAAAATGGATTTTGAAGTTAAAGAAGAAGGGAAGAGAAGTGTTTTATGGAAATTAATATTTAATTTTAAGACTAAATTATCTCTGCCTTAATAGAGTTGTCTGATTCATAATTCAAATATTGAACTCAGTCGGCTTTGAATGTGTAATTTGATGGGCTGAGTATATTTTCATTGCTACATTATAAAAGACTCAACCATCAGCATTTATTTGTTTGGAGTTTTGCTTTTGATTTATTTATTTGTCATTCATATATTTTTTCTTTTTGAGGGAGAAAGAATAATAATCTAAAAATAGGAGAGTGTGCTTTTAGTCTAAATCTGTCATTCTGTAGTTTTATGCTCTGTGATTGTTAGTGCATTTCTCTCTCTCAATTACAACAAAGGGAGTGAGTGTCAAAAGTTCTCTTTGTGGTGTCAGCAGGAAATTGTTCATGTGTTTGTGTGTGGTGAGAACATATTGTTCATGTGCTGGTGTGTGGTGTGACTAGGAGATTGTTCATGTGCTTGTGTGTGATCTGAGCAGGAGATTGTTCTTGTGCTTGTGTGTGGTGTGAGCAGGAGATTTTTCATGTGCTTGTTTGTGAAAGAAATAGGGAGAGGGAAAGTGATAGTGTGTGTTTCTAAATCTATATACCTTCAATACACAAATATATACCACATATGTTTATATAGGTTGGTGTGTATGTGTGTGAATTCTATGCTCTAAGACATTTTTGAGATGATGTGGTAACTTCTCTCAAGGTTTTCTGGTCTTTTTTTCATACAATCTCAGCCCATCATTCTATCTTTTTTGTGTCTATACAGCTGCCTATCCCTTAAAGTAGGTCAGAATGTTTCCTATTTTATTCTCAGTTGTGTGTGTCATTCAATATGTGCTTGATAGTTGTGATTAGAAAGGATAAACTCAATGAAGTATCCAAATATAAAATACATTTCCTTGTTCACCCAAACATCTTCTAAATTATATATAATCCATAGATGTTGTATGTGTATATGCACATGTAAAAGCTACACACCTTGTGTGAATCACAAATCAGATAATCTTCAAGTGAAAATTCAATGTGTTTTAGATTTGATGCATCTCACCGAAAGCATTTGTGTTCATTTCTGAACTTCTGCTGCCCATTTAAACAAATTTTCTTATTTTTTGAGATTATAAGAGAATTTTATCATTCTCCCTTCCTTTCCTCCTCCCACCCTTTCTACATGCCACCCCAACTTGTTTTCATTCAAATTGTGTGTATGTGTGTGTATATACTCTGCTAGTTCTTATAATGCTATTTGTTTTTACATCTGGTGGAGGATAATCAGTGTCCTCTTTCCTGCATATGGTGCTTTTACTGACCTCTTCACCTTCAGAAATCCTTAGATGCTTGTAGTTTTTGTTCTTTTGTCTCAGGTTGAGGTCTTCTGAGCTTTCACCATGTGTTAGCATGTCCACTGGAGTCCTGCATATGGCCACTGTCATTTAAGTGACACCAAGTAATAGAGAGACTTTGTAGGTATAATTACACTGGATATTTTGAAATAAATTAGATGATGGATTAAATGTAATCACAAAATTTCAAAACAAAGGCAGAGGAGAGCATTAAAATCAGAGAAGGAGGTGTAGCCATGGAAGTACATCTCAGGTGGGATAAGGATTGGGAAATCTCTATGATATAAACAAAAGAAGGACAAATTCTGCCTCAAAGCTCATTGATTGTCAAATTACATCTTAAAGGCCACAAAGTCCCAGAATAATGACAGAGAACAAGACAGAAACACAAAAAACACATGGTTATTGTGTTTGAGTTTTCCAAGCTATCTATAACTACTAAAAGTTATAAATAATCTTGAGAAACAGCTTGTTTATATAGTTTGAACTTATTTAAACTAGTAAGATTTTTATTTTAAGAGTTTCCATTCTAGCAACAGAAAATCATTGATAACCCTGTGTGTTAGTTCTGCTACATAAAACAAAATTCCATAAAGATGATTCTCCAGTTAGTAAGGAGGAGATAATGATATCATGGGGTCCAGATAGAAAGTCATGTACCTCTGCACTGTTTTCCTTGACATTTTTTAAACCTTATTGACCACCCGTTAGGGATGACTTCACTAACTAGAGAACATTGACTGGGTTTGTCTCAGGTTGTCCATAAATGTGAGCCTCAAACAGAAGTGAGTAGTTTGAAGGAGACATCCTAGAAAACGTATATTATGCAACTTCAAGCCAAATAAACTGTCAACCAATGCAAAGATTGCCATAGACACAGAACAACACATTGCAGACAAGATATATTCTTTTTTTCCCTATTTATTTATTTAAAGAATTTCCACTTCCTCCCCTCCTCCCAATACCCTCCCGCTCCCCCCATTCCCTCTTCTCCTCCCTCACCATTCCCAAGAGCAGTCAGGGTTTCCTGTCCTGTGGGAAATCCAAGTTCCTCCCCCCTCCCTCCAGGTCCAGGAAGGTAAGCATCCAAACAGGCCAGGATCCCAGAAAGCCAGTCCATGCAGACGAAACAAGACCCAGTCCATTGTCAATGGCTTCTCAGTCAGCCCCCATGTCAGCCACATTCAGAGAATCCGGTTTGATCACATGCTCGTTCAGTCCCAATCCATCTGGCCTTGGTGAGCTCTCATTCACCCCCTTGTATCAGTGGGTGAACACAACCTTCACAGTCCTGACTTCCTTTTTCATGTTCTCCTTCCTTCTGCTCTTCATTTGGACCTTGGGGACTCAGTCCAGTGCTCCAATGTGGGTCTCAGTCTCTATCTCCATCGATCGTCGGATGAAGGTTCCCTCTGGTTCTGCTTTCCTTGCTCACGATCTCACTCTCTCTCCTTCTCATTTAACTCCACTGGACTGGAGTTAAGTCCAGTGTTCCAATATGTGTCTCTGTCTCTATCTCCTTCACCATATGAAGGTTCTGTGGTGACATGCAAAATATTCATCAGTATGGTTATGGGCCAAGGCCAGTTCAGGCACCCTCTCCTCTGCTGCCCAGGGAACAATCTGGGGACCTCTCCTTGAGCCTGGGAACCCCTCCAGAATCAAGTCTCTTGCAAACCCTAAAATGGCTCCCGTAGTTGAGATATATACTTCCCTGCTCCCATAACCATCCTTCATCCCTCCCAACCTCCCATTCCAGCAAGTCATCCCCAATCGTCCCCCTCTCCCCTCTCCCTAACCATCTCCCCTTACTTCCACCACCCACCCCCCGTGCACCCAAGTTTGCCTGGCAATCTTGTCTACTTCTAATATCCAGGAGGATAACTATATGGTTTTCTTCAGGTTCACCTTCTTATTTAGCTTCGTGATCTCTAGGATCACGAATTATAGACTCAAAGACCTTTAACTATGGATAGAATCCACTTATGAGTGAATACGTACTATATTCCTCTTTTTGGTCTGGGTTACCTCACTCAGTAAAGCGTTTACTATTTCCATCCATTTACATGCAAAATTCAAGATGTCATTGTTTTTTACCGCTGAGTAAAACACCAACGTGTATATGTGTCACAATTTCTTTAATCATTCTTCTATTGAGGGGCACCTAGGTTGTTTCCAGGTTCTGGCTATTACAAATAATGCTACTATGAACATAGTTGAACAAATACTTTTGTAGTATGATAGGGCATCTCTTGGGAATATTCCCAAGAGTGGAATTGCTGGGTCCTGAGGGAGATTGACTCCCAATTTCCTGAGAAACTGCCACACTGATTTCCACAGTGGCTGCACAAGTTTGCATTCCCACCAACAATGGATGAGTGTTCCCCTCACTCCACATCCTCTCCAGGATAGGCTATCATTGGTGTTTTTGAGTTTAGCTATTGTGACAGATGTAAAATGGTATCTCAAAGTTGTTTTGATTTACATTTCCCTGATCATTAAGGAGGTTGAGCATGACCTTAAGTGTCTTTTGACCATTCGAACTTCATTTGTTGAGAATTCTCTTTTCTGTTCAGTACCCCATTTTTTAATTGGGTTAATCAGAGTTTTAGTGTCTAGTTTCTTGAGTTCTTTGTATATTTTGGAGATCAGAACTTTGTCTGATGAGGGGTTTGTGAAGATCTTCTCCCAGTCAGAAGGCAGCGTTTTGTCTTACTGACAGTGTTCTTTGCTTTACAGAAGCTTCTCAGTTTCAGGAGGTCCCATTTATTCATTGTTTCTCTTATTGTCTGTGCTACTTCCTTTACTCCTTAATGTATTTCACAATATAGAAACAGAAGAGTCATTGCCAAACTCCTTTTATGAAGCTACAGTTACTCTAATATCAAAACCACACAAAGACACAACCAAGAAAGAGAATTACAGGCCAATCTCACTCATGAACATCGATGCGAAAATTCTCAATAAAATACTGGCAAACCGAATCCAAGAACACATGAGAAAAATTATCCATTATGATCAAATAGGCTTCATCCCAGAGATGCAGGGCTGGTTCAACATACGCAAATCTATCAATGTAATCCATCATATAAATAAACTGAAAGAAAAAACCATATGATCATTTCATTGGATGCTGAAAAAGCATTTGACAAAATTCAACACCCATTTATGATAAAGGTGTTAGAGAGACTGGGGATACAAGGATCATACCTAAATATAATAAAAACAATATACAGCAAGCCGACAGCTAACATCAAATTGAATGGAGAGAAACTCAAAGCCTTTCCACTAAAATCAGGAGCATGACAAGGCTGTCCACTCTCTCCATACCTCTTCAATATAGTGCTTGAAGTTCTAGCAATAGCAATAAGACAACATAAGGGGATCAAGGAGATTCGAATTGGAAAGGATGAAGTTAAACTTTCGTTTTTTGCGGACGATATGATAGTGTACATAAGTGACCCCAAAAGCTCTACCAAAGAACTCCTACAGCTGATAAACACCTTTAGTAATGTGGCAGGATACAAGATCAACTCCACAAAATCAGTTGCCTTCCTATACACAAAGGAAAAAGAAGCAGAGAGGGAAATCAGAGAAACATCACCTTTCTCGATAGCCACAAATAGCATAAAATATCTTGGGGTTAATCTAACCAAGGAAGTGAAAGACCTATTTGACAAGAACTTTAAGTCTTTGAAGAAAGAAATTGAGGAGGATACAAGAAAATGGAAAGACCTCCCCTGCTCTTGGACAAAATATATTCTTGTGGAGCTATTTCTAGATACAGGAAACACACCTGTAGCCTGTTTTTGTTCCTTTTTATGGTTCCATCACTTGCAGCAGCATGTTATTATTATCTTTCTCCAGCACCCAATATTGTCATTTTCCATATGTAACATCCTTTCTTGGGCTGCCCAGTCTCAAAAATGCCTCCGTTCTGTCTCTTTCTAATCTTTTCCCAGTAAGTCCTAGTTTTCAGAATATTCTGGCTATTATAAGACCTTCACAGAAGTTGTCATCTGTATTTCTCAATGATTTTTTGTGGTTTTATTACACAAAAACAGTCAATTTTGTTAGATATTAGTTACACCTGTCAAAATGGCTAAAATCAAAAACACCAATGATAGCCTATGCTGGAGAAGATGTGGAGTAATGGGAACACTCATCCATTGCTGGTATGAATGCAAACTTGAGCAACAACTTTGGAAATCAGTGTGGCGTTTTCTCAGGAAATTGGGAATCAGCCTAGCTCTGGATCCAGCAATACCACTCTTGGGAATATACCCAAGAGATTCCCAATAATACTACAAAAGCATTTGTTCAACTATATTCATAGCAGCATTATTTGTAATAGCCAGAACCTGGAAACATCCTAGATGCCCCTCAATGGAAGAATGGATAAAGTGTGGAAAATATACACATTAGAGTATTTCTCAGTGGTAAAAAACAATGACATCTAGAATTTTGCATGCAAATGGATGGAAATAGAAAACACTATCCTGAGTGAGATAACCCAGACCCAAAAAGATGAATATGGTATGTACTCACTCATTAGTGTACTCTAGCCATAAACAAAGGACATTAAGCCTGTAGTTCACAAGCCTAGAGAAGCCAAATAAGAAGGTGAAACCCAAAAAAACCATATATAGATCCTCCTGAAAATTGGAAGTACACAAGATCGCCTGGCAAAAGTTGGGAGCATGGGGGTGGGGGTAAAGGTGGGGGTGGAACAATAGGGGGAAAGAGAAGGGAGAAGGGAAAGACTGGGGAGAGCTTGGGGGAGTGGGAGGGTGGAGATGGAGGAAGGGAGGAGGGGAGGAAGTGAGAAGTGTAAATTTTTGAATGGAAAAATAAAAAATAAATAAAAATTAAAAGCAAATAAAAATAGTAAATAAAGTGCTTGGTTCAAAAGTATTGGTTCTGGAATATTGAAACAGTCTAGATACCTTCTACCAGTGAAATTAGTTACTGAAAAGAGTTCAGCAATTACCTTACATTTTAAACGTGTTTCAGGTTACAGAAGCCTTTTATTTCTGTTTGTCACCGTGTTAAGGAATTCTCACAGTTCTGTGTACATAATTGTTCACATTTTACAAAAGCAATTTTAGGTCTCTTCCCTCTTTAGCCTTGGAAATTTGTATCAGTATTAGATCAAAATTGTAGGGAGCTGCCCGGAGAAAATCGCCAGCTGGCGGTCCTGCAGCTTGGAGGTAAACAAGTCCTTATTTGGTATTGCCGCATGGAGCTGAGCGCCCTTTGCCTGCACATGCGCAATTGAGCCTTGTCCCTGGCCAATCCCGAGGCTCTGGGCATCAGCAGACTGGTATTCACCAGTCAGGACAGTACCCTTCACCCTATAGAAGCAGCTGCTGCTTGGCTTTCGCACTCTCTCTCCTCTCTTGCTTCCTGCTCTCCCTTCAACCAAGAGGCTCCAATAAAGTGTGATGTGAGAAGAATCCTCGACTCGTGGTCGTTCTTTCTTGCTGGTCAAGGGGTTCACCGCACAAAATGTTTCTATTTTCCCATTTTCCTCAACTGTTTATAAAGTTTTCTTTGTATTTATTTATTTATTTATTAAAAATTTCCACCTACTCCTCGCCTCCCTTTTCCCACTCCCTCCCCACCTCCCCCTCCCTCTCTAGTCCTAAAAACAGTCAGAGTTCCCTGCCCTGTGGGAAGCTCAAGGCCCTCCCACCTCCATTCAGGTCTCTAAAGGTGAGCATTCAAACAAACCAGGCTTTCACAAAGTCAGTACATGCAGTAGAATCAAAACCCAGTGCCATTGTCCTTGGCTTCTCAGTCAGCCTTCATTGACAGCCACATTCAGAGTGTCCAGTTTGATCACATGCTCCATCACTCCCAGTCCAGCTGGCCTTGGTGAGCTCCCATTAGATCAGTCCAAGTGTCCTAGTGGGTGGGTGGATGCACACACCCCCCCCCCCCCCCCCGTGGTCCTGACTTCCTTGCTCACATTCTCCCTTTTTCTGCTCCTCATTTGGACCTTGGGAGGTAAGTCCAGTGCTCCAATGTGGGTCTCTGACTCTATCTCCATCCATTGCCAGATGAAGGTTCTATGGTGATATGCAAGATATTTGTCAGTGTGGCTATGGGACAAGGCCAGTTCTGGCACCCTCTCCTCTGCTGCCCAAGGACGATGATGACAATAATGATGACGATGGTGATGATGATGAGGAGGAGGAGGAGGATGACAATGAGGATGATGATTTTAGGTATTTCTGGAACAGTAACACAAGAATCATTCTTGGAGAGCTGCTGTATTTATTATATT
Source organism: Myodes glareolus (assembly GCF_982192425.1). Classification (NCBI taxonomy): domain Eukaryota; kingdom Metazoa; phylum Chordata; class Mammalia; order Rodentia; family Cricetidae; genus Myodes; species Myodes glareolus. The sequence goes on from NC_142032.1 coordinate 10,197,328, forward strand.
ACCTTTGGAACAAGAAAATACTGTGTCAGAGTATCTCTCTTCTTTGGGCCTGAATTGTCGATGTCAGATCACCCATACACTGACAAATGCATACCTTAAGATGTAGGATAATATGTTTGGATGTGGAGAAGGAACTAATATTGAGAATGTGGAATCTGACTTGCTCTAGGCACTGTCTTTTGCTGTCTGGTTTTGGGGCCCAATAAATTTCTGCACATTATTGATTTGACAAAGGGACAACCATCCACTTAGGGAAGCAAATGATTATATGAGACTCTTAGAGGCATTTGAAACAGAAATCAGCTGCACTTCTACAGTCATTGTGCAGCCTAGCGAAGCAAGAAATTTGATTATCCTTTTTTTTATTCCTTTACTGTCATGGCTAATTGGACATAAGCCATCTAGTCTATCCAGGTTAATACTAAATACATGACTCAGGGAGTAGATGCCCACACAGGGCAATCTTTGGACTCCCCAAATAAAAATCTTAGGGGGTGAATTTGGTTAGCACGGAATACTGAAAATGTTCAATTGCTCATTGTAGTCTTAGATATGAACACTTTCAGAATCTCTGCACTGCATGAAACTTTTCAATTACAAAACAGCAGAGCCCAGAGATAGGGTGACACATAAGAGCTTGTGGGTGTGAAGAAGCTGTGTAGTGGGGGGACAACTGCACTTGTATTCAGGAGCCTTCACAGCTGGCTCTCAGCCTACAAGGAGTCTCAGTAATGAGCCTTTATTAGAGAGTTTTTTGTAAGTTTCTTCAATTTGTCTAAACATGCTGTCACATTTTTTTTAATATGGAGAATTCATGTCTTGGTAGTATAGGATTTCTGGAAGGCTACCAAGACATGAGTTCTCCACTTAGAAAACAAAAAGCTTCCTCTGCTCTTTGAATCGCTTAATTTAAAATAACCGACAGTGGATAAGTATCCATATGCATGCCGGATTTTCTGTGCATGTTTAGTCTATGTCTACACTGTCTTTGTTGTCCTACACACCCAGTTGTTAGTCAGTTTATATAACATTTTACATTGCTGTCCCTGCAAATATATCTGACTATAGGAGTTTCACAGGTTACAGGAAAGGCATTCCCACACAGAAATAGAGGGTACTACTGAGATGTTGACAGAAAAAGAAAATGTCACAGTCTTATGCTATGGAAAGCAGCAATGTGCCTGACCTCTCGATTGTTCTCAGATACTTTTACACTAGCCCTTTATATTTTGAATGTTGACAAAGAGGAAATCTGAAACCTTTTACCTTGATTTGACTGCACTAAAATTATACAAAATTTTTTCCTACAAAGAGCTCTTGTATGCATAGAGGCAAGAGCATATTATTTGTGTGAACTTGGAATATATCAGGTCACCCAACTTTCTCAGTGATAAAAAAGGAGTCTGACAAATTATATTAAATGTTTTTAGCTGTTTTCTAGTGTACAGATTTGTATTTGCATCACAAAAGCTAAGATCTTGAACTTGATTCCATATTATTAAGGGAATGGAAAATTTATATATTATTTAAAAATAGACTGAGGAATAGACCATACTAATAACTAATCATGAATACATTTGTTCTTAGTATACAAAGTCAAACCTGGATAGGAAAAGTAATGCAAGAACTCCAAAGTGGAGTCAAATATTAATGAAAAAGATATATGGACAACTGTTTTTTCAGTGTTAGACAAACATCTAAGTGTAGAAAGAATTTTACCCCAAAATCAAACTGAATATAAGCTGATTATGTTTTTATTTTAATTGCAAAGTTTTCAAGATGAAACTGCAATTATGTTCATTAGTAGTTAACTTAAGAGGATTTTTGAATGAAAGAGACAGTTTGGTTGCTAAAATGAGTTGCTATATGTAGGAGGAATGTTTCCAAAAGAGAATTTACTTTGGTTTATATAACTGAGATTGCTATCATTATTAGTGCTCTCGTGGCTTCTGTGTATTATAGTCAGCTTTCAATCCACTTTCAAGACTACATTTACTATTTGTTGTATAGAATGTCTATTAGCAATGGTTGAACACATTTTGTACTTAAGAAGGCTTCAACTTCACTTTGATATTACTAAATAGAGAGCTTTTGTCTCAAAATCCTTTTCTTCCATCATGCTGAATTCATCAACTTGTCTCCCATCTGAATTATTTGCAACAATGGCAATTTATAATCCTTTTAGATGTGGACATGTTTGATTTTTTTTCCTCCTTAGAATTTATTCAATGTTTTAGTTATGAATACATTCATCAAACTTGGAAGATATTGCTAATCACAAATTATATTTAAATCTCTTTGGTCTTTTATTCTTTCTTTATGAGAATTCTTTATACAGATAATGGTAGACTTAATGTTATCCTGTAGTATTCTTTCATATTGTTCCTTTAATTTTTTTCTTTTTTTTGTCTTGGGCTCATTTCAAGCATGTCAAAGTTAGCTACAGACACTGCCCATCATATATATGTACTGATGACTATAAAATATTGCAGTCTCAAAAGGTTGAACATTCCTGTTGAATAGTCTCAGTTTGCTTTAGCAATTTTTGTTTTTTTCTCCCTGCTTGTAATTATTAATGGCATGTTTCATCTGGAGGAAGTCTAGAATGACCTGAGATATAAGTCATCTGAGCATGGCAGTAGGTCTCTGAGATGACTTCCTTCTAGGTTAAAGTGAGAAGACTCACACACTAGGGTAGAACTCCACACTGTATCAAAAGGAGAAAGTGGGCTAAGCACAGACATGTATTATTCTTTCAATTCTGATTAAGGATATAATGTAATCAGATATTTCAAGTTCTTGCTGCCTTCACTTTACTGACATGATAAAAAATACACTTTAATTTTGAGTGAAATAAATAATTTCTCCCTTTATTTGTTTTACTTAGGATATTTTATCATAGCAATAGAAGAATAAGACACTGCTCAAATGTATTTACACCTCTAGTAAATTTTTAAAACTCCTTTTTTCTATTAAAAATTATATTGTTTATTTTAAGGACTCTCTATATAAACAATAATCTCTATTTGGAAAGACATCCAAAATATTATGCTTATAGTTTTCCTTAATTCTGTAGATAGTAATCCTTTACTTCTTTGGCCTTATTCAAAAGAACTGATTCATTTAGTAAGCCCAATATAATTATTTTCTTAAGAAAATTTCTATTGTTTATTTTTTTTGCAATTCAAATTTTCTACTATCTTTGCATATGCTCACTTGCTGTAAAAACTACACATTGTAACTCAGGAAATACTATTTTCTACCACCCAAATATTATTTTTGTTGCTATTTCATTAAGCTGTTTCTCATACTCATTTTCATTTATATTTAATAATAAACCTATTTCTTCATTCAAATACCATCATTGTCTACATGGAGAATACACATGCACCCCCCCACACACACACCAGTTAGTACACATTCAATTGTGATTAAAATGTTAGTCACAGCGCATTACATTGGTGATCATTTGTAAGCATGGTTAAAAGAGCTAAAAATGAGAATGGTCAGGATTTATGGAGATTGTATGAGACATATATAACACATGTAATTAGATTTGTATTTTTTTATTTTCTGAGTAAGCATGGATATTATGATGAATAGAAAAACTGAAACACAAGCAGGTAAGATCATGTAGTCTCCTGTCATAAAGTAATAGTCTCCAAAGTTCTTCACTTAGCATATTCAGTAGAAAAAAAGAATACTAATGAAGCATGAAAATTAAAAACTCAGAGTCAGAAATTTGGGTTCAGCCTGAAGTTCCAAAAAGCAAAACAGTCAACCACTGGCTCTTACTTTGACTTCAATGTAAATGGTGATCCTGCCTCCAGGAATCTCAGAATGAGATTGTGTGTGAGAGATGCCTCCTCCATTTTACAATTCTCTCTAGTTCTGGGATTAAAGTTATACACCACTGGAACCAAAGGCATGGACCGCCTGGTTTCTATGGCAAACTATTGTGGTTACTGGGATTAAAGGTGTGTATTATTATGGCCTGGTCTATGAGGCTGACCAGTGTGACTGTTTTACTATCTGAACTTCAGGAAAGCTTTATTTATTAAAATATTAATGAAATATCACTACAACTTTGATAAAATGGTTGAAATCATTAAAGCAGGATGACAAAGACTTAAAATGTGACTTCATATGTAATATGCAAACTTCCTTTAATATAATTTATAAGAATGACAAATTTGATGTGGGATGTTCTATGTGTTGCTTCTATTGGTTGATGAATAAATTTGTTTTGGTCAATGGCTTAGCAGAATAAATCTAGGCAGGAAATCTAAACAGAGATATATACAGAGAGTAGGCAGAGCCAAGGAGACACCATGTAGCTACCCAAGAAGCAACAGGTAATGAACCATAAGCCTTGTAGTAAAATATAAAATAATAGAAATGGGTTAGTTTAAGATGGAAGAGCAAGTTGGTAATACACTTAAGCCATTGACCAAACAGTGCTGTACTAATATACTTTCTGTGTGATTATTTGGGTCTGTAAGATCAGAAAATGAAAAGGCAATAACGGTTTTAATCAATTTGGCATGTAATATGAATTAGAGGTATTAACTGGCAGATTCTTAAGTTATATCTAGAAAGAAGTCTAATGGCATGGGATAAGTGCTGGTAAAGCTCTATTGTTTTCTCATTACTGATATAACAAATTAAAACACCGTGATCACTTCAAGAATGAAAATATATTCTCTCTGCCTTCTTCCTACAATATACAATTAATTGATTTTTGTTTTATTAACATTTTATTATAATCTTCCAAAATAAGATCCCTAACCATAGACCAAATGCACTCTCTACTATATTAACAGCTTTTGTGAGGCAACTGACCTTCCCAGTATCTTGATCTTGGATTGCTCAGCCCCTAGTGATGAGAGAAGTAAGTTTCAGTTACTTATAAATTATTCAATCTGCAACATTATTTTGTTGCTGTAGAAATGCATTAAGACAAGTATCAATAACTATTATTGCTAAAATGTTGATAGTAGATTCTTTTATTTATCATCATAAACTGTAGATTTCCTATGGCAAGAACTTTGGCAGATGACCTAATTTGAGCGTAGAGACTCCACACTGAGAGCAAGAATAGGATCTATGTGCTGGAAACTCTTTTTAACTTCCCTGAATACAAGTTTATAAATATGTAATCAAGGTTGCAAAGACAGCTTATCTTGCCAGACATAGATTTAAAATCTAAGTTCAGCAGACTCTTTGAAAGCAAACTTTTTCAGGATTTAAACTGATAATAAGGACATCTGTCAATTCTATTCATATAAGTACGAAAGAAATGTGTTACTCAAAACCCCAAAAGTTAAAACTTTCTAGAAGTTTATACTCTTGGAAGCTAAAGAGATTAAAATAGATACTTGCTCTAGTTGCTGGACTTTGTATTTTATCCTACATCTTTCAGGAAGAATAAGTTTCATCTGTTCTATCTCTTTAGTTCCATCAGCAAAGCAAATATTGAATAATCCTTCTCGGCTATACTCCAGGATGGACACAGGAAAGAAGGAATTTTAAAAACATGTTTTCGTGACACTCATTTTGGTACTATGGAAATATGGAGGCATGTGATATTAAGAGCTGAATTTTTTTTGATTCCACAGGCCTGCGTTCTCTGTCTAACCAGACAGCACTTAAACCAGGAAGAAATCAAACAGGATAATTCCCCACTTCTCAGTCTATGTCACTCTCTTGATTTCATCTTCCATCTTGCTTCCCTTAGCATTGACTGACTTGAAGTACAAAAAAAAAAAGTCAAGTAATTCTCAAATATAATTTGTCAGTCAATTGAAAAAGATGGAGGATAGCAGGCACCTTTCTACTCCGTCAGTTTGCCTTGTTCAGGCAGAATAAGCCAGAGACAGCAACAAAGGCTAATGAGATTTATAAATATCATTTTATCCACAACTCCAACCCACTTCTAACCATGTCATTTTCCAGACACTCAGTTATTGCAGGAAGACTGAAAGTGAGATGAGTAGAGCAATAGAAATCTTTGTAAACTGTAACCAGGTCAGGGATGAGAATAGTCCTCATAATTCTTAAGCTTGCATTTTTAGATCAGCATATTCATGGACAGATGTGCTTGCCTCTGCATTTTCACTTCAGTGCCTCTCGGCACCAGCCCTCACCACCACCTAGGTGGTCCACTGAGCTCTGGACACATTTTTGCGCAAGTTAGATCTGCCCATCTAATGCCCTGTATGCTATTAAAATGAGAGTGGTTTGACGACTAAGGTGGTCTTGTTCTTTCCTCAATACAGAATAATGCTGTTTAGCTTTCTTTAAAATGTGTTAAAATCAAATTTGTTTGAGGTTAAAAATGAATTATTTTTCACTTTTCAATCCATTTTCTTAGGAAAAATGGTTAAATAATTTTTATTTTCACTGTCTTTTCACTATGGATTTTGAATTTTTATACTTTTTCTTATTGCTTATATAATTACTTTTCATAAGTTACCTAAATATTGTGAAATGTACTCATTAAAACAATGTATACTGATATGTTTGAGTTTTACTCTTCTTCATTAATGTATTCTCACACAAGCAATTAGCTTGTGTATTGTTGATAAAAGAAAGCTAGAGAATATCTAATTCTACTTTAAATCCCATACAATAGATCCATCTAATGAAGTCACTGAATATCTGCTAAATAATTTAAATATAATTAAAGTACTTTTAGAAACTTTTATGAAACTAAGTCAAACATATGCAGTTTTGCCATTTTTCTTTCTTTTTTAGTAGATTATTAGAAACAATATGTAAACCTCAAGAGCTGCTTTTGCTCTTCATGTCTGGAAATAAGCATCATACACTTTGACAACTGTTAAGAAGGATGGAATTTAGGATGCAGCCAAATCACCAGTTACTCATTTTTGTTTTATTTATCAGTTTAATAAAGGTATAAAACTTTAAACTCTTCCCTGAGAGTTGAAACCAGAAAGTTCAGCGATGCTCAATAATCTTTATCTCTTCTCATTAATATGTTTCTACATGGTGTTCGCCAATCAGTCTGGAAGTGATTGTTGCTTCCCACCACTACAATATGTTATGTTCACCCTACACACATTTTTGTCATTTATATGTACTTGTTATCTTTCTCAATAAAAACATATCTTGAATTTTGACTGTGCCTCAAACAAAGGAAGTTTGGAACAGAATCATCTTTCTAAGACCAAGCAACAAAGGATGATGGGAAAACTGAACATGCAACAAAAATTGGATGGATATGGGTGAACATTTCACACACACACACACACACACACATGCACTCACTACTGAAAGAACTAAGATTGTCTTTGATTCTTAGTTTCATTAATAAGATAATTTATAAATGGACTTGAATGAAAGCTCAAGAAAAATTTTATTAGAGTTTAAGAGAAAAAACAATGTAAGTAAGCTACAAATCTTGGCAAATGCTGAGGTAATAAAAAAAAGAACAAGAAATAGTCACGCTTTTTGGAGGTCAGAAGACAGACACGCAGAAAAGTGGGGTAGTCTCATAGAAAGTGTGAAAACAGTCAATGTTAGAAAAAGTGTACTTAATCTCTGACCAGCATCCACATGACAGACCAAAGAGAAGTAAAAGAAAGGTTGCCCTTCTAAGTCCATATTTAGCTTTTTCTTTTTAAGGATTTTACATTTATTTATTTATTTTATCTATTTCTCTCACCCATACGAACTGCAGTGCAAATATGGATGTCTGAGGACAACTCTCAAAGTTGGTTCTCTATTTCTATCATGTGAAAAACAAAGATTCCACTCAGAGTGTCAGATCTCCTGGGAAAACAGGAATGTTAATCACACTATGGTGTTTCCTCAAAGGAGAAAATATCTGTTAATCCACCTAGAATATTGAAAATTAGAGGCAATTATCAGTCTGTTGATCTTCATTACCATATCAAGTTTCCACAATCAGGACCAGAGGTGGACAATAGTCTAAGTTGCACTCATATTATCTTTATATCCAAGGGATCTTTCAAACTCCCACAGCTAGGACCAGAGGTAACTAATAGCCCAAATGACCTCTATGCTATCTGTTTGACCAAGAGTAAGCCAGATCTTTCCTTAGGTTTTTATTGCAGGTAACATCTCTAGAACCCACCTTCCTAACCACACACACTTTGCAAAGGAGCTTATATGCAGTCATACCTTAAGTTTTAATGAGCATCTGGATTTAGAATGATCATTTCCTAGAAACCTAGATTATGATTATTGACTGGAAACATTTTCAAAATTGTATTGTGTTCAAATATGTTTGCAATAAACAAGCTGGAATCAGACTTTAGAAGTCTCATCCAGGTTGAGTCAGGCAAACTGAACTGAGCGTTCATTCTCATCTCTATGTGGATTGCTTTCCTTCCTACCATGACATCTTTAGGGACACCCTCATAAAATGTTAGGGAAACATATATCTGACAATATAACTTTGTGTATTCATGATTTTGAAAATAGTATGTGTGTGTGTCTATTTCACTTTTAACTTTTAGGTTTTGCAATATGTTAGTTACTGCACTCAGAATGGTTTGCCAGAGCATCAGGCCAGGCATCAGCCTGTATCTCCTCCACTCAAATACAGCTAGTAAGGAATCAGGGAAAGACCATAGCGGGGGGTGTTATAGTCTTTCCAGGACAGAGCTTTGCTCTAGACCTGGTGAGTTGGTGGTTCCATTTGTCTTTATTATTTTTTCTCATGCATTTCTCAGTCTCCTCTCTTTATCATTTTGATTTTTCCTCTGATTTAACTTTTTTAGTGTTCTTCCACTTACTTTTGTTTTATCTTATGATGATGATATGGGATCACAGACTATGGGTCTCTGGAGTTGTGTTCCAGTGTGTCTTCCACTCTGTCACACTTAGAGTGTGCTCAGACTGTATACACATCCCTTATCTCCTGTTTACCCTCCAAAGCCCAGAATAACTACACTATGACTAGTGTTCCAGTGTATATTTGTCACTAATTCAACGTCTATTCAATTAGCCAGGCAGTGGTGATGCACGCCTTTAATCCCAGCACTGGGGTGGCAGAGGCAGGAAAATCTCTATGACTTCAAGGGCAGCCTGGTCTACAAAAACCAGTTCCAGAACACGCTCCAAAGGTACAGAGAAACCCTGTCTCGAAAAACAAACAAACAAGCAAAAACCAAAACCAAAAAAATAAACCCAACAAAATCTACTCCATTGGGAATTACACCACCACCCAGATGGAATGCATATATAATTTCTACTATTGATTACATAGCATCTATAAAATACTTGCTAAAATTATTTAATGGTTCATTCACTAATTTTAAACTCTTGATTTAGAATTCTTTTTTTTTCTTTCTTTTCTTTTTTTTTTTATTAAATTATAAAAGTTTCCATTTCAGCCCCTCCTCCCAACACCCTCCCACTCCCTCCACTCCCTCTCCTCCTCCCTCTCTATCCCCTAGAGCAGTCAGGGTTTCCTGCTCTGTGGGAAGTTCAAGTTCCTCCCCCCTCCCTCCAGGTCCAGGAAAGGTGAGAGTCCAAACAGACTGGAGCGCCAAAATCCAGTATATGCAGAGGAAGCAAGTCCCAGTGTCATTGTCAATGGCTTTTCAAAAAGGCTCCGGGCCAGCCACATTCAGAGAATCTTTTTGGATCACATCGAAGGGCTAAAAAGCACTTAAGGTCATGCTCAACCTCCTTAGCAATCAGGGAAATGCAAATCAAAACAACTTTGAGATATCATCTCACACCTGTCAGAATAGCCAAACTCAAAAACACCAATGATAGCCTATGCTGGAGAGGATGTGGAATGAGGGGAACACTCATCCATTGTTGGTGGGAATGCAAACTTGTGCAGCCACTGTGGAAATCAGTGTGGCGGTTTCTCAGGAAACTGGGAGTCAACCTCCCTCAGGACCCAGCAATTCCACTCTTGGGAATATACCCTAGAGATTCCTTAACATACTACAAAAGCATTTGTTCGACTATGTTCATAGCAGCACTATTTGTAATAGCCAGAACCTGGAAACAACCTAGGTGCCCCTCAATAGAAGAATGGTTAAAAAAGGTGTGGAACATATACACATTAGAGTTTTACTCAGCGGTAAAAAACAATGACATCTTGAATTTTGCATGCAAATGGATGGAAATAGAAAACGCTTTACTGAGTGAGGTAAGCCAGACCCAAAAAGAGGAACATGGTATGTATTCACTCATAAGTGGATTCTAACCATAATTAAAGGTCTTTGAGCCTATTATTCGTGATCCTAGAGAAGCTAAATAAGAAGATGAACTTGATTTAGAATTCTTGCCATTGTGACAAAATAGCAAAGGAAAATAATAAAGTGAAGAACTCATTTCCGACTTATACTCTCAAGGGTCAACAGTTAGTTAGCATCATTGTTTCTGAATTACTGGTGAGACAGATCATAACAACAGAAATACACGAAAGATAAAAAGATACAGAACTGAGATGGAAAGGAGGTTTATTTTTTCAGGGCATGCTCCTGAATCCAACTAGGTCCAGCCTCCTACTTCCTACTACTAGTCAATACACCATCATATTATGACTCTAAAATAATACTAGCCCTTAGCAAAGTCAGAACATCTCATAACTGAATCAATTGCTGGACACCTTCTTCTCAACCCTTGATGTACTAGGATCTAAATCTCTAACATATGAGTCTTTAATGGGAAAAATTCATATACACGTCACAATGGAGCTATTCAGTAGAGAGAAGGAAAACTATTCAGTATGTGCCCAGTGGTAAGAGCCTCTCTTCTGAAAGCTTTCTCCTTTCCTTTTGTTGTGTTTGTTATTTGTTTTCTTCTTCTTTGCTCACTCTTTATTGGGTCTTCTTGGTGTTCTGACCACCATCTAGCTTCCATATGCTTTCTCTTCTCCTGCTTTCCTTTTGAACATTCTGAACTCCAGTGGAAACCTCAAGATTTGGCTTGTTTTCCATCTTCCTCTCTTCTCTAAGTTCCTTCTCTTGCTAACTTGCCCGCTGGGTTTCTCAAGTTTTATAAGGAAGTGTTTACAAATAAAATGGTTGCAGAGCTCAGATAATGTGGGCACCGTTTGCCTGTGAAGAAATTTTATAGCTCAGTGATAAATTGGAATTATTATGGAGGTTTTGATAGCCTGTTAACTAACACATCACTGGGGACATTTTCGCAAAAATTGCTGAACATGAAACAATAAACACTTAATGACCTCTGCAGTGTAAATAAGCCACAAACAACAACTATGAAGGTGAGAATTGTGATCAGTTTGAGAGAATTAAGGAAGAGTTTATCAGTATAAATAACTCTCAGATGATCTAGAAACAGAAGCTTAGTAGACAGACTGATTGCTCACGACTGAACCCAAAGCAAAGGAATCAGACCACTGATCGCTGAACTAAGTTTGTTATTTGCTATCAATACAATGACATGAGGTTTTGGTTACTAGGAATAGGAAATATTCTTTCACTAAGTAAATAAAGGGAAATAACAGCCACTAATTTTGGATATAGGGTCAATGGCAGAGGCTTTTTAATAAAATCACGCACTCTTTCTCTGATGAATGAAATGTAGATTACTTTCCCCAGCCTCTTCATGCTTCTATACAATATTTGAAGACATGGTTTGTACCATTTCATGATCTGCTATAAAAGCGAACCTATATAGCATCCCCTACTCCTTTCCCTACGTGTTTATAACTATTTGACATTTCTTTAAAGAAAAAAGTAGATTATTGCAAGATGGAAGAGGCTTGAGCTCCCTAACTCCATGAATTGAAGCTTGAGACAACAAGATGGAGTCAATAATAAATCATCATCAGGTTATGATAGCAATATTTTTTATTTTCAGTATTTACCATGGAAGGCACAGTTTTACAAAATATTAATGGAATTCTGCATGAAACTTTGACCATGTTGCCTTGAAGAGATGTGGATTCATTTTGAAAATCTAATGTGACTTTTCCATAATGTTTTGCAAAATACACTCTGTAACCCTAAGAAATTGCTGACCTAAGAAATCACTGTCCCACTGGGAAGCAAGCCAACATTTTAATTGTGCACAACTGAACATGAATGTGATGATCGGGGCTCTACACAATTATAGGAAAGGAATTACTGAATGTACGTTTCCCACAAATGACTGTCATAGTGCAATGAAAAGAGAGATGCATCTAGCCATCTTGATGACAGCATGTGAAACCAAAATCATGCAATATATATTTCTGTGAGAAAATGGAAACTTGTATTCTTTGACAGGGTAATTATTATGCTTTGTCAAATTACTTGACTTTTCTTCATAAAAATCGTTTAATACTTTATGCACATATTACTTTTGCCATCAAATATCACTTTAAGGGGAGTTAATAATTTAGGAACTTTTATATTTAAAATGAGCAAATCCAATAGATACATGAAATGTCTTAACCAGATAGTTCTCTCAAACTGGATGTTGTGTGTAATTGCTTCTGATTCAGAGAGAACCCACGGGACTGCATAGTAAGGATGTTGCCTGGGACTTAGTGGGGTTCAGAATGTCAACAACACTATCATAAATCATTTAAGAGAGTGCAGTGATTTACTTCAGAGAGATATTTCCCTTTTACTATATATTTTAAGAGAAAAATCCAATTACTACAAAGTGTTATTAATAAAATCATCATGACAAGTATATTTTAACAGACATTTAAAATGAGTAATATAATAATTATTCCAGCTATTTCTCTCATAAACTTTCCTGTTTCAATTAATTCATTACATAGGAAGTTTTGTAACTATTCCATGTCACAGGTGGAAAAACAGAAGTTCAATGACATTATATAACTTCTAATATCATTGTATTGTTGAAACTAGAAATAAAATTAAGTCCTAAAAGGATTGTTTAATTATGTAACAAAATATGCTTTGCCATAGCCTAGAAATCCAGATTTTAGTTACCTAAAATTTAGAAACAGCAAAGTATCCCATGGTTTTAACATAGCAACAGTTTCATGGACTTTTTATACAGAACAAAGACATTCATAGGCAAATGCATTTTCCAATATATTGATGGAGCCATCATGTAGGTGTGCTATTGTTGTCTGCACTTTTCTGTGAATACCCAGACCTCGGAACAGGCGAGCGCTTTCCCGAACCAAGCCCACGAGAATGGATTAATATCCTAAGGGCTGAAGCACACAGACAGCAAGAAACCTGCTCATTCACCAAAGAGTAAATGGCAACTTTATTAAACTCAAGTCGGGTATATATACTAGTGGGCAAGGGGGCAAAAGCGCAAAGCCCCCTCGAATCAGGAGCAGTGGAAGAGGATGACAGGTGCCCGGTGCCCAAGGCCAGAAGCAGCTGCGGGAGGCAGGCGTGGCAGGCGTGGCAGGCGGACAGGGCTTGCGGCTGGAATCTTGTTTACAGGTGGAATTACCATAACAAAAGAGGGCCAAGTTCTTTCTAAGCTAAACCCTCAGGCCCGTGCAAGTGCAGAAAAGCCAGGGAGCCAGAGGTCAAATGGCCCTGCAAATCACCACAAACAAAAGGGGGAAAGACCTGTGTACCTACATGCTATAACAAATAGGGACATCTCTATTATAGGCTTCCAGTCCTTTCTAATGGCACTATTAGCCACTGGGTTGGTGGAAGCTAAGGTCTATTCAAACTTTCCAGAAGATTTACCTGATAGGATTACAAAACCTATACAAGGATGGGTAGTATATTACATTTGAGGAGGAGTACAAAGCTCTAGACCTACACTATTCCAACATCTTTATTTTACTGAACTTCTCTCAGTCAATTAGTTTATTCTATTCAGAGCTTCTTTCTCAGAAATTTCCCTCACTCAACTAATAAGTGTTCAGTTTTAACTTTCTATCCAGTGTGAAGTTAAACACTGCAGACACTATAATTTACAGCTCCAGGGAAGCTATAAATTATTGATTATTTTCTCTGGAACACATAGCAAGCTTTTATTATTTTAGGTAGTCCAACTATCAGTGGGGTTAACTCAATTATATTAAACATGCCACTATTTTACCTTTTAAATCTATTTATTTTTAATTTTTTTGACAATTTTATACATGTTTTGATAAACCCAACCTATTTTTCAAAATCTTGTAACAACTGAATTGTAGCATCAGTTGAAATTCTTCATAAATCATTCTATTTGATCTCTTTACTTACAGATGAAGCTCTTGCGGAATATGAAACAAGGAAATAAGATATTTTAAAGGGGATAGTCGAGGTTTAGACTGTAATATTGGTGCTGTTCTTTCATACATTGTTCATTAGTTTTCATTGTGAGATCATTGAGTTGGATGGCCTTGAGAGTGAAGAAAGAGAAATTTGGTTTCAAATTCAGAAACTATCATAGTTAAATTTACTTTATCCAGGGATTGCCAGATCAAATCATTTTTCCTTAACAGTGGGGAAATTAAACTAAATCTACCCAATAGGATGTATGTGTTTCAGTACAAGTTCTGTCACTCATACCATTGCAGTCAAAAGCAAGTAAGTAATGGAATGCATCACATTCTCTAGCTTTATTGTAAAATTACAAAAATTGATTACTGATCTTCTAAACCCACTTAAGGAAATACATTTTGTGGCTTATACCACTGTGATATTTTTCTTTTCCTTTTTACTTTTTCTGTATGTTCACAGTAGACAGAAGTTTACGTGGAGAATAGATTCCCAAGAATCAGGGTATCATCTCTTTGCTTACCCCATTTGTGAATAGCTTTTTCTGTTCTACTTCTGAAGAGTATTATATTTATTATAATAATAATAATAATAATAAAATTAGACACCCTGCGGAGCTCTCCCGAATCCCATCCCAGCCTTCATCCAGGTACACCTTCCTCTCTTTCTCCCTTCCCCCTGGGGCCACAAGATCTCCCCGAGCTGCTCCCTGGCACTCTGAGCCTGGGCTGTGGGCTCAGCCGGGCAGGGGCAGTTCCTGTGCTTTGAGAACCTGCCTGACAGGCAGGCCCTGAATCAGCTCAGCCACATTCCTGGCCAGCAAGAGACAATGATCTTTTAGCAGACATCCATTGGCAGAGGGGTGAGTTTGCTCCTGGCCCGAGGGCTTTGGCTAGGAGGAATTCAGACTTTCCCCGCCCCCTCTACTTTCTGGTCGCCCTGCAGTGGTGGCTACACCATGCGGAGATCTCCCGAATCCCATCCCAGCCTTCATCCAGGTACACCTTCCTCTCTTCCTCCCTTCCCCCTGGGGCCAAAAGATCTCCCAGAGCAGCTCCCTTGCACTCTGGGCCGGGGCTGTGAGTGCAACCTGGCAGGAGGGAGTGCCTGTGTTTCAATAGACTGCCTGAGGAAAGGTAGACATTCTGTCAGTGAAGTCCCTGCCCAACAAGGGAACCTGACCTGGTACCAGAAGATCCAATATAGAGCAGTTGAAGGAAGAAATGGGCAGACGCCAAGGCAAGAACTCCTCCAACAATCTAAAAAACAACATGAAATCACCAGATCCCAACGACCCTACAATAGAAGGACTTGAACCTCTTAATTCAGAAGAATTGGAAAAAAATGCCATGATGAAATCAATAGAGTCCCTTAAACAGGATATGAATAATTCCCTTAAAAACTGGATGAGAAGTACAACAAAAGGATTGAAGAAATGAGTAAAGAAATGAATGAGAAGTATAAAAAAAGGTTGAAGAAATGAGAAAATCCGTGAATGAAACCCTGGGAAACCAAGAAAAAACAATCAAACAGGTAATGGAAACAGTTCAAGAATTGAAAACTGAAATGGAGGCAATGAAGAAAACACAAAACGAGGTACGGCTGGATATGGAAAATCTAGGTAAACGAACAGAGACTACAGAATCAACCATAACCAATAGGATACAAGAGATGGAAGAACAAATCTCAGAGTCTGAAGATACCAAAGAGAAAATAAATGCTCAGATCAAATAAAACAGCAAATCCAACAAATTCTCATCACAAAACATTCAAGAAATCTGGGACACAATAAAAAAACCAAATTTAAGAATAATAGGGATTGAAGAAGGAGAACAGCAGATCAAAGGACCAGAAAATATATTCAACAAAATTATAGAAGAAAACTTCCCCAACCTAAAGAATGATATTCCTATGAAGGTTCAAGAAGCATACAGAACACCAAATAGACTTGATCAAAAAAAAAAATCCCCTCGCCATATAATAATCAAAACACAAAACATACAGATTAAAGAAAGAATATTAAGAGCTGCAAAGGAAAAAGGTCAAGTAACTTATAAAGGTAAACCTATCAGATTTACACCAGAATTCTCTATGGAAACCATGAAAGCCAGAAGGTCCTGGATAGAGGTACTGCAGAAACTAAGAGACCATGGATGCAAACCCAGACTAATATACCCAGCCAAGCTATCATTCACTATCAATGGAGAAAACAAAATATTCCAGGATAAGAACAATTTAAACAATTCATAGCCACAAACCCAGTATTACAGAAAGTAAGAGAAGGAAAATCACAACCCAAGGATTCCAACATTGCCAACACTGCCAACAAAAACCCAGACATCTAGCGACCCTTCACAAGCTTACCTCAAAGAAAGGACACATACAAACTCTATTAAACAAACAAACAAAAAATAAAAATAACCGGAGTCAACAACCACTGGTCATTAATATCACTTAATATTAATGAACTCAATTCACCTATAAAAAGGCACAGACTAAGAGATTGGATACGAAAACAGGATCCAACATTCTGCTGTTTACAAGAAACACACCTCAAACACAAAGATAGACATCTACTCAGAGTAAAGGGTTGGGAAAAGGTTTTCCAAGCAAACAGACCTAAGAAACAAGCAGGTGTAGCCATTCTAATTTTCAAGAAAATTGACTTCAAACTAAAATCAATCAGAAGAGATGGAGACCGACATTTTATACTCATAACAGGAACAATTCATCAGAAGGAAGTCTCAATCCTGAATATCTATGCCCCTAATATAAAGCCTCCTACTTATGTAAAAGAAACACTTCTAGAACTCAAGGCAGTCATCAATCCACAGACACTAATAGTAGGAGACTTCAACACTCCTCTCTCACCAATGGACAGGTCAATCAGATAGAAACCTAGCAGAGAAATAAGAGAATTATTGGAGGTATTGAATCAAATGGACTTAACAGATATCTATAGAACATTCCACCCAATTAGGAAAGAATATACCTTCTTCTCTGCTGCTCATGGAACCTTCTCGAAAATTGACCACATACTGGGTAACAAAGCAAACTTCCACAGATACAAAAAAAATATTAGTAACCCCCTGTGTCTTGTCAGACCACCATGGATTAAAGTTAGAATTCAAGAACAGTACTACCCCCAGGAAGCCAACAAATTCATGGAAGTTGAACAGTCAACTACTGAATCACCCCTGGGTCAAGGAAGAAATAAAGAAAGAAATTAAAGTCTTCCTTGAATTTAATGAAAATAAAGACACAACATACTCAAACCTATAGGACACTATGAAAGCAGTGCTAAGAGGAAAGTTCATAGCACTAAGTGCCCAATTAAAGAAAACGGAGAAAGCACACATTGGAGACATAACAGCACACTTGAAAGCTCTAGAAAAAAAAGAAGCTGATACACCCAGGAGGTCTAGAAGACTGGAAATAATCAAACTGAGGGCTGAAATCAACAAAATAGAAACACAGAAAACAATCCAAAGAATCAATGAATCAAAAAGCTGGTTCTTGAAGAAAATCAACAAGATTGACAAACCCCTATCCAAATTAATCAAACGGCAGAGAGAGAACATGCAAATTAATAGGATCAGAAATGAAAAGGGGGACATAACCACAGACACAGAGGAAATTCAGAGAATCATTAGATCTTACTGTGAAAATTTATATGCCACAAAGTTGGAAAATGCAAAAGAAATGGACATTTTTTTAGATAAGTACCATATACCAAAGTTGAACCAAGACCAGGCGAACAATCTAAATAGACCTGTCAGTCGTGAAGAATTAGAAGCTGTTATCAAAAATCTCCCTACCAAAAAAAGTCCAGGACCAGATGGTTTCAATGCCAAAATCTACCAGAACTTCCAGGAAGAGCTAATACCTATACTCCTTAATGTATTTCACAATATAAAAACAGAAGAATCATTGCCAAAATCTTTTTATGAAGCTACAGTTACTCTGATACCAAAACTACACAAAGACACAACCAAGAAAGAGAATTACAGACCAATCTCACTCATGAACATTGACGCAAAAATTCTCAATAAAATACTGGCAAACCGAATCCAAGAACACATTAGAAAAATCATCCATTATGATCAAGTCGGCTTCATCCCAGAGATGCAGGGCTGGTTCAACATACGCAAATCTATCAATGTAATCCATCTTATAAATAAACTGAAAGAAAAAACCATATGATCATTTCATTGGATGCTGAAAAAGCATTTGACAAAATTCAACACCCCTTTATGATAAGGGTGTTGGAGAGATTGGGTTTACGAGGATCATATCTGAATATAATAAAAGCAATATATAGCAAGCCGACAGCTAACATCAAATTGAACAGAGAGAAACTCAAAGTTATTCAGTAATATCAGGAACACGACAAGGCTGTCCACTCTCCCCATACCTCTTCAATATCGTGCTTGAAGTTCTAGCAATAGCAATAAGACAACATAAGGAGATCAAGTGGATTCGAATTGGAAAGGATGAAGTTAGACTTTCGTTATTTGCTGACGATATGATAGTGTACATAAGCGACCCCAAAAACTCTACCAAAGAACTCCTACAGTTGATAAACACCTTTAGTAATGTGGCAGGATACAAGATCAACTCCAAAAAATCAGTGGCCCTCCTATATACAAAGGATAAAGAAGCAGAGAGGGAAATCAGAGAAACATCACCTTTCATGATAGCCACAAATAGCATAAAATATCTTGGGGTAACTCTAACCAAGTAAGTGAAACACCTATTTGACACAACTTTAAGTCCTTGAAGAAAGAAATTGAGGAGGATACCAGAAAATGGAAAGACCTCCCCTGCTCTTGGGTTGGGAGAATCAACATAGTAAAAATGGCAATTCTACCAAAAGCAATCCATAGATTCAATGCAATCCCCATCAAAATCACATCAAACTTCTTCACAGACCTTGAGAGAACAATAATCAAGTTTATATGGAAAAAAAAACAGGATAGCAAAAATAATCTTATACAATAAAGGAACTTCTGGAGGCATTACCATCCCTGACTTCAAACTCTATTACAGAGCAACAGTGTTGAAAACAGCTTGGTATTGGCATAACAACAGTGAAGTCGACCTATGGAATCGAATAGAAGACCTGGGTATTAAACCACAAACTTATGAATACCTGATTTTTGACAAGGGAGCTAAAGGTATACAATGGAAGAAGGATAGCATCTTTAACAAATGGTGCTGGCATAACTGGATGTCAACCTGTAGAAAAATGAAAATAGATCCATATCTATCACTATGCACAAAACTCAGGTCCAAATGGATTAAAGACATCAACATTAATCCGACCACTTTGAACCTGATAGAAGAGAAAGTGGGAAGTAGTCTACAAGATATAAGCACAGGAGACCACTTCCTAAGAAGAACCCCAGAAGTGCAGACAATAAGAGAAACAATGAATAAATGGGACCTACTGAAACTGAGAAGATTCTGTAAAGCAAAGGACCCTGTCAGTAAGACAAAAAGGCAACCTTCTGACTGGGAGAAGATCTTCACCAACCCCTCATCAGACAAAGGTCTGATCTCCAAAATGTACAGAGAACTCAAGAAACTAGACACTAAAACCCTAATGAACCAAATTAAAAAATGGGGTACTGATCTGAACAGAGAATTCACAACAGATGAACTTCGAATGGCCAAAAGGCACTTAAGGTCATGCTCAACCTCCTTAGCGATCAGGGAAATGCAAATCAAAACAATTTTGAGATATCATCTTACACCTGTCAGAATAGCCAAACTCAAAAACACCAATGATAGCCTATGCTGGAGAGGATGTGGAATGAGGGGAACACTCATCCATTGTTGGGAATGCAAACTTGTGCAGCCACTGTGGAAATCAGTGTGGTGGTTTCTCAGGAAACTGAGAAACCTCCCTCAGGACCCAGCAATTCCACTCTTGGGAATATACCCTAGAGATTCCCTAACATACTAAAAAAGCATTTGTTCAACTATGTTCATAGCAGCACTATCTGTAATAGCCAGAACCTGGAAACAACCTAGGTGCCCCTCAATAGAAGAATGGTTAAAAAAGGTGTGGAACATATACACATTAGAGTTTTACTCAGCGGTAAAAAACAATGACATCTTGAATTTTGCATGCAAGTGGATGGAAAAAGAAAATGCTTTACTGAGTGAGGTAAGCCAGACCCAAAGAGAGGAACACGGTATGTATTCACTTATAAGTGGATTCTAACCATAATTAAAGGTCTTTGAGCCTATTATTCGTGATCCTAGAGAAGCTAAATAAGAAGATGAACCTGATGAAGATTATTTAGCTATCTGCCAGGAGGTAGGAAATAGACAAGAGTCCCAGGTAACCTCGGGTGCATGGGGGGGTGGGAGGGTTGTTGGAAGGGGAGAGGGTTAGAGAGAAGGGAGTAGGGGAGCAATGGGGAAAGCTTGGTGGACCGGAATGGGGGGAGAGGAAGGATGAATATGGGATCAGGGAAGAATATATTTCAACTAAGGGAGTCATTTTAGGGTTTACAGGAGACTTGATTATATATGGGATCCCAGGTCCAGGGAGAGATCCCCAGATTGTTCTCTGGACAGAGGAGAGGGTGCCTGAACCGGCCTTGGCCCATAACCATACTGATGAATATTTTGCTTAACACCATAGATCCTTCCTCTGGCGATGGATGGAGATAGAGACAGAGACCCACATTGGAGCACTGGACTGAGCCCCCTAAGGTCCAAATGAGGAGCAGAAGGAGGAAGAAAATGAAAAAGTAAATCAGGACTGCGAGGGATGTGATCACCCACTGATACAAGGGGACTGATCTAATGAGAGTTCACCAAGGCCAGTTGGACTGGGACTGAACGAGGACGTGATCCAACCAGATTCTCTGAATGTGACCGGATTCTCTGAATGTGGCTGGCCTGGCGTCTTTCTGAAAAGCCATTGACAATGACACTGGGACTTGTTTCCTCTGCATATACTGGAGTTTGGGAATCCAGTCTGTTTGGATACTCACCTTCCTGGACCTGGAGGGAGAGGGAAGGAACTTGAACTTCCCACAGGGCAGGAAACCCTGACTGCCCTTAGGGATGAAGAGCGAGGAGGAGAGGGAGTGGGGGGAGTGGGAGGGTGTTGGGAGGAGGGGCGGAAATGGAAACTTTTATAATTTAATAAAATTACTTTCAAAAAAAATAATAATAAAATTAAACTCTGAGTTCTATTAGTGTGCCAATATAGTATCTATAACAAACTGAAAGGGTCTAGGACTTTAACGGTAGGCTACAGAGAGCAAGTGTATGTTCATAAACTTGCCTGGCTAATAAGTCAACAGATATCAGCAATTTAAGAGATCAGTCTGATGGCATAGGTACCCTGTCCTAAAGTAGCAGCGGATAGAGAAATCTCTGTTTGTCACTTTGTAACCTCGGAACACATTTGGATTCCTGAAGAAAAACATCTGGAACACATCAAGTTTAGATGAATGTGCGCTATTGGGAATAATTTCATTGAGATTTCCAAATTTTCTTTTTTCCTTCATTTCCCAGATACCAGAAGTGTATTAACTAGCAAACGAAAGATGAAATGAACAATTAAATTATGGTGAAATATAGAGTCTCAAAAATGCAACCATTACCATCCTATTGACTATCAAAGAGATACCTAAAGCAAAAATATGCATAATGAAGGAGATGATGTAAGCAAGTCACAGCATCCTTGGAAGAACTCATTTTACTGGGATTAAAAGAATCAATGGTAAATAGGTAACTAAAGCAGACCAAGGATAATACTACATAGACGCCCTTGAAGGAAAGGTATGTAGTATTTTCTGGATGGACCAACTTGATAACACACAGCAGGGGAACAATCAGAATATAATTTCTGGAACTCAGGTCAAGAGGGAAGGAGAGAAAATTCTGCTGTGGAGCAATTTTTTAGCACACTGTGAAGATTTGTCACTCTGTTTGGTTTAATAAAGAAGCTGACATGCCAGTTCCTGAACAGGTTAAGGTTAGGAGGAAGAACCAAACTGAGAGTACTGGTTAGAAGAAGGGCAGAGTCAGGAGGAGCGAGATATGCAGATGCAGAGAGAAGCAAGATGGACATGCCATACTGAAATAAGGTACCAAGTCAAGTGGCAAAGTGTAGATGAAAATATGGGCTCATTGAAAATGTAAGAGTTAGCTAGTAATAAGCCTGAGTTATTGACTGAATGTTTAAAAATAACATTAAGCCTCTGTGTGGTTACTTGGGAGCAGCTTTGGGGGGAAAAGTCCAAAGATATTCCACAATCCTGTCCTCTGAACTTCACATGCAATCCTTGGCACACACACACATGTAAGTCACATAGGTACACATACACTCACACACACATACACTCACACACACACACACACACACACACATCACATACACTCACAAATCCATACCCCCACTCACATAAATCAGTAAATTACACCCACATACATCCCTATACCCCACATACTCACATGCAAGCACACACACATATAGCCATATATACAATAATAATATGCTTTTTAAAATATGGTTAAAAATGAAGACATTAAAAGTTTCTTGTAAATGGAACTGTAGTAGAGAAAGAAATGAAGAGATGGAGACAAAACTGAATGATTTGCTAAACACCTTTATTTGTGTTCTAAGAACAAGGGCAATCCTGAAAAGGCATGAAGTAGACGAAAATGTTCCTCCCAAAGGTCAGATTTGGAAAATGATAATCCTTGTTGCCCTCTAAGGAGTTGTTGGAAGGCACAAGAGTGTGGAAGAAGGCCAAGTAACAGTATGGTCCAGATAATACAACTAGGGCTTTAACAATAGTGGTAGCCGAGGAAAAGAGACTGAAGTATTTGATGATGAGCCAGGGCATCAAAATGAAAGGTAATGCACGCTTTGTTTGATTCCAGTCATAATATATAAATGTGTCCCTGAGAGTGCAGCCAGATGAGAGACTTTTTTCAAATTCATTATATGCTCCTATTGAAAGTGATCATATAGACTCATAAAACTAATTCTAATTAGTCTTTTTACTCTTTACTAATAAAATGTGAAACCTTCATTCTTTTTCCAAGTGAAACTCTTAATAACTTTTTAAAAATTTCTCTCTTTAAAAAGCCATTTTATATGTTTGAAGTAAAATAATTACTGAATAGTGAAGAATGTATTTCTAATTTCACAATTACATTATTAAAAATACTTGCTTAAGAATGTCTAGAGGACAAATTACTTTATTTAAGTGCACTTTAATTCCCCTAGGACTTAGCAAAAATAAGGAGGTGAACTGAAAAAGGCAGAATATAAGATTTGGGTTTCTTTCTTTCCTTTCTCTATTTCCTCCCTTTCCTTCCTTCTTTTCTTTTTTTTCATTCTTTCCCTTCCTTCTTTCCTTCCTTCCTTCCTTCCTTCCTTCCTTCCTTCCTTCCTTCCTTCCTTCCTTCCTTCCTTCCTCCCCTCTCCCTTCCCTCCCTCTATCTCTCCATTCCTCTCTATATATCACACTCTCTCCCTTCTTTCCTTTATTGTCTGTTGAGAGATGGTCAGGCTATGTGACCATGGCTGGTTAGTCTCAGACTTACTATATAGAAAAGATTGACCTTGAAATTGCAGTGTCCTGAAACTGAAAAGCTTCTGTAAGGACATGGTCAACAAGACAAAATGACAGACTACAGAATGGGAAAATATCTTAACTAACCCCACATCAGACAGAGGACTGATCTCCAAAATACAAGACATTGGTCATCAAAAGAACAAATAATTCAATAAAAAGTGGAGTACAATATGGGTCTCCGTCTGTATCGCCATCCAACGTCGGATGAAGGTTTCCTCTGCTCTTGCCCTCTTTGTTCACGTTCTCCTTCCTTCTGCCTCTCCTTTGGACCTAGGGAGCTAGGTCCAGTGTTTCGACGTGGGTCTCCGCCTCCATCTCCCTCCATCGCCAGATGAGGGTTCTATGGTGATATGCAAAATGTTCATCAGTATGGTTGTGGGCCAAGGCCGGTTCAGGCACCCTCTCCTCTGTCCAGAGAACAATCTGGGGATCTCTCCTTGGACCTGGGATCCCCTTTATACTCAAGTCTCTTGTAAACCATAAAATGACTCCCTTAGTTGAGGTATATACTTCCCTGATCCCATATCTATCCATTCTCCCTCCCCCCATCCCAGTCCCCCGATCTTTCCCCATTCCTCCCCTACTCCCTTCTCTATAACCCTCTCCCCTTCCAACAGCCCCCCCCCCATGCACCCGAGGTTACCTGGAACTCTTGTCTATTTCCAATCTCCAGGAGGATAGCTACATGATTTTCGTCAGGTTCACCTTCTTATTTAGCTTCTCTAGGATCACGAATAATAGGCTCAAAGACCTTTAATTATGGTTAGAATAGATGGCGATACAGACGGAGACCCATATTGGAGCACCGGACGGAACCCTCCACGGTCCAAATGAGGAGCAGAAGGAGGAAGGAAATGAAAAAAGAAATCAGGACTGCGAGGGGCACCATCACCCACTGATACAAGGAGACTGATCTAATGAGAGTTCACCAAGGCCAGCTGGACTGGAACTGAATGAGCACGTGATCTAACCAGATTCTCTGAATGTGGCCGGATTCTCTGGATGTGGCTGGCCCGGAGTCTTTCTGAAAAGCCATTGACAATGACACTGGGACTTGTTTCCTCTGCATATACTGGATTTTTGGGATTCAGTCTGTTGGATACTCACCTTCCTGGACCTGGAGGGAGGGGGGAGGAACTTGAACTTACCACAGGGCAGGAAACCCTGACTACTCTTAGGGATGGAGAGGGAGGAGGAGAGGGAGTGGGGGAAGTGGGAGGGTATTGGGAGGAGGGGCGGAAATGGAAACTTTTATAATTTAATAAACTTTAAAAAAAAAAGTGGAGTACAGACCTAAAAGAGAACTCTCAACATAGGAATCCAAAATGACTGAAAGACACTTAAGGAAATGTTGAACATCCTTAGTCATCAGAGAAATGCAAATCAAAACAACTCTGAGATTCCATCTTACATCTGTAAGAATGGTCAAGAACAAAAACACTGATGACAACTTATGCTGGAGAGGTTGTTGGGTAAAGGGAACACTCCTGCATTGCTGGTGGGAATGCAAATTGGTACAGCCCCTTTGGATGTCAGTGTGGCAATTTCACAGAAAATTAGGAAACAAACTTTTTCAAGATCCAGTAATACTACTTTTGGGTATATATACAAAGAATGCTCAATTGTGCCACAAGGACATGTGCTCAACTATGTTCATAGCATCTTTGTTTGTCATAGCCAGAACCTGGAAACAACCTTAATGCCCCTCAACTGAAGAATGGATAAGAAAAATATGGTACATTTACACAATGGAGTACTACACAGCAGAAAAATATGACATCTTGAATTTTACAGGCAAATGGATGGAGCTAGAAAATATTATTTTGAGTGAGGTAACCCAGATCCAGAAATACAATTATCACATGTACTCACTCATAAGTGTATTTTAAACCTAAAGCAAAGAAAACCAGCCCACAAATCACAATCCCAGAGAATTTAGACAACAATGAGGACCCCAAGGCAGACACACATAGATATACATAATCTACATAATCCCATAATCTACATGGGAAATAGAAATAGACAGGATCTCCTGAGTAAATTGTGAGCATGGGGACCTTGGGAGAAGGTTGAAAGGGAAAGGAGAGGTATGGAGGGGAGCAGAGAAAAATGTAGAGCTCAAGAAAAAATAATTAAAAAAAAAGAAATGTCAGTGTTCTTTCTACCTCTGTCACCTGAGTGTTGGGATCCATAATATAATTTTAAACCTGATTCCTATGCACAAGTGAGGCAGCATCTACTGATATGACGGTGTCCGAAGTCTACGATAAAGTGCTGCCACTCATGAATATGTCAGACTGCTTATACATGTGTTCCTTGATTGACTCTTAGGTTACTTCTCTATTGTAGTTGTTGTGACTAATTATAGAATAAATATATCTTTAATTTTTAACATATAATGCAAATATAATTATTAGTTATATTTTCTTGTACTATGTGGTAATTTTATTTTTAAGAAAATGCAAAGAATTTACTCCCTTAGAAGCACAAATTCCTGTATCAGGTTTTTCTTTTGGATCATCAACCAGCTCCCAAATCATGCCATAGAGACTTATTATTAGTTGTGAAAGCACAGCCTCTCTTCGGTTTATTTCTGGCTAGCTCTTCTAACTGAAATTAATCTGTTTCTCTTTATCTGTCTTTTGCCTCATGGAACTTTACTTTTTTTTTCTTTCTGTATATTTTACTTTCAGTGCTTCTTATATCTGTCTGTTGGCTCTCTGACTGGCCCTGGGAATCTCCCTCTCTTTCTCCATTATTCTCTCCTCTCTTCTTTTTTAAATTCTGTCTTCTGAAGCCTACATTCCTCCTATTTGTTCTCTCTGTCAGCTTGACCCACGTATCCACCTCCTGCCAGGCTATTGTCCATTCAACTCTTTGTAGACAATCAGGTACCTTAGGTAGGCAAGGTGAAACAAATGGAACAATCTCTACCTAATTCAAAACACATCTTTACATCATTTAACAAATACAGCAGAAACAAATGCAACACATCTTTACACAGTTAATATAATACTTCACAGTATAAGCAAATGTAACACATTTTTTGCTTCTTAAAATAATATTCCATAACCTTTCCTGGTTTTTGTCTAAATAAAAAGGAAAAGTTTTAACTTCAATATAGTAAAGCTATATACAACAAGAACAGTTATCAAATAAGATTAAATTTACAATATCCAGTTCATTTGTATTTGACAAATTCAGAGAAAATGCTCCATTATTACCCATCTTGGTAAAATAAAAAGTTTTGTACCTAATTTAACTTCTATCATAATTAAGGCAACCTATAACTATAATTATCTAGTCTTCAACTCCAACCAAGACCCCATAAGGATATACTAGTGCCTGAATAAACAGAAAGTGTAGTCCAAGCCACTTCCAAAATGACAGGAGACATCTGCCTGCCAAGACAGTCATTGAAGGTTCCTCTGCAATTTTGGGACATCCAATCCTTGACCAACAGGCCTAGAATATCTGGCAGACTTTTCTATGAAGCAGGAAATTTAAAGGACTGTTCCACTTAATCTTGGCACAGTTCAGCAGTTGCTTTCCTATGTGACAAACATTCATAACCCATTGAATAACTAAAAACCTCCTACCCCCACCCTTGGAAATGTGAGCATTGTTTGTCTAGACTGTTTCTGTTGTCTGTGGGAGAAGGAATGTTTTTAGGGAACCTGAGAAAATTGAATAATGGTCAATTCCTGGCAAAACCTGTTATAACATTTGTTGCCCAGTCTCTGTACAATGCAAAAGCACAAGTGTTATCTACAGTCCTGGCTACAATAGTCTGTAAGGTTGGATCTTCTCAAGCAGCAGCCTTGAAGTTGCTTTGGATGCAGAACTCTGAGAAAACTGCAACAGAGGCACTCGGAGAGGCTGGATTACCTGGGCCACCTGTTTTCATTGATGTTTGTTCTTCTTGCTCTGAAACCATACTAGGTCCTCCACCACAGCTTTGGTGGCTGGATCCACCCCATCCTTGGTTCTGTGAGAGCAGAGCAATAAACTTGTGGGCCTGGTCTAGAGTTGCATTTGACCAGCAACTGCATTCAACCTTCAACCACCCCAGCTCTGCAATTCCAGGGCCTGTGACACAAAAGGGAATTTTATATAGGAGTTTTGCTGCTACTTTAACATGCAGGCTGTTTAAGTGTCCTGCTGTATTGCAGATCTTCTTAAAGGCCTCAGGGCCTATGTAGAAATTAAGGCCCCACTTTGACTGCCAAATGTACCAATGCTTTTACTTTTGAGCCACCAACAAGCTCTAAATCATGGCATAGAGACTTATTAGTATTGAATGCTCAGCCTAGCTTAGCCTCATCTCTAGCTAACTAGCTGTTTAAACTTAAATTAAACTGTTTCTCTTTATTTATCATTTGACTTAGGGCTTTTCCCCCTTTCTTTCCTTTGTATATCTTACTTTTATTGCTTTTCATGTCTGTCTGCTTAGATGTCCCTGGTCATCTTCCCCTCTTTCTCCCTCATTCGCTCCTCTCTTCTTTTCCCTAGTTCTTTCTTCTGGAGCCAAGATTCCTCCTTTTATTTATTCTTTCTGCCTGCCAGCCCCATTCTGCTTCTCTCCTACCTACCAATAGACCATTCACCACTTTGTTAGATCAATCAGGCACCCTAGGCAGGAAAGGTGAAATAAATGAAACATATCTCTAAGTAAGCACACATCCCTACATCATTAAACAAATGCAGCAGAAACAAATGTCACACACCTTTACACAGTTAAAGTAATATTCTACAACATGTTCCAAATTTATAAGTAAAAGATTTTATAAATTATATTTTTATTCAATATATACCCTGGAATGATAACTGATAGTTTTAATGCACTGATCTTCTATTATAAATAAAATAGAGAAGTAAGAAACAATATCATAGCAGCATTACATTTTTACTCATAAAAACACATATTTGTCTCTTGAATCATATAAATCAACATTATTATAATAGTACCATATATTTATGTTTTTATGTTGCTTTCTGTTATTGCCCAATACTCTAATTTCAACCTGAAAGATTTCCTTTGAAGTTTCTTATAGAGTGGCCAGTGACAACAAATTCACCTACCCCTTATGTGTTCAAGGCTACCTTAATTTATTCTTTCACTCTTAAAGTTAAAATGTTTATTTATACTTTACTTTCCTGTATGCTTATATTTTTATGTGTGCATGTGTGAGAGATGTTCTTACCATGTGTATATGTAGAGAGGGATGAATTTAGCACCGTTTTTGTTTTTATTAGGTTTACCTTAGTATTTGAGACATGGTCATCTGGTGAACAGTGAAACCAAGGCTTCTGCTAGACTTGCTAGTGCCCTAGGAGCCACCAGACCCAACATCCTAATTCCAGAGCTACAGCAGACTCCAGAGTGCCCTACTTTTACAGGGACACCAAATCTAAGAGACCATGTTGCTTATACAGAAAGCATTTTACCTACTGTGCTCTCTAACATACCTGGAAAGTTGTTTCGTTTTTCTTTTTTACCAGATTTAGGATCTTGATTGGAAGTTTGTTTCCTTTATTATTTTAAATATTTCAACCCAATGCTTTCTGTTTCTCTATGTTTCCATCATGAGAAACTTGCATATAGCTTTATTGAATCCCTTACTTGTAGGGATTGTATCAATTTCTCCTTTGGTATCTTATTCTTTGGTTGTTGTTGTTGATTTACTTTGATTTTACTAATTTTATTGTAATCTATTTCACTGTATATCTCCTTGATTTAACCCTATTTGGAATGGAATGAGATTCCTACATGTTCACATATGTGTTTTCAATATATTTGGACAAAATCTTGGCACTTTTTCTTCAAATACTCTCTCTGCCACTACACCCTCCTATGACTCCTCTCCCCCATTCACATTTTCCTCCTCTTCTTTTCTTTCCTTTTGGAACTTAAGTAAAAATTAGTATAGATTTGTATTCTTGTTGATGAACTACAGTATCAACATCCTCTTACCTGTTAAAATTTGCTTTGGAATCCAACTGGATTTTAATTGTTTTACTTTTCCCCTTTAGAGTACTTCTGTTTTGCTACTTTTATTTTTGTTATCTCATTTATATTTTTGTTTTGTCCATACATTATTCACTCCACTTTACCTGTTTTTCATTATCTTTTACATCATTATATGTGTGTGTGTGTGTGTGTATATATACATATATATATATATATATATATATATATATATATATATTAATTTTAGTTTTTTTCTAATAGATTTTCTGGGAGTTATGTAGACTGCGCTTCTATTTCACATATTTACTTTCCATTTGAGCATATCAAGTATTCTGGTTCTTTGTAAAAGTTTATATTTAAAAAAAATTGGACCTTTACATTCAATAATGTATTGTCTGCAAATTTATCTCCTTCGTTTTAAGTTTGTTATTTATTTTTTATTTAAAAATTAAAGTATTTTATGTAATATTTATACTTAATGTTCATATAAGGTGTTAGTACTAAACCCATCTCATGTCTTATTTCCTCTCCTCCAATCCCTTCCTTGTTAACTTAACACTCCTCACTTTTTCTTCCAAACTCATATTACCTATCTATTCATCTATTATCTGTCTTTATGCTATCTATCTGTTTATGCAATTTATCATCTATCTATCCATATATATATATATATATATATATATATATATATATATATATATATATACATAGCATACATAGCTCTCTCTCTCTTTGTACCAACCCACCCACACATACACACACCAACAGACACATGTAGGTACATTTAGTGCTGTCTGGCTGTCCCTATGTGTATGGGTGTTGGCTTTGACTGTCTCCTGGACTATGTATAGCTTCTCAGTGCACACATTTATGAAGAAAATTGCCTACCTTTCCTCTCGCTGTTCCTCAGAGAGGTATAGAGTCTCATGAGCACCTCCTCTATCCATGCTGAAATTTTTGTCAAATACCAACTGAATGTTCAAACTTAAGAGTTTCTAAGCTTTCTCAAAGTCAGTGCCTTCCTCTAGCCATATATAGTGAGGTTTGTCTTCAATCCTTGACTTTAAAACTGATTCCTATGGAAGAAAAATATAAAAATGAAGAAGAGAAGGATAAGAAACCAATGCTTGAAATTCAGTAAAGGTTATTTCATCAAGGAAGAATGGACTAGAACAAAGGGGATACATAACAACAGTCATCAGCTCTTCACATGTATGTGTTCTTCACATGTATGCCTTATGTTCTCAGGCAGCAGCCAGTGCCCAGAACATAGCCCTGATTTGTAAAGGACATGGTCCTTTTTTGTCCATGCTCTGAATTAACAGTTTGTGCAGGTGTTTCTTGTAACTCTTTCATGGCTGTCTTTCGTTTACTGTGAGTTATACCTTAGATATCTTAAGGTGATGGGAACTCAGATTATTGATGAATAACAATAAGTCACCAAGCCTTTCTCTGGAAGTTTCATTCTTTAAACAGACTTTGAAGCTCTACAAGAGTAATATTATGGGTTATATCCAGATAAGTTTTGGTTGAGATGAGAATAATGTTTATGCTGTTCTGTCATTTTCTCACTATAGACTACATTTTCTATTGCAATTTTCTGCCTGTTAGAAGATGTATGTTACAATACATTTATGCTGTTCGTTTTTGTGCTTTATCTGTGACCTTGAATGGGCTATTGCAGCTCATACTGAGCTTCATAAATCCTAGAGCAAAATGATTACTCATTGCATTGTATTATTTAAAACTCAGGCAATTTCATTATAACACTGGCGCAGTTGGGTTTTAGAGATGGAGACCCCATTAAGGAGAAAAGCAGGACTCTCTAAAGGTGTAGGTTAGCATGATCTTTATTAATATATGTACTATCTTAAAAGTACATAACTTTTTAGAATTCTTTGAACTACACAAATAAGTTACTCACATTTGTATAAAAATGTTTATCTTAATAAAAGTATACATTTAAAGTAATAATAGGCAATAACCACAAATAGTCACATCTAAAAACTCATCTTTTTAAACAAAAAGTCAGTGTCTATGTGTTGCTTTTATTGGTTAATGAATAAAGAAACTGCCTTGGCCTGATAGGGTAGAACTTACGTAGGCGAGAAAGACTAAATTGAATGCTGGGAGGAATAAAGCAAAGTCAGAGAGATGCCTTGGAACCACCAGAGTCAGAATGCCAATCTTTGCCAGTAAGCCACTGCCATGAGGCAAAATATAGAATAATAGAAATGGTTGAATTAATATAAGAGTTAGCCAATAAGGAGCTAGAACTAATGAGCCAAGCAGTATTTTAATTAATATAGTTTCTGTGTGGTTATTTGATTATGGACAGCCGGGACGAATAAGCGGCCTTTACAGGTTATAGTTAAGTTAGTTAAGAGGCCGGCAAGTGGACATAGTGCAAAAATAAATAATCTTTCTATGATTGTCATCTTAAACAGATTGCCATTTTAAGAGAAAACAAATGTTAGGAGAGAAATACATTACAGGAGAAACCACATTTACCCAGTGTGGGCTATTTCTGGCAGAAAGTGCTTAATTAAAAGATCAGCTAATGGAAGACCTTTTTGAAAGCATGTCTTGATTTCTGCAGAGTTTTATTATTTGTTAAAACTTTATTCTGTGATATTTTGGCATTTAATAAGCTGCATATAGAGACAGAAAATTAAAACCTTCAGTTATAAACATCTAAGAACCTTGCCAGTCATGCTGTCACCCTGCTGGGCTATTAACCCACAGCATGATCTGACAGATATTAATGCACTTAAGACACAGGAAGGCCAGTGATTAATGAATAGGAAAATGATCTGTCTGTTATCGCAAACCACATTTAGATAAATAAACCATTCCTATACCATTTATTATCACCTTTGTTAGGGAGACTTACGCATGTAGTGATTGGATCAGTACTGTTAACCATAGGAGAAAGGCAATTTTAGGCAATGGACAAAACACCCCAGCAGCTTAAAGGTGGGAATTATAATTGGAGTCTGTTGTAACCACTATGACTCAAATCGTATTGATTTAACCAACCATGAAGTTTTTCAGCTTTGTGAGACACAAACACTGGGCAGAAACCCTGTTGCGTGTTGCCCAAAAGCCTAAGTTTCATAAAGAAAGCTCAAATTTCATAATATAAAGAGGACAGAAATATAAAGCGAATAAATATTTTAAAGTACTCTCTGAAAAACCAAGTTGTGTTGACCACATGTATACTTCATGGTCCAATAATGCATAATATCAATATCTAAAACATCTCTTGAGAGAGAAACTTCATTTAGCACCATTTTAAAACTTGCAATCAACTAGGGGACAAAATCCAAATGTCTGTTTTATAAGAACATACTCTTCTCCACCACAGAATCTGTGGTCTCATGACAATTGCCCCTGAAACTCACATCTTCATTATGTGAAACCATGCATGGTAACAAATCCATTGTTATAATTCCCTCCACATAGTCATTCTCATGATCAAGTGGAATACATAAAATAAGCACAGTAAGATATTAGAAAGGATAATATAGTTATAATAGACTAGAAATACCTTGCCATAATCAGTATGTTTATGCTAAATGTGTTATTAGACAAACTATGGATTAGCTGAATAAATGTATTTTGATGCCATGACATTTAATTAAATAATCTAGATGACAACCAAATGACTATCTGCTAAATATTCTATACGAAACAGAAACATACCGGTAATTGAGATCCCTTGTAATGGCTTTATTGAAAAATGTCTTCCATGGTCTTCAATATTTGTGCACTTGGTCCCCAGTTAGTGGTGGTGTTTTGAGGGGGTTTAGGAGGTATGACTTTGATGAATAATATATGCCACTAGAGATAGGTTTTGAAAGTTTAAAACATCTTGCTCTCTTTAGTTCTTTGTTTCTTATTTGTACTAGAATTTGTAGCTCAAGTTCTGATCTCCAAAATATACAAACAACTCAAGAAACTAGACACTAAAACTCTAATTAACCCAATTAAAAAATGGGGTACTGAACTGAACAGAGAATTCACAACAGATGAACTTCGAATGGCTAAAAAGCACTTAAGGTCATGCTCAACATCCTTAGCGATCAGGGAAATGCAAATCAAAACAACTTTGAGGTATCATCTTACACCTGTCAGAATAGCCAAACTCAAAAACACCAATGATAGCCTATGCTGGAGAGGATGTGGAATGAGGGGAACACTCATCCATTGTTGGTGGGAATGCAAACTTGTGCAGCCACTGTGGAAATCAGTGTGGCGGTTTCTCAGGAAACTGGGAGTCAACCTCCCTCAGGACCCAGCAATTCCACTCTTGGGAATATACCCAAGAGATGCCCTAACATACTACAAAAGCATTTGTTCAACTATGTTCATAGCAGCACTATTTGTAATAGCCAGAACCTGGAAACAGCCTAGATGCCCCTCAATAGAAGAATGGTTAAAAAAGGTGTGGAGCATATATACATTAGAATTTTACTCAGCGGTAAAAAACAATGACATCTTGAATTTTGCATGCAAATGGATGGAAATAGAAAACGCTTTACTGAGTGAGGTAAGCCAGACCCAAAAAGAGGATTATGGTATGTATTCACTCATAAGTGGATTATAACCGTAATTAAAGGTCTTTGAGCCTATTATTCGTGATCCTAGAGAAGCTAAATAAGAAGGTGAACCTGACGAAAATCATGTAGCTATCCTCCTGGAGATCGGAAATAGACAAGAGTGCCAGGTAACCTCGGGTGCATGGGGGGGTGGGGGTGCTTTTGGAAGGGGAGAGGGTTAGAGAGAAGGGAGTAGGGGAGAAATGGGGAAAGATCGGTTGCCTGGGATGGGAGGGAGGGTGAATGGATAGATATGGGATCAGGGAAGTATATACCTCAACTAAGGGAGTCATTTTGATGGTTTACAAGAGACTTGAGTATAAAGGGGATCCCAGATCCAAGGAGAGATCCCCAGATTGTTCTCTGGACAGAGGAGAGGGTGCCTGAACCGGCCTTGGCCCACAACCATACTGATGAACATTTTGCTCCCTAGGTCCAAACGAGAGGCTGAAGGAAGGAGAACATGAACAAGGAGGGCAAGAGCAGAGGAAACCTTCGTCTGACGTTGGATGGCGATAAAAAAGAAATCAGGGCTGCAACACGCGCCATCACCCACTGATACAAGGAGACTGAGAGTTCACCAAGGCCAGCTGGACTGGAACTGAATGAGCAGGTGATCTAACCAGATTCTCTGAATGTGGCCGGATTCCCTAGATGTGGCGGGCCCGGAGTCTTTCTGAAAAGCCATTGACAATGACACTGGGACTTGTTTCCTCTGCATATACTGGATTTTTGGGAGCCAGTCTGTTTGGATACTCACCTTCCTGGACCTGGAGGGAGGGGGGAGGAGCTTGAACTTCCCACAGGGCAGGAAACCCTGACTGCTCTTGGGGATGGAGAGGGAGGAGGAGAGGGAGTGGGGGAAGTGGGGGGGTGTTGGGAGGAGGGGCGGAAGTGGAAACTTTTATAATTTAATAAACTTAAAAAAAATAGTACATCTAAAAAAAAAAAAAAGAAAAGAAAATGTTATACTGGCTTGCCTGTAGCCTGGTCTTATGGAGGCACTTTTTTCAATCTGAGTTCCTTCCTCTCAGATGACTCTAGCCTGTGCCAAGTTGATGTAAAATTATCCAGAACAATATGTAAGAGATCCGCATTTATTATTAACATGGGATCACCGATGAGTCTGATGTCTATATAATAAGTCTAAAAAGGTTTGTAAAGCGAGACATTACATGTCATACCTATAAACTTGAAAGGTTTGAAGCAGGAAGTTTGCTGTGAGTTTGTGACTAGCTTGGGCTAAACAGAAAGTTTAAAAAAAGCTTTACTATGGTGTGAAATCCTGTCTTAGAAAAATGAGAGAAAGATATGTAAGCCTGTTTATTGCTAATGAAAAAAATAATATGAAGAAAACTTAGTGGAGAACTATGACAAGCACACTTCTATGTGCAACATTCTTTTATTTAATTGTCATATTTACAAAAATATTTGATTTCACATTTTTGAACTGTTTCACATCATTATTAAATCATTCTGTTTTGCAGCAACACTACTACTCATACTGAAAGACCTGTAAGAGATTTGGAATACCAATAAGAGAACTAACATTTTTGCAGAAATGCTTTTTATAAGATACTATCGTGTAGCCAAAACAATCCTGTACAATAAAAGTATTTTTAGAGCCATCACAATCCCTGACTCCAAACTCTACTACAGAGATACAGTACTGAGAACAGCCTGGTACTGGCATAAAAACAGACAGGAGGATGAATGGAACTGAATCGAAGACACGGGTATTAATCAACACACTTTTGAACACCTGATTTTTGACAAAGAAGCAAAAAATATCAAATGGAAAAAAGAATGTATATTTAACAAATGGTGCTGGCATAACTGGATATCAAAATGTAGAATAAAGAAAATAGATCCATATCTATCACCATACAAAACTCAAGTCTAAATGGACCAAAAACCTTAACATAAAGCCAGCCACCCTGAACCTCAGAAGAGAAAGTGGGAAGTACACTTGAAGGCATTGACACAGGAGACCACTTCCTAAATGTAACCCCAGTACCACAGACACTGAGAGAAACAATTAATAAATGGAACCTCATGAAACTGCAAAGCTTCTGTAAAGCAAAAGACATGTCAGCAAGACAAAACAACGGCCTACAGAATGGAAAAAGATCTTTACCAACCCCACATCAGACAGAGGTCTGATCTCCAAAATATACAAAGAACTGAAGACATTGGTCATGAAAATAACAAATAATCCAATGAAAACTGAAGTACAGACATAAACAGAGAACTCTCAACATAAGTATCTAAAATGGCTAAAAGACACTCTGATGACTAAGGATGTTCAGCATCCTTAGTCATCAGAGAAATGCAAACCAAAACAAATCTGAGAATTCATCTTGCACCTGTAAGAACAACCAAGATCAGAAACATTGATGACAACTTATGATGGAGAGGTTGTGGGGGAAAGGGAACACTCTTGCATTGCTGGTGGGAGTGTAAGCTGGTGCAACTCCTTTAGATGTCAGTGTGACAATTTCTTAAGAAAATTCGGACACAACCTTCCTCAAGACCGAGCATACCACTTTTGGGTATATATCGAAAGGATGTCCAACTGTGCCACAAAGACATGTGCTCAACTATGTTAATAGCAACATTGTTTGTCATAGCCAGAATCTGGAACCAACCTAAATGTCTTTTGATCAAAGAATGTATATGGAAAATATGGTACATTTATACAATGGGGTACTACACAGCAGAAAAAAAATGATGACATCTTGAAATTTACAGACAAATGGATGGAGCTAGAAAATATCATTTTGAGTGAGGTAACCTGGACCCAGAAAGATAATTATCATATGTACTCACTCATAAGTGGTTTTTACACATAAAGCAAAGAAAACCAGCCTACAAATCACAACCTGAAAGAACTTAGACAACAATGAGGACTCTAAGAAAAACATTCATCGATCTAATCTACATGGGATGTAGAAAAAGACAAGATCTCCTGCCTAAATTGAGAGCATAGACCTTGGGAGAGGTTTGAAGGTGGGGGGAGAGACAAGGAGGGGAGTATAAAAAAATGTATAGCTCAATAAAAATAAATATATATGTAATAAGAAGAAAAAAGATACTATCCTCTGCCAACATATAGTTTCATTGGCACATAGAAATTCAAGCATACTAAGATAAGTTAGGGGATTTGTACACGTCTTCTGTTTTTAATTAAAGTGGGACCTAGACTGAGTTTGGCCAGATACATTTGAAGTTTCCCATAGTGTTGTACTCAGTTTTCCATAAATGTGTGTAGCGATGCCAACAATTTAGAGGGGGATCACAGAGCATCCAATTTTATGTTATCTTACAATTCAATTTTGATGTGAGGCTAAAGGACATCTCTGAGATAAAATAATCTGTTTTCTCTGAGTGAAAAGTTCTATTGTTCAAGTAAAACTGAACAAGAGCCTATTTTTTTCTGTCTAATGAAAATGGGGGTTGGTGGAGAAGTGTTGCTTGTTTTATGGAAAATTCATTCCTTAGAGATACCTGCTGTATTTAGAGATGGGCACTGGCGTCAAGGAGAATTGCCTTTCTTTCTTGTCTGTAAATGTCAGGTGTGCTACAGAGCATACATACAAGTGAGCAATACAAAAAAATATGATTATCTCTCAACCAAAGCAAATTGAAAAGTTTCCCAGCAATACTTTGTGGAAAGAATATAGATTGTAAATTTTGTGTTGTGGTGTGTTTCTATCTCTTGGTAGGCTCGGGTTCATTGCAGGACCTTTGGCTTCTTGCTGCTCACTTCAGACACAGGTTAGATCACTGATTCTTTGATTGCTATGGATCCTCAAATCTTTGGAAAAAATAAAAAGAAAAAAGAAAAAATTATCCCAACTAGTAAAAGACATGTTCAACACCTGAACATCTAACTCCAAATTCTATGTGATGATCCTCCTAAGGTTTGGTGTTTCTGTCTTGTCCTGGTGCTCAGTAAAACTCACCCATTTGCTCCATATTGTCAAAGTTTAAAAATAAGCTGTGTTTCAGAATTGTATCAAGAGCTGGTGGTTATAGACATGTATTTCCCTTGAGAGCCCCATTTTGGGTGGTTAGTCCTTCCTTCCCTGAGATGCTCAGGAAGAGAAAAGCTGCTATTGTCGTCAGACGTTTTCCTGTCCTGGCTGTGCACTCCTGCTTCCAAATTACCACAAAGAGATTTAATATTATTTCTAAGTGATTATTACTAGCTAACTCTTGCATTTAAAGTAACCCATATTTCTATTTATGCTTTGTCACATGGATCATGGCTTTCTACCTAAGTTTCTACACATCCTGCTTACTAGGTGGCTGACTGGCATCTCCTTGACTCCATCCTTCCTCCTTCTAGAGCCCTCTGTGTCTGACTGTCCTACATATATTTCCTGCCCAGTTACTGCTCTGTTATCTTTCTATTAATCAATGAGAGTCATACATATTCAGTGTACTGTAAGCAGAGATGACGTTTTGGTTTTCTCGCTGCCCAGAAGTGAATAATTACACAGAAATTATATTAACTACAACTTTTCTGGTCTACCAGCTCAGCTTCTTATTAACTAACTCTTACATCTTAGATTAACCCATTTCTATTAATCTATGTATCACCACTAGGCTATTGCCTAATGGTTAGTTTCTGGCATCTGTCTCCTTCAGCAGCTACATGGTATCTCCCTGGATCTGCCTACTTTCTTTATATATCTCTGTTTGGATTTCCCACTTGACTGTACTCTGTTAAGTCATTGGCTGAAGCAAGTTTATTTATGAGCCAGTAAAAACAATGCATTTATAGAAGGACATTCCATATCAGTATACAGAAGGGTTTTCCCATAAAATGCTATCAAGCTTGATTATTACAGATAGAAAACTAAGATGTGCACCCTTCCTCCTTAGGTCAAACCTCTAATCTTCATCCTCAGTTACATGATGATATGTGTGTATGTTGCAACAATTTGTGGGAATCCTGGGGATTTTGCATCTTTGAAAATTTTCATTGTGTGCTAGATAACTCTAGACTCTCCCAACTCTTTGTTGTGCTCCTATACATGACCTTATACTTTTAAAATACAGTTTTTGATGGAAGAATTCCATCCAGAGCTTTGGGTCATTTCAGATGGTAGGAAGAAGTCATATCAGTTTCAGGTCAGTGCCCGAGTAACAGTACCATGAGAAAGATATTTGTTTCTGGTCCAAATTTTCACATCATCTCTGCTATTACTGATTGTTCAACTCCCAGCAGTGAGTAAAGTTATGTCATGTGACACAAAGCCAACTCCAACAACATCATGTTTGTATTTCTCTCACTGTTAGGTTGCTTTGTTTATTATAAACTTAAATGTAATATGAGCTCATGGAACATGAAAATAATGCCCTTTATAATTTTTTTAAGTTTATGATTGACAAGATGAATGGAAGGGTAGATGCTTGTCGCTGAGGCCTCCTTTCCAGCTCTAACAGAGAGCAGACTCACATGGCTACACCGTATGGGTCAGGCGGCACAGATTCTTAGCATTGGTTTACGACACTTATCGACTTATCGGTCACACCTGTGACAGTGATGTGTGGAGGCCATTTTAAACTCGTAGCTACCTTATGCAAAAAGCATACTTTCAATATTAAGAATTGCAATGCTTAGCCCATAAAGGGGTCTTTTGGGAGTTTCTCATCTTCATCAAGTGAGCACTGACTTGCTGATGACTTCAACTATTAGCAGGTGGAAAGTCCAAGACAATAATTTTGTAATTGAACTTGAACACTTTTCCAGCCAGGTACTTCATAAAATCTCAGTTTATGGTAAAATTTAGGATATCATTTGCTAAAATAGCTATCTTCCAAAGGTTTTATGAATCTTAAATTTTAGGATGCAATATATAATATTTTAATTAATAGATGTCCTCACCTAACATGAGAGTTAATTTTGCAGTGGTAAGCACATAGTAAACTAGCTGTCTTTCTTGAAATATGCTGTTAAATTTTAAAATCCTATGTGCTCCAGGGAAAGGCAGTGGGAAAGGGAAACAAAGTGTAACAACACAAAGATGTAGAGATAACACCAGGAGGCCCATTAATATGTGTGCTAACCTAAAACCAAAAAAAAAAAAACGAAGAAGAAGAAGAAGAAGAAGAAGAAGAAGAAGAAGAAGAAGAAGAAGAAGAAGAAGAAGAAGAAGAAAAGAAGACCCACCTGCCACTAATCTAAGTAATAGGTCATCCCAACTTTTTGGAGGAGTCACACAATAATGTGCTCTAATGCACAAAAAAACCTGGATATTAATCTCTTCTTTACATACTCACAGAGTAGCCCAAACAGGTTCATTATTCTTTTCAAAAAAATGAGAGTATTGAAGAAGCTTTCAGATAAAGAAACTGGAAGAATACCGTTGAGAGGAAAAACACATTTATTTAGGCCATAAAAGCATAGAATGGGAATTAAGACAATATTAGGAGGTATACTACCAATCATGTGGATTCTTTACAGATGTATTGACCAAGACTAATTAGAACACATAAACTTCAGAAAAGTTTGGACATTCACTAAGTCTTGTAGCACCAGATGACATTTGTCTTGTCGCTCTGCAATGACAACGGCACACATGAAGAATGTGTGCTGGCAAGATGGCAATACAAAACACAAGGTACAGATAGTTCTGACACATAGTACAAGTCACTTCTCGAAGCATTAGTGTGTGTGTGTGTGTGTGTGTGTGTGTGCGTGCATGTTTCTCTGTGTGTTTGCATACACGCTGGTGAGTACATGTACATGTGTGCTTGTGGCTGTGTGTGGGGGGAAAGAGAGAAAGAGAGAGAGATAGACAGAGAGAGAGAGAGAGAGAGAGAGAGAGAGAGAGAGAGAAAGAGAGAGAGAGTAATTTGGTGTTTAACTATGGTACATTACA
Organism: Myodes glareolus; assembly: GCF_982192425.1. Lineage (NCBI taxonomy): Eukaryota > Metazoa > Chordata > Mammalia > Rodentia > Cricetidae > Myodes > Myodes glareolus. The sequence continues at coordinate 10,238,581 of NC_142032.1, forward strand.
AAAGGAAGAAAACTGTTAGTCAAGAACAAGAGGACTCATTTGAAAGTTTTCCCTGAGATTAGTTCAATCACAAGGCATCCCACTTCCAGGGCACTAGGTAGAGAATGCAAATGTCCTCATCTTACACACCATTAGTATTACAGGCAGGGCTCTTGAACTGGTACCCAGAAGGTCACATGAAATATAGAAATAGATGTTGCTCTTGGAGATGTTAATGGTACCACAGAAATCAAGATCAATAGATCTGGATGAGAAGCAGGGTGTTTAGACACAGGTGCATTCCCAAGTCCCATGTACTGATAGATTTTAATTTTTTTCTTAGCTGTGTGAACTTGCATAAGCTTATAATTTGTGTGATCCTTAAATACATCATTTATGAAATGAGAATAATTATATATATTCTAGATCAGTGAGGTCCAATATAAACAATGCAATATTTAATATGCTGCATGGAAACAGAAAACTTTAAACAAATGGCCATTAACCTTATAAGTTATGATAATATTAATAATATTATGATAATTGTTGCTATCAAAACATTCTTAAATACAGGGCCTTCATTGTGATCAGGAGTCTTTTTGCTAGGATGTTAGTTTTCAAAGTTGTACTGTTATTATACCAACATACAAATAAAGAAAGTCATCTCCAAAATAGGTTTGCAATGTTATCTTTGTTTAACAATTCTTCTACCTATATTCTATAACCCCAAAACACTAGCATTATTATTTGAGAAGTGGTCATGCAATATTTCTGCAGCACTAAAAAACCAGACATTCTCATCTCTTCAATCCCTGGTGTGCTTCAGGGCCACTGTGAAGGGTCTTCCATACTTTGCACAGGAGGCAGTCTGACCTCTGCATTTCCAAAGGATCCAATTACCACACAGTCTCATTCCTCACAATAATTCTGGTTCCACTTTTACAATGCATGCCCTTTTGGTATTAGAATCTCAAAAAAAATACACAGTAAATCTTTTCAAGAGAACAAATGTTATCTGCAACAATTTTCAGCTGGTTCACGTGAAGCACTACCTAGGCTGCTCATCCGGGCCTTAAGCACCCACTACTGGTAATCTCAATGAAGTGACAGAGCAAATGGCATATGTAGATATAGAATGCTTCCCTAATCAAAGGCATAGTTCACTACTTCTAGAAGTTAGGAAAGAAGCATGAAGCTGATTACTTCAATGAATAGTCATTAGGAACCAGTTTGACCCTCATATTAAATTAGGTGTTTTTGAGCCTCTGAAACCATGGGATAATTTTTATACTTTAAGTCTTCAAATATGTAAAATGATTTTTATGGCAAGCTAAGAAAACTTACTGGAAAAGGAATACATTTTGCCAAGTACTCTTGAAAATTACTTACCACATTGGATTCCTTCACAAAGTATATGGTTTTGTAGATATGAAAACTGCTTATAAGCGAACAATCCTCAAATGTAGGGACTCTCAATATGTTCACAGTTGTCCTACAGAAAGGTATAGATTTTGCTACAGAGAAAGCTGTTGAGTTTTATTTCACTTGAACACTTTGCCTCAATATATGATGTATTGAAACATTGGCAGGTTAAAAATAACCAAGAAAAACTAGTTTCTATAAAAAGTCATGATTCATTCATTCACATAGCTAAGATACCTAAAGGAAATTACCCATAAGATTATATCTTTGCTTAAAAGTTGCTTCAATTCTGTGTGTGTATGTGTGTGTGTGTGTGAGAGAGAGAGAGAGAGAGAGAGAGAGAAAGAGAGAGAGAGAGAGAGAGAAAGAGAGAGAGAGAGACAGACAGACAGACAGAGAGAGAGAGAGAGAGAGAGAGAGAGAGAGAGAGAGAGAGAATTTTTTACAGTGTAAATCATTAGTTGGGAAAACAGGCTTGAATAAATTAACAAACTCATTCCATTTAAATGTGGTCACCTGCTTCGCTATTTGTGACCACAATATTAGCCTGAAACTTTTTTTGTACTTTGCTGAGATCACTTCTGCAAATTTTATGCACCTTTTTCCCCCACCAAAACTACTCTTGTAATGAGAAAGAAATGTTGGCCTCTGTGATGCTCAGCTTAACTGTACTGAGGAATAACTATGAGTAACTCCCCTGAAATCTTCTCTTAAAGACTGTTCATGGAAGTTGAGTCTTTTAGTCTAAATGTACCTTAAGATATTTCTCAAATTCTCTTTGAACATCGAACAATTTTTGCATATGAGTAATTCATTTTCTACTTGTTATAATGAAGGACCTAGGAGTTTTTATCTCAGTGACTTTCTTATGAGTCAGAAACTATGTGTAAGTTTATCTAAATAGTTGCTTTCTAATGAATTCTAAGAATTAACATGGGTTGTTTTCAAATGGTCATAGCTGAAGAAAAGTGAATCATGGGAGATAAATACTGATTAACCAACACACAATAAAATCAGGAGAAAAATACATCTTTTGATTAAGAGAATAATTTTCTTCAATATTGCAATATTAACAAAATATTATATATACTGTTAAATATTAAGTATAAATTTGAGTTAATTATATCCATTAATAATATCATATGATCATCAACACTAGTTATGTCCATAATTCTGCTTGCTTTGTTCAGTGTTAACTCTTCAACAAGTGGATAATGACTCCCCAGCTCACTCTTTACCCTAGAACTATAAAGCAACATGCTTCTATATTTGATATCTATAATTGATATCTCAGGACATTTTGTGGCAATAACAATTAAAGCAATCAATACAGCTCCTTACCTGTGAATCTGGATATAGAGAGTTGTATACTGACAGGTGCCCAGTTTCCCGTCTTCACTGTTTGTTTACTTAACTCTGTAAGATGAATGAGGTAAGAATATCGCCAAGTCTGAATTAAAGAGAATGCAGAAAGGAGGTAGGAAGACAGTTCAGCAGAGCTTGGTCTTCTCTTTCAAATGATACAGATGCAATTTCCAGCACATTCTTGGTGGCTTCCAACCACCTCAAACTCCAAGACTATGGATCAGCGACTCTTGTATAAAATATACCATTCTTCTCTCGCACACACAAACCTTTATGGCCTATGAGGGCTCGGAATGAGATAAGGGCCATTAACAAAAACACCTTGAGGAAGATAATTAGCAAAATATTATAGTACATTTATCTGCTTTTTTATTAATAGAAAATTGAGAAACATTTAATTCAAGGATTCTTTTAAGATTATGGTTCTATGAAATTCTAATGAAGGTATCTTGATGAACATAAGCTATCATTTCTGTGAGTAGGAGGGTTGACCCAATATGGATACATTAGTTATATCACATACTGTCAAATACCTAAAACGGCTGCAGTGTTCAGCTCTCTTACCTTTCAGGAAGAAGGAGATCCTCTAAGGGTTCATGGTGGTGCTCGCAGTTTCATTACTGCGTATATGTTTTTATATAGTTTTATATAAAACTATATAGGTATAGTTTTTATTAGATTCAGCAATTCTTGTAGAGTATATTGTGATTTATATTATTTATTCATGTGTATTTTCACATTTTGTTAGTCAGTTATGTTTAGATTCCTTCAGTATAGTTTCTGTTAAAATTTGGGTTTGTTCCTCTCCCACTCTGTTGATCTGGCTATATTTCAATATAAGTGTATTGGTTTAAAATAACTGATTATAAATTTAGAAAACCATTAGGAAAAATAATAAAGAAAATCATACCGATACATAAGAGAGCAATTCTTTTTATTTTCTAAACTGTAGATGGTCACTTTATTCTCTAGGTGTGTTTTAATAAAGAAGAATAAGGGTTGTTTTTATTTTAAATATGCTTTAATTTATGCTATTTTGAGTGAATATTCAAGGTTATATTGAACTTTTAAAGGAATATGAACAGTGTGTGTGTGTGTAGGTGTGGGTGTCTATTTATGTGTGTGCATGTGTGGGTATGTATGTGTGTAGATGCATGGGTGAGTATGTGTGGTGTGTGTATGTGTGTGTACATCTGTGTGTGTATAGGTGTGGGTGTTACTGTGTATGTGTACATGTGTGGGTTTGTATGTGTGGGTATGTATGTGTTGTGTATGTGGATGTGTATGTGGATGTGTGTATATGTACATGTGGTATGGGTGTATATGTATGTGTATATGTGTGTATATGTGTGTGTGTTTGTATGCATATGTGTGTGGGGGAAGGTGTGTATGTGTGTGTGTGTGTGTAGGTGTGTGTGTGTATTGGTGTGGGTGTATGTGTGTATATGTGTGTGTGTTGTTGTGTTTGTATGTGTGTGATGTGTGTATGTGTGTGGTGTGTGTGTATGTGTTTGGGGGAGTGTATATGTGTATTATGTGGAGGGTATATTTGTAGGTGCGTGTTTATGTGTATGTGTGGGTGTGTATGAGTGTGTGTATATGTGTGTGGGTGTGAGTGTGGGTGTGAATTAATAGGTAGGATTCAGATATATATTTTTAATACATTCTCTTATTTTCCTGACACTATTTAGCTCTTTTCTGAGTTTTCTATTGAGAATTCACAGATTAAAACTTTACCTGTGGGGTGTGGTTTCTCACCATTGTTATAGGAAAGTAAATCTCTCAAATGTGCCCTTTCTCATGTAACCTGTATTTTCTTTCTTGATTCTGTAAAATAGTATTTGAATTGAAATATACGGTGAGATTATCCTAAAATCATTGACAAATAAAAAGTCTATTTATTTTTATTTCACAAGGTTACATTGCACATTGATTACTTTTTCGTCATTATTTGTGTAATTCCATGAACATAATCTATCCCAGATGTAAGATTGAAAATAAGATTTCCAATAAAATGTTGTGATTTTTGGCTCAGTGGTGCTGTATACATGCACTTAATTTTGTTACAAACTATATTTTAGATGCTATAATTCATGACATTTTTTAAAATTTCAGTTTCCAGTTATTTTAAATGTAGATAGAAATTGAATACTTTTGTTTATTTGTGTTATATCAAAGAAAAATTATGTTTTGTATTGATTTTGTGTGACCTCGTTTTATATTCTTGACAGAAAAAGCAGGCAATGAAAGTTTTATTTTATTTATTTACATTTTAGATGCTAAAATAATATGTGCATTTATGTATTGATAGCATTTACAATACCAGTATTTGTCCATAGCCAATATATACTGAATTTTGAGATTGCTTGTCTCTACATTATGAGAATGCAGAGAGATAAAAATTTTACTACTAAAACCATCTCAGAGGAATAGTGGGTGTAATGTGTACTATAAATTAGGAAAGTATTTTTTTTAATTTCTTTTTTAATTCCTTAATTTCATAATCCTTTTTTTTAAAACTACAGGACGGTAAAAGATAATATTGTAGAAGTAGGCTGCTTGTTCGTCCCGACTGCCCAGAACCAAAATAATCACACAGATAACTGTATTAATTAAAACACTTCTTGGTCCATTAGTTCTAGCTTCTTATTGGCTAACTCTTGCATGCTAATTTAATCCATTTCTATTAATCTGTACATCACCACAAGGTCGTGGCATTCCAGCAAAGTTTCCACACATCTACAACCAACCATGGATCCATGGCATCTCTCTGACTGTTTTCCTTCTCCCAGCATTCAGTCCAGTTTTCCTCACCTACCTAAGTTCTGCCATATCAACAGGCCAAGGTGGTTTCTTTATTCATTAATGGTAATCACAGCACACAGAGGGGACTCCCACATACCTCCCCTTTTCTGTTTAAATAAAAAGAAAGGCTTTAATTTTAACATAGTAAAATTACATATAACAAAACAGTTGTCAAGCAAGAATTACAGTTACAATATTTATATTTATTTTATCTTTTATCATAACTAGGGAAAACTATAACTATAACTATAAATTCTTTAACTCCATCAAAGACTCCAGAAGGATATGATATTACCTAAGTAAATAGCAAGTGTATTGCAAGCAATTTCAAAAACTCTAGAATTGACAGAGACATCTTGCTGCCTGGACAGTCACCCAAAGTTCTTCTGTACCCTGGGGCATCTAACCTTCAGTTCATAGGCCCATAGTATCCAGAAGACTTTTCCACAAAGCAATTTAACCTATATTAACAGTTTGTCAGTCACTTTCTTCTGTGTTCTGAAGAGTACCTGGTAGACTCTTTAATGAAGCAAGAACCCCAAAGGACCATCTCACCTTTAGGTGAGTCATTTCTCTGTGGGTCCTGTGTGTTCAGTTTAGCATTGCAGGCAAGAGCAGTTGCTTGCCCAAATGGCTAGCAAACTCCATAAGGAGCCTCTTCGATGCTCATAATCCTCTTGAAGTTTGGTAGATGCCAATTTTTCCTCTTGAAGAAGATTGGTGCTGTCAGGAGCAGATGTGTCTCACTGGCATGAAAAGTCCTATGTCATTAAAACATTTTAAATGCCATATTCTGAAGGTCTCTGAAAGATTTGAACAATACCTATCCAACTGAAGTTTATCTCCACACATTCAAAAAATCCAAGTAACATGACTACAAGCTTGACAATTATAGATGATTTCCCATTAACCTATATTTCTTAATTATATTTTGAATGAGCTACACAAACACAGTACCTTAATCAAGATCAGAAATACATATACATATAAAAAAATTGACCTTAAATTTGTATCAATAAACCAAGATCCCACCCCTTCTCCATCTTCACTTTAAAAGGGGCAGGCCTCTCACATGCTTCAAGCTGCCATAAGGTCAAGCACCTTCCCCTGTATTCAAGCTGGGTCGGGCAATTCATCAGGAAAAAACAGATTCCTAAGAGCCAGTCAGAGCCCTGTGGGCAGCTCCCAATCCCAATTATGAGAGTCCCACATGTAGATCAAGCCATACAACTATCACATATAAGCAGAGGGCCTAGTTCGGTCCCAGACTGCCTTCCTGGTTCTTGGTTATGACTCTCAGTTTCCATGTGCCAGGCTAGCAGTTCCTGTGGTTCTTCTATGTTGTCCCTAACCCCCCTTCCTTCTCCCCCAGTTTCTTCCTTTTTCTCCTCCCCCTCCTCAGCAGAACTCCCAGTATGACAACCTGGGTAGTCACCAATCTGATCCCAGGAGATGACAAGTTCAGGCTGCACATCCACTACTGTTGGGAGTCTTAGCTGTGGCCTTTTTGTACTCGTGGAAGTTTTTCTTGCATCGGGCATCTACCTGACTCCATAATGTCTCATCTTATTTAAAAGACACCAGTTGACAATTTTGAAATATTGCCTATATTTTACACTTTGGGCCCAAGAATGATTATATTTCACCCATGTTAACATGGATAAATTTATAAACATTCTGTAATTGCATGGGTCTGGGAAGAGTAGCTTTACCTTTGTTGTGAAAAGGGGCTGGATTGGCAGGCCATTCAGCTTCATGATTGGAAGGAAAGAAGCCACAGTTTTTCCTGCCTGCATCCACTTTAATTAGGCAAATACTACTTTCAAAATATTTCAGTCAGGAAAGACACAAATACCAGACCATTTATTGACGTATGTTGCCTTTTATTTTACCTCTTTATGGCTTTGTGAGCTGACTTAGTAACATCTCTATGATATAATGCAGTTTTCAGATATTTGGTCATCATAATTCAAACTATAGAAGATAAATCCGAGAAAGTGGGTAAAGAAAGGTGCCTGCCTTCTGATATTTTTCCATATTATTTACTTTTATCACCTAGAATAAGACATTTAAATGCATCAGTGTTGTTTTGCAAGATTAATGGTGACACTTTCCATTAAGCCATGCTTTCAGTCTTATACATATTCAGACTATCTATTGCATCATTCTATGTTGACAGACAGTAAACACTATGAATATATGTATATGTGCATATATGAATACATATGCTATATTGTCTTCAGCCCAACATCTTTATATCTTAGAAGTGTCTAACATTACCAAGAATTTTGTAATAGCTGGCATTAAAAAAAAATCATCTAGCTTAGAAGTCACAGAATAAATTCATGAAAAAGTTAAACATTACAAGATATACATAAAATTTTAATATAACAGTATAAAGGGATAGGCTAATTCATGCTCAGCAAATTTTTATTATATTGAAGAGAATAGAATCATTAAGGTGATAAGGAAATGCAATCCTTACTTCATTTCCTCACAGATTTTCTAAATGAACAGTAAATGTAGCAAACAAAATCCTTCTACTACTAGAACATTTATAAAAAAAAAACACTAAAGCACCTGGAAATGCAAAGGGAAGCCTCCCGGGTTGCAGGCACTTTGTCTGGTTCTGTGTGGTTGCACAATATATCCAAGAACACTGTGCTTCTCATGAATTATTAATGAGACCATTGTGTGTCCTGGATTTCAATCACAGATAGAAGCCACTTCTAGTGGACATCCTCTTATAATTAATTAATCTCAAAAAATATGTGGAAATATTTTCAAGTGATTCTGTTCCTTTGCTTAATAAGCACATCTTGTCAAGAGGAGCAAAACATTTGGAGAGTCCCTTTTCTGGCTTCATCACTTACTTAAAGATAATAACTAATTTACAATCAGATAACATTTCGAGTTTGATTTTATTCCACTATTTATTGTGAATTTTTTTTAGATAAAGAAAAAGTATTAATACAGTCAGCTAAGATAAAGGAATATTTAGGAATACAAACATTTTGTTTTCTCTCCTTTCATTTAAATATTTCTAATCTCATTTGGTAGTAAATTATTTTCTTTTATAAATTTTTTTTACATTCAAATTTACTCTTCAACTTTACCAAAAGACTAATATGTGATGACTATGGCAGGCTTCATCACAGTGCTAAAAGTTTAACTTTGGTTTCCTTTCCCAATCATCTGTCAACATAACAGAAGCTGTAATCTAATCTAGTATGATCATAAAAGTGTTATGTCATCATTCTTGCCAAACTCTCTCAAGTAAGAGAAAGCCTGCACCTCAGGAACAGCATTACTTAATGACAAAGAAACTGAGAATTAGGGTAACTCGATTGTCCTAAAGCCTATCTGTCATAATAGTTTGTTTGTTCATTTTTATTTGTTTGTTTTGTGAGACAAGGTTTCTCTGTAGCTTTGGAGGCTGTTCAGGAATTAACTCTCTGAGACCAGGATGGCCTGGAACTCATGGAACTCTGCGTGGCTCAGTATTTTTAATTGATTAAATTATGTGATAAATTATTGCTCATTGTACATGATTCATTTAAAAGTATGAAAAGATAGTTGGCATAGAGTGTTTGATAAAAAAGTTGTTGGATATAAATGTTTCTGATCATCTATGGAAAATGCTATTATAAAATCTTACGTCTGATTACCTTGTGATGAAAGAATGGCCATTGTTGAAGAATAAAGAGAAGTGGAGCTAATGACTATATAGATCCTTCTCCTATGTTCTAGTGCCATTTGTGTGGGAGGTACTCCTCATACACTAAAAGAAATGCATAAATCGTTGGCATACAAGTTGTTCTGCCTGTAAGATATACTAGGCCAATCATGGCACAGACATTGTGAGATTAGATAGCTGATATCTGACTTAAGACTCACTTCACAGGACAGAACCTATAACCTGTATTGTTTAGGCAACCACAAACCAAGAACCACTGTAACATGAGGGCCGGCTTGTTGGGGTTTTCTGTTCTGCCAGATACACCACAGCCGGCAAGCCCCAAAGAAAATCACACAGAGATCTCTATAAGTTATAAAGTTGATTGGCCCATTAGCTCAGGCTTCTTATTAGCTCTTATGAATTATATTAACCCATTATTCTTATCTATTTTAACCATATGGCTTGCTGTCATTTTTAGCTGGTAGGTCACATCCTGCTTCCTTGGTGGTATGTGAAGGACTGGGAGGAATAAGCTTTCTTCTTCCCAGAATTCTCCTGTTCTCCTTGCATCACCTCTACTTCCTGTCTGGTTTTCCCACCTATACTTCCTGCCTGGCCAATCAGTGTTTATTTAAAGCATGATTGACAGAATACAGACAATTCTCCCTCACCAAACCACAGTCTAGATTGTCTAGAATCTTAAGGTACAAATGAAACACTACTGGTATAAAATAATCACATATAAATAAAGTAACTCCTATAGATATTATACTGTACTCACAGATCAATATTGTATTATGCCATCACTAGAGAAGCTACCGCTGGCAGTATGTGGTAACAGATGTAGAGACCCACAGTCAGACATTATACACAAAGAAAGTCCTTGGAACATGCTGCTTTAAATGGGATATCTCCATTACATCCCTCTCCTCAGAGCTTAGGGAACCCCACAGAAGCGACAGAGAAAAGTAAGAGCCAGATTGTATAGAGGGCACCAGGAATAAGACTGTGTAAATCAACTAAGCAAAGCTCATATGTACTCACAGAGACTGAAGCAGCAAGCACATGACTGACACAGGTTTGTTTCTGGTCCTCAGCAAATATACTATAGCTTTCAGCGTAGTGCTTTTAGGGGACTCCTGAGTGTGTGAACAGTGGACCTCTGATTCTTCTTCCTGATATCAGAACTCTGTTCCTTGTGGTGGGTTTCCTTGTCCTGCAATTTTTTATTATATTTTATTTTGTTACGCTTCATTGTTATAATTTATGCTGTTCTTTACTAAAGAGAAGCAGGAAGGGAATGGATCTAGTAGAGAAGGGTTGTGGGGAAAAACTGGGGAAAGTATTGAGAGAAAAAACTTACATAATCCTAGAAAAACTATTCAGTTACACACATACACACACCACTGTATTACTGTATTTAAGCAGCAACTCTCCAGAGACCAAAATATCTTTTAAAGATCCTGATACATAGAAATAAGCCTGGCATTTTTACCATTCTACTAGGCATTTTTACCTATGAATTATTATTAAAATGATTTCTTCCTAAGCTTTGCTGCCTAACTTATTATATATATATATATATATATATATATATATATATATATGAATGAATAAGTAAATTCCTATGTAATTTTAAATGTACAAATATTGACATTGTTCTAAACACATTGATGACAGAACTATGGAGACATCCACTGCAGATGTGAATATGCAATAAAGACAATGTAGGAATCACTTGTAGTATCCCCAGAAACATTATAAAATTCAATAAAATTTGTACAGTGTGAATATTTGTTTCAACTTGGCTTTTGATGTGAATGTGGAAAAATAACCATAAGATGCACACAGTAAGTGTTATCTAATACAAAAATACCTGCTGAGGTAAGTAATCCTTTGAGATAGCCTGAAGAGTTAAAATGCATTATAACAAGATAAAATGGGATTAAATTGTAATCTTATATAGCAGGAGTAATAAGTCTAAATAAATGTGTATTTATAAAGATATAATGATCTAAAAGCAAGCAACTTTTGTAGTTATGTGCAAATTAAATTCATGTAAGTGTAACCTTAGCATAATCCTAAAAAACTATCAAGTTACACACACACACACACACACACACACACACACAGACACACACACACACTTGTATTTAAGCAGCAACTCTCCAGAGATCAGAATATCTTTTCTTCAATTTTTTTTTTTTGATTTTTGAAACAGGGTTTTGCTGTAGCTTAGATATTTATCCTGGAACTAGTTCTTATACACCAGGCTGGCCTCAAACTCACAGAGATCCACCAGCCTCTGCCTCCCAAGTTCTGGGATTAAAGGCATGTGCCACCGCTGCCTGGCTCAGAGTATCTTTTAAAGATTCTGATACTTAGAAAAAAGCCTGGCATTTTTACCATTCTATCGTGCATCTTTACCTATGGATTATTATGAAGATGATTTCTTCCTAAGCAATGCTGTCTAACTTATAATAATAATGTTAGTTTAAGTGGAATTTTGAAGATTAAAAAATAAAACAAGGATGTGTCATACAGCTGGAACTTAGGAGTTTCCTTTGAAGAGTCATCTAGAATATGACTTAGGTTAGTGATTAAGAAAAACAATTGAGTCGCAGTAGCCCAACTAGTTTAAATTCTTTTAACTTTAATTTTGGGGAGGAGTCAGAGTGCATCTTACCTGAAGCAAAGCTGTAAAAATAACTTAAAGTTAGACTAAGATGTTTTGGTTGAATAACTTTGAGGTGAAAAACTCAAGACAACAATCTAAAGTTTTAGAAAGGAACATAGTTGAGGTAGGAACTCTTTAAGGTCAGAGAATAAGAACAAAGTAGCCCAATTGTCATTAACTGATGTTCCGGTGCTGCAGGAGCTCCTTCTACTCCTTCAGCCAGTGGCGCTGAGATACCAGCCCATTGGGGCATCGTCTCTCTCTCTTTAAAAAAGCAGCAGCTGGAGTGTACGTATTAGCTCTTCTTGGAAGTTCTGGTAGAATTTTTCATTGAAACCATCTGGTCCTGGGTTTTTTTTTTTTTTTTTTTTTTTTTGGTAGGGAGGCTTTTGATAACAGATTCTAATTCTTCGCGACTAACAAGTCTATTTAGATTGTACACCTGGTCTTGGTTCAACTTTGGTATATGGTACTTATCTAAAAAATGTCCATTTCTTTTACATTTTCCAATTTTTTGGCATACAGGCTTTTGTAGGAAGATCTAATGATTCTCTGAATTTCCTCTGTGTCTGTGGTTAAGTCCCCCTATTCATTTCTGATCTTATTAACTTGTGTGTTCTCTCTCTGCCATTTGATTAGTTTGGATAGGGGTTTGTCAATCTTGTTGATTTTCTCTAAGAACCAGCTTTTTGTTTCATTGATTCTTTGGATTGTTTTCTGTGTTTCTATTTTGTTGATTTCAGCCCTTAGTTTGATTATTTTCTGTCTTCTACTCCTCCTGAGTGAATCTGCTTTTTTTTTTCTAGAGCTTTCAGGTGTGCTGTTAAGTCTCCAATGTGTGCTTTCTCCGTTTTCTTTAATTGGGCACTTAATGCTATGAAGTTTCCTCGTAACACTGCTTTCGTTGTGTCCCACAGGTTTGAGTATGTTGTGTCTTTATTTTCATTAAATTCAAGGAAGACTTTAATTTCTTTATTTCTTCCTTGAAACAGGGGTGATTCAGTAGTTGACTGTTCAGCTTCCATGAGTTTATAGGCTTTCTGGGGATAGCATTGTTGTTGAATTCTAACTTTAATCCATGGTGATCCGACAAGGCACAGGTGGTTACGAATATTTTTTTTTTTTTTTTGGATGTGGAAGTTTGCTTTGTTACCAAGTATGTGGTCGATTTTCGAGAAGGTTCCATGAGCTGCATAGAAGAAGGTATATTCTTTCCTATTTGGGTGGAGTGTTCTATAGATGTCTATTAAGTCCATTTGATTCAGTACCTCCAATAAATCTCTTATTTCTCTGTTAGGTTTCTGTCTGATTGACCTGTCCATTGGTGAGAGAGGAGTGTTGAAGTCTCCTACTACTAGTGTGTGTGGTTTGATGATTGCCTTGAGTTCTACAAGTGTTTCTTTTACATAAGTGTGTATTTTTATATTAGGGGCATAGATATTCAAGATTGAGACTTCCTCCCAATGAATTGTTCCTGTTATGAGTATGAAATGTCCATCTCCATCTTTTCTGATTGATTTTGGTCTGAAGTCAATTGTGTTAGAAATTAGAATGGCCACACCCGCTTGTTTCTTAGGTCCGTTATCTTTGAAAACCTTTTCCTAACCCTTTACTCTGAGTAGATGTCTGTCTTTGTGGTTGAGGTATGTTTCTTGTAAACAGCAGAATGTTGGATCCTGTTTTCATATCCAATCTCTTAGTCTGTGCCTTTTTATAGGTGAATTGAGTCCATTGATATTAGGTAATATTAATGACCAGTGGTTGTTGACTCCGTTTTTTTTTTTATTTTTATTTTTTGGGTAGTAGAGTTTGTGTGTTTCCCTTTTTTGAGTTGTGCTTGTGAAGGATCGCTAGATGTCTGAGTTATTGTAGGCAGTGTTGGCATTGTTGGATTCCTTGGGTTGTGATTGTTCTTCTATTACTTTCTGTAAGGCTGGATTTGTAGTTATGTATTGTTAAATTAGTTTTTATCCTGGAATATTTTGTTTTCTCCATCAATAGTGAGTGATACCTTGGCTGGGTATAGTTGTCTGGGCTTGCATCCATGGTCTCTTAGTTTCTGCAGTACCTCTAATCAAGACCTTCTGGATATCATGGCTTCCATAGAGAAGTCTGGTGTAAGTCTGATAGGTTTACCTTTATAAGTTACTTGACCTTTTTCCTTTGCAGCTCTTATTATTCTTTCTTTAATCTGTATGTTTTGTGTTTTGATTATTCCTTATTGTATTTCACAATATAGAAACAGAAGAGTCATACCCAAATTCTTTTTATGAAGCTACAGTTACCCTGATACCAAAACCACACAAAGACACAACGAAGAAAGAGAATTACAGGCCATTCTTACTCATGAACACCGACTCAAAAATTCTCAATAAAATACTGGCAAACCGAATCCAAGAACACATGAGGAAAATTATCCATTATGATCAAGTAGGCTTCATCTCAGAGATGCAGGGCTGGTTCCACATATGAAAATCTATCAATGTAATCCATCATGAAAATAAATGGAAGAAAAAAAAAACTATATGATCATTTCATTAGATGTTGAAAAAGCATTTGACAAAATTCAAACCCCTTTATGATAAAGGTGTTGGACAGATTAGGGATACAAGCATCATACCTAAAGATAATAAAAGCTATTCACAGCAAGCCAACAGAAAACATCAAATTAAATGGAGAGAAACTCAAAACCATTCCACTAAAATCGGGAAGACGACAAGGCTGTCCACTCTCTCCATACCTCTTCAATATAGTGCTTGAAGTTCTTCTAGCAATAACAATAAGACAACATAAGTGGATCAAGGGGATTCGGATTGGAAAGGATGAAGTTAAACTTTCGTTATTTGCAGATGATATGATAGTGTACATAAGTGACCCCAAAAACTCTACCAAAGAACTCCTACAGCTGATTACCTTTAGTAATGTGGCAGGATACAAGATCAACTCCAAAAAAATCAGTTGCCTTTCTATACACAAAGGATAAAGAAACAGAGAACGAAATCAGAGAAGCTTCATCTTTCACGATAGCCACAAATAGCATAAATATCTTGGAGCAACTCTAACCAAGGAAGTGAAAGACCTATTTGACAAGAACTTTAAGTCTTTGAAGAAAGAAATTGAAGAGGATACCAGAAAATGAAGGGATTTCTCTTGCTCTTGGATTGAGAGGATCAACATAGTAAAACTGGAAATTCTACCTAAAGGAATTTATAGATTCAATGCAATCCCCATCAAAATCCCATTAAAATTCTTCAAGGATCTTGAGAGAACAGTAATCAAGTTTATATGGCAAAACAAAAAACCCAGGATAGCCAAAACAATCTTATACAATAAAGGAACTTCTGGAGGCATTACCATCCCTGACTTCAAACTGTAATGAAGTTTCATTGCTACAGTAATGAAAACTGCTTGGTATTGGCATAAAAACAGAGAAATCGACCTATGGAATCAAATAGAAGACCCGGATATTAACCCACAAACCTATGAACACCTGATTTTCCACAAGGGAGCTAAAAGTATACAATGGAAGAAAGAAAGCATCTTTAACAAATGGTGCTGGCACAACTGGATGTCAACCTGTAGGAGAATGAAAGTAGATCCATATCTATCACCATGCACTAAAGTCAAGTCCAAATGGATTAAAGACCTCAATATTAATCTGACCACATTGAACCTGATAGAAGAGAAAGTGGGAAGTAGTCTACAAGACATGGGCACAGGAGACCACTTCCTAGGTAGAACCCCAGTAGCACAGACAATAAGAGAAACAATGAATAAATGGGACCTCCTGAAACTGAGAAGTTGCTGTAAAGCAAAGAACACTGTCAGTAAGACAAAAGGGCTGCCTTCTGACTGGGAGAAGATCTTCACCAACCCCTCATCAGACAAAGGTCTGATCTCCAAAATATGCAAAGAACTCAAGAAACTAGACACTAAAACTCTGATTAACCCAATTAAAAATTGGGGTACTGAACTGAACAGAGAATTCTCAACAGATGAAGTTCGAATGGTCAAAAGACACTTAAGGTCAAGATACTTAAGGTCACGCTCAACCTCCTTAATGATCAGGGAAATGTAAATCAAAACAAATTTGAGATACCATTTTACATCTGTCACAATAGCTAAAATCAAAAACACCAATGAGAGTCTATGCTGGAGAGGATGTGGAGTGAGGGGAACACTCATCCATTGTTGGTGGGAATGCAAACTTGTGCAGCCACTGTGGAAATCAGTGTGGCAGTTTCCCAGGAAACTGGGAATCAACCTCCCTCAGCACCCAGCAATTCCACTCTTGGGAATATATGCAGGAGATGCCCTATCATACCACAAAAGCATTTATTCAACTATGTTCATAGCAGCACTATTTGTAATAGCCAGAACCTGGAAACAACCTAGGTGCCCCTCAATAAAAGAATGGTTAGAGAAATTGTGATACATATACACATTAGAGTTTTACTCAGCAGTAAAAAAACAATGACATCTTGAATTTTGCATGCAAATGGATGGAAATAGAAAATGCTTTACTGAGTGAGATAACCCAGACCCAAAAAGAGGAATATGGTATGTACTCACTCGTAAGTGTATTCTAGACATAATTAAAGGTCTTTGAGCCTATAATTCGTGATCCTAGAGAAGCTAAATAAGAAGGTGAACTTGAAAAATATCATATAGTTATCCTCCTGGATATTGGAAGTTGACAAGATTGCCAGGCAAAACTTGGGTGCACGGGGGTGGGGCGGGGGGTGGATGTAAGGGGAGATATGTAGAGAGAGGGTAGAAGGGGAGGATTCGGGAAAGCTTGGGTGAATGGGATGGTTGGGATGGAAGAAGGGTGGATATAGGAGCAGGAAAGTAAATATCTTAATTAAGGGAGCCATTTTAGGGTTTGCAAGAGACTTGATTCTAGAGGGGTTCCCAGGTCCACAGGACGGGTTTCAATTCTACTGCATGGATTTACTTTGTGGGAATCTGGTTTGTTTAGATGCTTACCTATATAGACCTGGATGGAAGGGGGAGGACCTTGGACTTCCCATGGGGCATTGAAACCTGACTGCTCTTAGGACTAGAGAGGGAGGGGGTTGTGGGGAGGGAGAGGGAAAAGGGAGGTGGGGAGAAGGTGGAAATTTTTAGTAAATAAATAAATAATTTTTTTTAAAAAGTCCAATAGGGAGGACAGGGTAGATGAAGTTGAGACAGGACACTTGGCTAGCCTTGGGGCTTCTTAGGTGACTGATGAGATTCTAGTTCTTGACTTGGGTGGCATTTAAAAGAATGTTGACCTTATAATAATTATTATGCTTTATGATTGTCTTATCTTTTGCTCTATGTCTATGTTTTTCCAATGAAAACATATTAGTAAATGAAAACATAATAAATAAACAGAAGAATTTGAAAAAAATGAAAGCAGCAGCTGTCCTCCATTCCTGCCTGGCTCCCGACTACCTTATCCCTGAAATAATTTCACGGAAACTGTATTCATTTAAATACTGCTTGGCTCATTGTCTAGAAATGGGTTAATCAAGATGTGAGAGATAGCCAGCAAGAGGCTAGAGCTAACGGGCCAGGCAGTATTTAAATGAATACAATTTGTGTGTTGTTATTTTGGGTTAAAAGCTAGGAGTGCAGGAGCCAGGCAGGACAAAAAGCAGGCCTGCTTGCCTCATCACTGCATTCCTTTCATGCTAGGACTAGTTGATGACCAAAAATGATGATTAATTCCTTATACTCATTTCTGCCCTCATTCTCCTAATATAAGAAACTATTGATGAATGGGCATGTACCCTAAAGATTTAAAGTAGAGCTTATTTATTCTTTTTCATATATAAAAGTTTCTATTTGTGAATCTTTTAAGCTTTTTTTTAATAAAATTACCTTTTGATAAAAGTAATACAATGATTGTTCTTTTCTTTGTAACTGTAAAATTCAACTTGCCAGTAAAAGAATATCTTGCTTGTTCACACACTGTTAATCTATATAAGTTGCTTGAAAATGTATGTATGTGGGTTTTGGGGAGAATTTGCTTTTTGCTACTTGTAATCATGTGAGGGATATGGAAAGTGTGCTGGGTTTTTTTTGCTTGTATTCATTATAATCATTCACTTGAAAAATAGAAAGTAACCACATTTTAATTGTGTCTTATATACTGAGGTATCTTAGCTGTGAGGGAAAGACTAAAGATAGAGTTAAAATGAGTTAAAGGAAAACTTGAAGAAAGAGAGAAATAGAAAACATCAAGAAAGGGAGAGTTAGAAAGAGAATATCAAGAATGAGAGTTAGAAGGAATTAGAAGAACATCAAAAATGAGAGAAAAAAATCACTAGGCTAATAAAGAATAGTAAACATAGAGGAAGAATACAGAAAAGGTTTGAAGGAAACCATGCGAGTGAGTGTTTTTTCCCTTAACCTCCTCAGAAAAAAAAAAGTCATAGTAGAGGCAAACTCTGCTGATTTCCTTTGATCCCTGCACTACTGGGGCTGTTCCCAGAGAGGGAAAGATAGCAATGTTATTTCCTAGGGCCTATGACCTGTGTAGTTATAGGTTCCTGTCACTGGTAAGTGGAAAGTATGGGCTCCATGTTGTGAAGAATGTCTTAAATCTGGTCAGAGAGTGCTATAGTTACTCCTGTAACTTGCCTGTAACTATGGCATTGCTGGACTTCTCCTGGCAGGCTAGTCATAACTATAGCTCACAAGGTTTAGAGCTTGACAAGGCTTATGATGACATTTCTCCTCCAGTAGCATGCATGACTTATGGTTATACCAACAGACTAGTACATCTTTCAAACTTCATCAGATGGACTTCTTTTTTCAGTAGAGAGCAAATAACATAGATTCCCAAAACTGGTCAAGATGCAGAGAATTGGAGACCAGGAATGCTCAGCTTTAAACAAGACATCAATATCATACATATATGAACCCTTTCTATCACTCAGGGATTGTTGTGAAAGATTGAAGTAAAATATTGTAAGAATCAGAAGTAGTAAATTATTTTCAAGAAAGAACAAAGACCAGCATTTTCTAAAAGTAGCAAGATAATGAAATATATAAATTCACAGTGGCTGTTGCAGTATGCACAATACCTAGGCAAACTCAAGACAGACAAAATTTCAGCATTCAGAAGTGAGGTAACCATGAAGTCCCACCTTCGCTAGGAGCTATGTATTAGGAATTGATGGTCACTGGAAGAAGAATAGTCAGTTTTTCTTGAAGGTGTGGCCCTGTAGAAGTAGAATATGCTCTAGTAAGTGACCATACTCCTATGAAAGTCTACCAGGTAGTAATTTAACTAGATTAGTTTTGACAAGTTGACTGTTAAACAATAGAGTGGATTTGGAAGGAGTTGGGGTAAGGGATGAATATGAAATTGTAAAATAATTATTTCAAGTTTGAGGTGCCTCATTTTGCTGCTTCTTTCCTTCTTTTAAATTAGCACAATACCAAAAGGAGAACATTATCTGGAACCGTAGTGACTACCAGCATAAAAGAGAATTGTAGACAGACATTCATCTTTCTTACAATTTTAAGAAACTCTTCAGAAATCTGTTCATTTTACCTCAGAGGTAATTATAGAGAAAAATTCATGATTAAAATATCTGAAATCAGGGAGAAACAAAATAGGAGTCTGGAGTCATAAAATCTATCACATGATGCTTGTGGTGCCATGTTAAATCCAGCTTGAGTGTACTAGTCAATTTCATAGTTCACCAACTATGTTCAATTAGTTACCTTCAAAAATGGTTAAAAGTTCAAGCTAGGTTAATTCTCTCAATAACAATTATCTATGCCAACATCAGAGGCCACATAGTTAGCAGATAGCTAGCTCTGCCATTTCAGAAAAGTAAAGAGGTGGAATTAACCTGATTTGCAAAATTAAGGAGTTATTTTCTTTCAGACAATATTAATATCTGTCACAAGGAGGGGGGCTGCTTGCTCATCCTGACCACCTGGCTACCTTAGTCCCAAAATAACCACATAGAAACTGTACTAATTATAACACTGCTTGACCCATTAGCTCTAGATTCTTATTGGCAAACTCCTACACCTTTATTTAACACATTTTTATCAATCTTTATATCACCATGAGGTCGTAGCCTACCAGAAAGGTTTCAGCTCGTCTACCTCCAGCTGTGGGTACATGGTGTCTCCTCACTCTGCTTCTTCCTCCAAGAATTCAGTTCTGTCTTCTCTGCCTATCTAAGTTCTGCCCTATCATGCCAAGCAATTTTTTATTCATTAACCAATACAAGCAACACACAGAGGGGACTCCCATATCAGTCAGCCTAATCTAGGAGAGGGACTACAGGCCACAATCATGTGGTGATACACAGATTAATAAAAATGGGTTAAATTAATATGTAAGAGTTAGGCAATAAGAAGCTAGAGCTAATGGGCCAAGCAGTGATTTAATTAATACAGTATCTGTGTGATTATTTCAGCTGTAAACTAACCAGGAGGCTGAGAACCAACAATAAATAAATAAATAGATAGATAGATAGATAGATAGATAGATAGATAGATAGATAAAATTGCAGCTCTGTTTACATATCCACTTAATTTAGCTAAATAAAAATTAGAAATGGATATTTTATGAAATATTTAATGAACTAAAGATTGCTTTGACCTAGGAATAGAGGTCAACGATAAATTATAAAATGCAAAGTGTTTTATATAAAATTTAATCTGTGTATACCAAGATATACAACAAAATTACCAAACTCAAAGCCAGCCAATTTTCAGAATAATACAAGAGGCAATACATCCCAAATGAAAAGACAAGCTAAAGGACAAGGTCAACAAGACAAAACGACAGTCTACAGAATGGGAAAAGATCTTAACTAACCCCATATCAGACAGAGGGCTGATCTCTAAAATATATAAAGAATCAAAAATTGGTCATCAAAAGAACAAATAATCCAGTAAAAAATGGAGTACAGGCCTAAACAGAGAACTCTCAACACAGGACTCTAAAATGGCTGAAAGACACTTAAGAAAATGTTCAACATCCTTCGCCATCAGAGAAATGCAAATCAAAACAAATCTGAGATTCCATCTGGCACCTGTAAGAATGGCCAGGATCAAAAACACTGGTGACAACTTAAGCTGGAGAGGTTGTGGGGTAAAGGGAACACTTCTGCATTGCTGATGGGAGTGCAAGCTGGTGCAGCACTTTTGGATGACAGTGTAGCAATTTCTCAGAAAATTAGGAAACAACCTTCCTCAAGACCCAACAATACCACTTTTAGGTATATACCCAAAGGATGCTCAATCATGCCACAAGGACATGTGCTCAACTATGGTCATAAAAGCATTGTTTGTCATAGTCATACCTGGAAACAACTTAAATGCCCCTTGACCAAAAAATGGAGAGGGAAAATGGTACATTTATTCAATGGAGTACTACACAGCAGAGAAAAATAATGACATCTTGAAATTTTCAGGCAAATGGAAAGATCCAGAAAACATCATATTAAGTGAGATAACTCAGACCCCAAAAGACAAATATTACATGTACTCACTCATAAGTGGATTTTAGACATAAAGCAAAGAAAACCAGTCTGCAACTCACAATCCCAGAGAACCTAGACAACAATGAGGACACTAAGAGAGACATACATAGATCTAATCTGCATGGGTAGTAGAAAAAGTCAAGATCTCCTGAGGAAATTGAGAGCATGGGGACAATGAGAGAGGGTAGAAAGAGGGAAAAGAAGGGAAGAGCTTTACAGAGAAAAATGTAAAGCTCAATAAAATCAATAAAAGATTAAAAAAGAAAATAAATCCCAGTCCAAATATTAATGATTCTCTCAATACAAATACTGCAGTCAAGTAAGGGTTAAGATGATCTACACACAAAATTTAAGAAAGACTATTGTCATTTAACAGTATTCAGCAAAGGCATCCTTCAGAAATGAGACACAAATCTTCCCTAAAGAAACTTAAACTAAGGGAACTTATCACATCTAAGGTTATTTTACACTAAGACCTAAGAGAAATTCTTTATGCAAACACAAAATACCCTGTGAATTATGGCCATGATTATTAAAATAAATGACAGTTCATGATGACAAAGATATAAGGTAAAGTGCACACTCATCCATTGCTTGTGAGAATGCGAGTATAAATAGTTACTATGAAGATCTGTGGTGGCTGCTAACAAATCTGGGAAAAAATAGATCTCAAGATCCACCTATATAATTCTTGATTCTGTACCCAAAGGACTCTACTCCCAAATACAGAGACATTTGCTCTTCTAGTTCATTATTGGTATATTTAAAATAGCCAGAATTTGGATGTGGCCTAGATGTGTCTATCAATAGGTGAATGAATAATTGACACGTGACACATTTACACAATGGCATATTACTTGAATGTTAAAAATGAAATAATGAAATTCACAATTAAAGAAAAAACGTCATCCTGAGTGAGGTAACCCAACCCCAAAAGTAAATATAATATACAATCAGTTAGATGTGGATACTAGTTGTTAAATTTTTATTGGACAGGCTACAATCCATATAAACACAAGGATTAGGTATAGAGTGAGGCACAAGGGGGAAGGTGTTGTAGACCAGCCTCAATGAAATTAATATGTACCAGGGTAGGAGTGTATAAATTAGAATTATCAAACAAAAGGAACAGAGTTATGAGAAAAAAAGACAGAAACACAGAACAGTATCAGGAGGGATATTAAGTAAATACTGAACACATCTGTGTTTATTTTCCACATGCTTATATACTTCACTCCAAATGCCTTCATTAGCATGATATAAAGAATATACTTGAATTCTTCAACCTTTGGTCCAAGTAGAGCAGATTCACCTTTATACTCAAAATAATAATGAACCAGACCCTAGGTCAGGATCACTTGTTTGTAGCCACACCTGTTGTCAACAACTTTGAATGAACAAGAGAAAGTTCAAATTCTCTGACTTTAGTCAAGGTGGAACAGACTCACATCTGTGTGTCTCCACAGGAGGGAAGGATTTCCAAATGAAGCAGAAATAAAATGTATGTTTATGGTAAAACAGGGGTGGCAAGGGAGTGAAATTGAAAGATTAAACAGATATGGAAATAAAAGAGAGAGATGAGGGAAAAACAGTACTGGGAGGGACAGCTAAAACTAGGGATGTGTGAGAGTTTCTATAGACACATACTACAATAGAAGAATCTAAATAAATATAAATAAATGAAAGAAACCTAAATGGAATCAGTAAATAACAGGTGAACAATGCACCCACTAGATATTTTTCCTACCTAATAAAACCTCAAGAACCAGAAATGGTTACTTAAAATTGATTTTTAGGCTAAAGGGGTTTCGGAGAAACACTAAAAAAACCTTGCGCTGTTGCCGAGTTATTGGTTGCTCTCCTCAAATTAATGCAAAGCCCCGTTGCTCAAGACAGCACCTACAAACTCATTGAATATGGGTTTGTCATGTAACAATATACTTTATAAAATCATTTTCTGTGTGTCTCAGAAAGTGATGATCTTATGTTCAGCTTCCATTTTCTTAGTATTGATGAAACACACTTGTTGGTTTTCTTATGTTAAATTACTCCTGCAGTCTAGAGACAAATACCATTATGTAGCTGTACATGTTCCCTGTAAGGTACTTAATTTTTCTATTAGTGTTTCAGTGCTTCTTTTGAAGTACTATAAAGATTTCTCTTTTTGCTTACTTTGATGCTGACAAAGACATTTACAAAGTTAAGTATTTACAAATTCATTTTGACAACAAATATGTCATAGAAACTGGGCAGTGCATGTCTTTAGTGACGGTGGTGCACGTCTTTAATCCCAGCCCTAGGGAGAATTATGCAATGTGAGGAAACAGCTCAGACATACATTCTTCTGAGATTTCAGGAGGCAGAATTGCCATTTCAAACTGAGGTTAAGAGAAGAACCAGTGGCTGGCTATTTTGCTTTTCAGATCTTCAAGTTGAACCCCAATTTCTGACGCTGAGATTTTATTGATCATGCATCAACTGACCTTCTATAAAAATTATGATTTATTCTAAGTTTTGTGCTGACCAAGAAAGTAGTGGATGGGATCATATCTCTGGAATCATAATGAGTAGACAAGATGGGCCATATACCAAAATAATTACAGAAGCACCAAAAGTTATCAGTGCATATAAGAAGCAGTATGCAGTGATGTTCTATAAAGTTTATGAATTGCCTCAATCTCAGTTTGAGTCTTCCTACTGCAAAAAAATAAAAAAAAAATACAGTACAAAATCCAAGGAAACAGCAACAAGAAACTTTGGGAGTTACCAGAAGTAACTGTTACCTTGATTCTAATGATGGTATAATGTGTTTACTGATTTCTAAACATGTCAAGTTATATAATGTTTTGCATAGTGATTATATTTCACTAAAGCCGTAGTTATTCAGGTGGCACTGAGGTGAGATGAAACCACCGTCAGGTAGAGAAGGCGAGGGAATTTTCTTGGACCAGATAAACTGCAATTTCATTGGTCTCTCTGTTTAAGTCTTTTCTTTTTTTTTTTTTTTTACTTATTTATTTATTTATAAAAATTTCCACTTCTGTCCCTCCTCCCAATACCCTCCCACTCCCCCAACTCCCTCTCCCTCTCCCTCTCCAGTCCTAAGAGCAGTCAGGGTTTCCTGCCCTGTGGAAAGTTCAAGTTCCTCCCCGCTCCTTCCAGGTCTAGGAAGGTGAGCATCCAAACAGACTAGGATCCCAAAAAGCTAGTACATGCAGATGAAACAAGACCCAGTTTCATTGTCAATGGCTTCTCAGTCAGCCCCCATGTCAGCCACATTCAGAGAATCCGTTTGGATCACATGCTTGTTCAGTCCCAGTCCAGCTGGCTTTGGTGAGCTCTCATTAGATCAGTCCCCTTGTATCAGTGGGTGAACGCACCCTTCGCGGTCCTGATTTCCTTGTTCATGTTCTCCCTCCTTCTGCTCCTCATTTGGACCTTGGGGGCTCAGTCCTTTCTACTTGGTCAATTTTGTCTTAGCATTTCTGCTCCTAGCATATGTATTACCAAATTTCAAATCAGGACATTTAGAATGGCTATGACCAAATCTATTTTCTTAGAACTCTGAATGTTGAAGTCACTGTAGATCCTATTTCCCAAAGGAAACTTAGCATGATAATCTTCTGGTTCTACTACATGAATTCAAAATCAGCTTGGTCTTATTTTAGGAGTTTCTCACCACCCCCACTCATTTTTCTCAGCCACTCCATTCTAATTTTTTAACCTAAACAGCACTTATAGATCTGTACTACTGTTTATTTCTATAGGCACCACTGCAATTTCTGGTTACAATTTCTCTTTTCTCTCAAATTTCAACAAAATAAAATTTGAATAAGATGTGTTTTTTTCTTCCATTTCTATAACATATCAGACAATTGCTTCCTCCAAGTAATGTTGTGGCCAGCTTGGATTTAAATATTACAGTTATCAACCTACTACTTAAGATATAAACATTCTGTGAGAGCCTCTTAAATTTCCCAGGACATATGTTGAGGTTGTTAGTTTTAAGCTGTGTTGTAATCATTATTTAATACTGCACTGACTGCTAAAAAAAATACAAATCTTGGTCCATTCCCAGTACATTTACATTTTAAGCTACAATGACTTTAAGTAGAAAGAGAAGAGAACATAATTTGGAAGCAGGTAAAAGAGAAGTAAACTCTCTTTAGAAGGATGCCTGGAAAGGAGTGTGTCTGTGTCCTTTACACACACTGCTGCAATGACCTCAAACGTCAAAGGCTAGTTCATGTGGAAAATGCTTTCATTTATTTCTCTAAGACATATAATATTTTGCTATAAATGCTACTTTTATTGTAACCTGCACTAAGCATACTAATATATTTAGTACTTGGATACAAGGTATCTATAATGCTACAAGCACTCTGAAGGAACAAGAAGGTAATGAAGGAAACAGATGGGGCTTCTGTCCTCCCAGAACTTGCAGGAAGGTATGGTGGACATAGTCATATTCTTTCTGGTGTTAAAATAAATGTTTAATTATGCCTATTTTAGAGGGGAAATGCTTCATTTTATAAAAACTTTACAAATTGCATTACCCTGATGAGTCCCTAAAACATTTCCTGGAGAATGTGACAATAAAACATGGCTTCTGAAACTGAGAAGGTAAGAAGGAAAGACAGAGGTCCAGAAAACCCACTATAAAGTCGCATACAAAGACCTGTGAGTACTGAGGGCACACGATGTAGTTTGAGAGATCTACTCTGGCCAGTGGGTTTAGAAATTAGAAAGACAAGGCAGAAGGGGTAAGTCAAGAGAGGCATACACGAGCAGATAATGCAATTTCTGGGAATTAAGCCGACAAAAGAGCTTTCTTTCCCCACAAAAAAAAAGTGGCTCTTTGAATCATCTATCAGCTTTCTAATCTGTTCTACTATCGTCTACCTGTCTATCCTTCCATGTGCTTCAACCAGCACAACTTTGGGTTTGACCTGAGTGGAGTGACGGGAAAAGAAGAAATGACACTCCCCAAAACAGAAAAGCAAGGATCAGGTGAGGTCTACACTCTGAAGGAAAGGCAGCATCCAAGAAACTCAATTGTCTACAGCTGAAGGAAGAAGCAGTTTATCATAAAGGTGGGTTAGTTAAGCTTGATATCAAGTCTCTACAGGGAAGCAGTATCAGACTTCTGTCATCTAGGAGGAGGAGAATAAAATAAATAATTTTTTGAATACACTGTTAATATCCATACCTGGACTAGGGGCAGGTCTTATCATTCTCCTGGTACTGACCCAGGAAAAATCTTTTCAGTTCCATGGTTCTGAGGCATTGGAGTTCTTGACATAGCTGTGTTCATATCATCTAGGTCATGACTACGGTGTCTATTCACTCCTCAGAACATTCAATCCATGTACTTGTGTATCTATTGCCTATTGGTCATACAATGATCTGTGTGTGCTTATCTAGCATATATTTATATCTTTAGCATCTATCTGATATATCTATTTCTTTTATTTATGGAATATTTTGTTTTTTTTTTAAATCAAACTCTTGTGGATAAATCTGTGCTTAGTTAATACAATGAATTACTTCTGGAAATAAGTAAAAAAATATATTAAGTTTAAAATTTCCAGACCAATGATAGTTAATTTCTGTACAATGACACATCAACACAATAAACTGGGATATTTTCCCAAAGTTTACAATGCAGCTAAAGTTTCAAGAACTGCAAGTTTTATATATATATATATATATATATATATATATATATATATATACACACACACATATATGTATGTGTGTATGTATGCATGTGTGCATGCGCGCATGTGTGTGTATGTATGTATATATATGTGTGTGTGTGTATACATATTTAATTAATATGAAAAGATTACCAATATTAGGATGTAATACATCGATGGCTACAACAGCTTTTTCATATTCTATATAACATTAGAGAAAATGTTTTATATATAAATATGTATATATAGCATATATTTATATTACATTAATATAGGAAGAATTGAATTTTAATAAATACTTGCTGATTTTTGATTTTGACTTGCATAGATAAGTTTTTATCATATATCCTCAATGAATGACTTTCCGAGAAGCATACTATAAATTAATCTGACACTTTTTATTTGTATCATCAAAACCACAGAAGTTCTGTCTGTGACTCCGGAGACAGACTTCTTGGAGAAGTTGTTGGTTTTACAGGTCTCTGCTTTATCTGTACTTGTACTGTTTTTATACCACATCTCAAGATCCCAGCTTTAAATGCCCAGAACATGGTAGCAAAGGAGAAGGGATGAAAAGATGTGGGAACAAGTAGTTGTCTGTGGAAGAGAAACAATTTAATTTTGTTTGGGAAGAGAATTTATTCATACCCAAATGTCATTCCAGCTATGGTTAATCATGTTGTTTGTTCCCTTTAACCCAGATATAAATAGATTTTTAATTGATTCAGAGTAAATAATTCTGGAGTTAAACAAAGTCACAGATGTTACTAAAATTAAAATTTTAAGAGTCATTTATGCCCATGTTGTCTGAGGATTGGACAGTTTTTTTTTTCTTTTGGTTTCATTGAGACTGATTCTTCTAAAGATTTATTAGCAGAGTGTATTTTTCTCTATACCTAGATTTTATTTTCATTTTTAAAAATTAGTTAAAATATAATTTAACAGTTTTCTCCTTTCTCTCCTCCCTACTACCACTCTCATGTCCAAAAACCCATTCTTCTTTTCCCATTGCTGTTACTTACACATGTAAATCGATCAGCACATAAATATAACCTACTGAGTCCATTCAATGCTGCCTGTATGTATGATTCTAGAGCTACTAAATATAGGATAACCAACCAGGGACTCTTCCTTTGGGATGATCAATCCTCCCACTCTCTGTTTTGTTAATTGCCTGCTGCTCTTCATCTAGGGTGCAACCCTTTGAGGTCACTACCATCTATTTTGAAGGGTCAAATTAGTTTAGGCCTTGTTTAAGCAGCCATTTTGGTTTTTTGTTTTTGTTTTTGACGCAACCCTTTTCTGTTGTGGGACAATGGTCTGTACTCTGTCACTTGTTTCTTAAATAAATATTGATTGGCCAGTGGCCAGGCAGGAAGCAGAGGCAGGAAAATGAGAACTCTAGGAAGAGGGAAGTTTCAGTCTATAGTCATTGTCACCCAGACAGAGAAGAAGTCAGACACAGAGCAAACAAGATATGACTGCCTCACTGATAAAGGTACCAAGCCACATGGCTAACACAGACAAGAATTATGGCCTAATATCAGTTATGAGTTAATAAGAAGCCTGAGCTACTAGGCCAACCAGTTTATAATTAATGTAGGCCTTTGAGTGTTTATTTAGGACTAAATGGATGTGGGACCTGGTGGGACAGAAACCTCAGTCAACATAAGATGCCCAACATGTGGACAATTGTATTCACATAAAGCCTGAAAAAGCTTGGGAAATAATTTTAGACAAAAAGAACAGATTTGCGCAGCTTCTTGGTAGCATTTTCTCAGGTGGACTCTGTTTGCTAGAGGCAAATGCGCCTCATTTAAGAGACTTCCTGACTCAGATTTAGCTCTGAAACCTTGCAGCTCTTTTAAGATGACCTGCCACCAAACACTTAAATGGTATTTATGAATTGCTAACAGCATGTTTCTTGGTGGTGTCAGGGACCTTGAAATGCCATAGAGTAGTGACAATAAACATGACTCTGGTACCTCTGCCATGAGACTAGACTCTCAGAAAAAAGCTAAGGAATAGGCTGGATCCAGCTGTCAAAACCACGGATTTATTTTTTTATTATAATTTTCTTACTTTTCCTTTCATTTTTTTATTATTTTATTTATTTATTAAAAATTTCCACCTCCTCCCTGCCTCCCTTTTCCCTCCCCCTTCCCACCTCTCCCTCCCTCTCTAGTCCTAAGAGCAGTCAGGGTTCCCTGCCCCATGGGAAGTCCAAGGTCCTCCCCCCTCCATACAGGTCGATAAAGGTGAGTATCTAAACAAACCAGGCTCCCACAAAGTCAGTCCATGCAGTAGAATCAAAGCCCAGTGCCTTTGTCCTTGGCTTCTCAGTCATCCTTCATTGCCAGCCACATTCAGAGTGTCCAGTTTGATCACCTGCTCCATCACTCCCAGTCCAGCTGGCCTTGATGAGCTCCCATTAGATCAGTTCCACCGTCTCAGTGGGTGGACGCACCCCTCGTGGTCCTGACTTACTTGCTTATGTTATCCCTCTTTCTGCTCCTCATTTGGACCTTGGGAGCTAAGTTCAGTGCTCCAATGTGGGTCTCTGTCTCTATCTCCATCCATCGCCAGATGAAGGATCTATGGTGATATGCAAGATATTCATCAGTGTGGCTATAGGATAAGGCCAGTACAGGCACCCTCTCCTCTGCTGCCCAAGGAACAATCTGGGGACCTCTCTTTGGACCTGGGAACCCCTCTAGAATCAACTCTCTTGCAAACCCTAAAATGGCTCTCTTAATTAAGATATTTACTTCCCTGCTTCCATATCCACCCTTCCTCCATCCCACCGGCTTTAATCCTAGCCATATTTCTTGGCAAGTTAATGACTCATGTGGTCAGGAAAACAGAGATATACAGTAAAGATAGATTCAAAGATGAAGAAAACCTCTAAATGGTTTACTGTGTGTTTAAAAACATATGTAGACTTGGAAGAAAAAAAGACAGTAGTTGAGTGTGGTGGCACACACCTTTAATCCCAACACTTGGGAGGCAGAGGCAGATGAATTTCTGTGAGTTCAAGGACAGCCAAAGAGACCCAAAGAAACCCTGTCTCAAAAAATCAAAAATTAAACATAAAAATAAAAGAAATAGAGTTTAAAATAAAGCTACATAAAGATGAAAAATACACAGAGAGTCAGGATATTTTATGTTATTGTGTTGTCTTTCAATTGTTTGTTTGATGGCCGAGAAAGGAGCAAATGCTACTAAAAGATATTTGATAATAAATGCTGCTGGATTAATCCAACATATATATTTTGAAAATGCCTTGACTTCAAAATTTAAGTCAAAGGTATTTTACTTTGGAGAAGAGGTTTTGTTTTGGTTTTCACAGGAAATGAGAGGCTGTGGTCTTATTCTGGATTAATAAAATTAAAGTTTATTCAAGGAAGACCTCCCTGAAAAATTTCCTATAGGAGTGGATGCCCCAGATGATCCAACATTTCAGAGGATCTCTGTTCAAGTTTCTTCTGAGTTCTATACCCAGAACAATTTCAAGACTGCTAGCTGAGATGATCAAGCCTCACAGGATACTTCAGTCAGTACTTGATCACAATTATAAATTTTTCTTAGGTCCCCATAAGATTATCAACACCCCCAATCAGCAAGAAGTAGCCTGGAAAACTATACCTAAAAGACCCTGGGGCTCAGCATTACTATCCCTCCTCTTCTTGGAACCAGGAGCCTGATAATCACCCATGCATGCACTAGAGCTTTGACTAATTTCCCCTGTAATTTTCCATCCCCTTTGTAGTTTTTCATCAATAGACCCAGGTCCTGGAACTGGGGTAAAACGACCTACAGATGATCTACAGGTGTTTCTCCTTGCTCAACCAACCCAGCAATCACCATAGCAATGACCAATCAAAGTTAGCTGACCATTGAATAAGCTAGTGACAATAGTTGACCAACGATTTCTGTACTCCCCCTTTTGGTTCTGTGTTTTTTTCTCTTTAAAAGAAGCCTGTAATAGCTTTTCAGAGTCCTTCTCCCCCCCCCCTCCTCAGGCTGAGGACCCTGATGTGCCAGTCAAGTTAAATTCCTCTTGCTTTTGAATCAATTGTGGTATAAGAATGGTCTCTTGGGGCAACCTCTCCTCAGTAAGTGGACTTTAGGGTCCAACAATACCCACATTCTGGAAAAAAAATGGATTATGGATGTTTGCCTTTGTTTAGAATGTTGATTACACTTTGTTATGAATAATGGTCAGTAGAAAAACTAAACAAAAGAGATTCGAGTCAGAGTTCTCATTTTAAAAAAATGGTGGGAGGGGGGCTGGAGAGATGGTTCAGTGGTTAAGAGCAATGCCTACTCTTCCAAAGGTCATGAGTTCAATTCACAGCAACCGCATGGTGGCTCACAACCATCTGTAATGAGGTCTGGTGCCCTCTTCTGGCCTGCAGGCATAAACGCAGCTAGAATGTTGTATACAAATTAAATAAATAAATATTTTTAAAAAATGATGGGGGGAAGTGCTGTGGGACAACGATCTGTACCCTGCCACTTATATTTTAAACAAATATTGATTGGCCAGTAGTCAGGCAGTAAATATAGGCAGAGCAACCAAACAGGAAATAGAGGTGGGACTACGAAAATTCTGGGAAGAGAGAAGTTTCAGTCTATAGGTGTTGTCACTCAGACAGAGAGGAAGCCAGACACAGAGCAAGCAAGATGTGACTGCTTCACCAATAAAGGTACCAAGCCACATGGCTAACACAGACAAGAATTATGGCCTAATATAAGTTATAAGAGTTAATAAGAAGCCTGAGCTACTAGGTCAACCAGTTTGTAATTAATGTAGACCTCTGTGAATTTATTTGTGACTAAATGGGTATGGGATCTGGTGGGACAGAGACCAGTCAACACTTTTCTACTCACCACCTTTTACTCCTGACAGTTGCTGTGGCAACACCAACTCCTCCACAGTGTAGAATCCACCTGCCTCATTGTCAGATTACCTAACTCCTGGTGCTTTCTTTTTTATGTCACAGTATCTCCCTAGTCCCAATCAATTTCTTTATGAACTCACAGTTTTACAGAAGAAATTTTCTCATGAATGGAGCCCAGGGATAATGCATCAAGAAGAATTTCTTAAAATTCAGTTCTATTACATGACAGTACGAGTTCCCAGGAGCAGCAGTAAAAGGCCAATCACTTGAGCTATTTAAAACTCAATTGGACATTTGTGGTGGAAATGCTGGCAGGAATTCCCTAGCTTCAGGCACACAAAAATTCAAAAGACAAAAAGGTCATAAAGGGATATGTTCTTCCTTTTAGCTCAGTTTTCCTTTGAACTGGAGCCTATAGTTTTTGCTGAAACCAGTTATATTAATTCAAAAGCAGTAGTCTATGCTCTTCTGCTGTCCTATTGACTAATTACTGGAACAAAAAGAGTGCTAAGATACAGAGGAAAGTCTGTAGCTAGAAATCAGCAATCTGGTCTCCTAGAATTCATTACCAGTTCCACCTCTTTTTCTCATTCTATTATGAAACAAAATGGATTTCTTAGAATAGACATTAAATACTACTAATGTCTTAAAAAAAGCTGTCTAGTTACATACCACTTCCTGCTGCAATTGTACTATTAATTTTTCAACCAAAATCAGACAAACAAAAATACCAAAAAATAAACAAAACCAAAAACATTACCCAGTTAATAGATTTTTGTCATTAGGATATTAATACTATTTTTCTGATATTGTGTGAAGTTAATACACTGCCAAGATTATGATGATCATGATTATAATAATCCCTTTACTCAAGACATCTAAAATATTTTCATTGACAATTTGGTGCTACTATTATGATCATTTCACAATAATATCACGACCTTTCTGCTATGTAATAATATGTTTGTAAGATGTCAAGGTGTGTCACTTGGATTTCTTTAATAAAATGCTGAACAGTCAATAGCTAGACAGGATTTTTGCAGCAAAGTAGATACTGGGAAAAAGACGGGTGAATTTGCCAGGAGGCAGAGCAAGTAGCAAAGCCATTACATACTAAAGATAATGGCGTCACATAAAAATGCAGATTAAAAGTTAAGGGTTTATTTAAATCATTAGAGCTAGGTAGAAACAACCATAAGCCATTGGCCAAGCTTTCATAATTGATAATGTATCTATGTCATTACTTGGGAGGTGACTAGAGGCATAGAAAAGGACTAGCTACAAATGTCACTCAGTGTGGGACATGTATTTTCACATAAGACTCGAGAAAGCTTTTTAACATTCTCCAAACACACAAAAACAGAATCAAATATGTCTTTCTATTCCATACCGCAGTGTCCTATGTGGGCCAGGATACAGAGACACATCTCTCAGGTGCTCCCTGTGTGCTTGAGCTGCCATCATGTTGTGCAGATAGGAAAGGTTACTGATATCCAGTAAGGCATGTTCAGGCAAAAACCAAAAACAAAACAAAAACAAAAACCAAAACAAACAAACAAAAAAACAAACAATATGTTTAAGGAAAATAAAAGAAAAATGTTTTAGATATTCATAAAATTAAATAGTTTTAAAATAATAAAGCAATGTCTTTAAAGAGAAAATTAAAATAAAAGAAAAAGAATAGCTACATAAAGATTGATAATAAACAGAATCTAGATCCTATATGGTGTCTTGTTGATTTCAAACTTTTGATTATTCATGAGCAAACAGTAGCTGCTGAGAGACATTGGCTTAAAAAATTGTTAATTACAGCAACATGTATATTTTAAAAATATATTTACCTCAAAATGGGTGTCAAAAGAGTGTTTCATTGGAAAAGAAGTTGTGCCTTTGTTTCCATAGAAAACAGAAGGCTGTAAATACATTCAGGGTTGATAGAGATCAGATTTGATTGGGCGAGAGCCCATGAAAATCCTGACTACAGACATTTTTTAAAAAAGCCTAGAAAAATGACAAGACAGGTGACATATATTTTATCTACTCAAACATATTACAAAAAAATCATCTTTGAATGGCTTGTATACAATGCACAGTCTATACTTGTGTTAATGCAGATAGGTATGTTACCTTTAAAAGTTTCTGTTTTGAGAGCGAGGGGAGCCAGACACCAATATTGATATGTTAGTGTTAAAATATTCCCTATTTATTTATATAAGAAGGGGAAATATTATGGAATAATCGTTTTATACACTGTGACTATATGTCACTCTGATTTGTTTAATAAAACACCAAATGGCCAAGAGTTAGGCTGGATTTTCAGGGCTGAGCCTGATAGAGGCCGAGGAACGACCAGTGCTCAGATGTCAGCCCATCAGAGGGATAATTTCCTGATGAAGGAAATCCCATCTGGGTAAGGCCTGTGGGATTATGAACTCTGGAAACTACTGTTTCCGTCTTTAATTTTACTTGTGCCAAAGCAGCTATGCTTGATACCCAAGACTTTCATTGTAATGTGTAAAGTCATTTGATGTATACATGTTATCTCATGAGTGCATCTCAATCTTATGGGCACATGTATTCATGAATGGTCAGGAAGCTGACTTCTCATTAACTGTATAATTTTGGTATTTAGAAAATATACTATGATATGCTTCATAACTAGATCTATTGTCAGACAAACACTGTACAACACTTAAAAGCCTGCTTTGCTCCTTTAGCTAAAACTATGCACAATTTATTTTCCCTTAGAGCAAGTTCAAACTAGACTAAATGTTTCTGTAAACTGATCATAAGTTGAAAGCTTTACAGTTATGTACAAGGTAATTGTTGCAGATGTCTAACCAAGGTTATTAACACAAAGCAATCTAAACAATCAGGCCGATCAGGCCAATTCTTTACTTGTCAAGTCTGGTTGATAAGACTTGACATTCTGTACAGATCTCTCTGTAGCTTATCTCACTGGGCACTGTGTCCCCAGCTTCTGGTCACACTCTTACATCTGGAACCTTTAAAGCATGCATTGCCATGGTATATGGTTCAATTCCTTAGTGTTCACCCAAGGAATGTGCTATGACCAATGAAATGTAATTCTTTGTCTTTTTGCCTCAAGGTCCTTTTTAAAAACGTATTTAAGCTAGGTGAACATAGAAGCAAAAAGAATTGGAACAGATAATTGAAACAGAGAACTAGAACTGAAGTGGTAGAATTAGAGAATTATAGTGGAGAACTATAGAACAATAAAGAACGTGACCCTCAGATCACATATGTGAGTCTTTACCCCTCAGATAGAAAAAGGTAAGCTCTGTTTAGCTTCATTGTAGACTTCTTCAAACCCTGGAGATAGTTTTGAAGCGCTGAACTCTCAGGGTACAATTAAGAGAGGATGCTGGGAAGGACAAGAGAGACTCCTGGAGATGCAGAGCAAGCAACATGGATATTACAAAGTGAAGGTAACCGAGCCATGTATAAAATTGATGAAAAGATGTGAGTTTACTTGTGTTATTAGAGCTAGTCAGAGACAAATGTAAGGTATCAGCAAAGCTTTCATACTTAAGAATAAGTCTCCATGCTGTGATTTCAGAGCAGGCTGGTAGGACAGAGAAAGGCTCCCTACACCTTTTGCTTTGATATTATTAGAAATCAAGACTGTTTTATCATTTCCTGAATCTTTACTAGAACACTATTATTATTCCATTTCTCAATGGCACAGTGTAAAACAGAACCTACAATTTGTGGAGGAGATTAAACTCCAGGAAAACTCTGTTCAATGAGTATTATTATTATCATTATTTTTATTACAAATAAAATATATTTATTATTATTGAGTTTATTTTACATTTGAAAAAATCCAAAAGAGGAATGGACTGTTCTGAATTTAAGATCAACACTAAATCAACTGCAATTCCAGAGAGGCAAACAATTCCTATTGCCAAGTATTTTTATCTCATAACTTTCCCAAGCATTTACTAACACATCATTCTTGGACAATAGTCCAAAGATAAATTTCACACTCTGGCTACTTTTTTTTATTTAGTCTCTTATCTACATACTTATGTTCTATAATAAAAAGTGAACATATAATGATTTATGTGGTGAACTGAGAAATCCTTGAGCATGTTTTGAAAAGTAGATGAAGTCTTGAAAGAGTGAATGCATGTTATTTTATTAGGTCATGTCAGAGACAGATTTCTCAGACCCATGACAATGTGGAAAGCCTACCTCCAAGGAAGGGATCAGAGGGACAGCTAAGTCTTCCTTTGATCCTAGTACAATTTTGGCAATGTGAGCAGAAACTGTTACCTGTAGTTTCCTCTTCTCCAGTGTTCATAACCTGAGACTGCTAATGTACAGAGACAGCCTGCCAAGACTAGTTAACTACTTTACCTGGTTCTGTACACAGTAACCACGGAGGTTCTAGGCTGTTTCTGTACACAGTAACCACGGAGGTTCTAGGCTGTTGCACAGCGAGTGCTACCCCATCAGAGTGAGCACAGTCTAGTTGACTCCAGATTTCTGCATGTATCCTTCTGTCCTCTCATTCCCTTGTTGTCCCAGGACAAGGTTCTGTGACTGAAATGATGTAGGACTTGAAAATTTTAATTAGTAACTTAGAGAAAAAGAATAAAGTCACAGTTTATTATCATCCACGGAGAAATCATTATTTGAGATAGTTTGGTCGGCACACCTCCTAGATAAATTAATTAGTCATTCATATTGCTGGTGAATATTAATTTCTATCTGCTTCTCACAATTCAGGATCCTTTATGCTTTGATTCCACCTAACTCTCAGGTCAGAGGCAACATACATCTTTTCACGGTATAAGAAAAGATTATGGGAGTGAGGAAAGAACTAAAATTGTGTATCATTTCCACAGTAGAAATGACAATATCCTTTAAGTAAGATACAAAGATATCTCTGACTCTGACTCATTATTAATGAAGGAAACTGTCAACAAACATTCACTTTGACCTTATGAATGAAAAAGAATAAAAAATCAAGTAGTGAATATCATGCTTTTTTTTTCAATGTGAATATTTCTAAAAGACAAATTTATCTCAGTAGTCAGAAGAGATGTACTCTTACATACAGTAAATAAATGTCACAACTATTATGCTCAATGAGATAAGATAAATGCAAGAGAACATGCTATAATTATTATCTTTAAGAACAGACCAAACCAATTTAAAATTAATAATGTAAAAATAAATGATATTTCTGATGAAACACTGGATATGCTAGGATTCATCACAGAGGGAGCTGGCCTCTTTCTTGGTGTAAACATCTATAAGAGTGTTCTTAAAATTAATTGTTCATGGGTTTGTGGTAGTGTTAATTGACAGTTTGACAGAATTTAGAATCACCTGTGAATTGGGCCTCTAAGAATATCTGTGTGTTGGTGGGGGGTAAATTACCTCTATTACATTAACTGTCATGGGAAGATTTGTCTGCTATGGGTCTGCTAATGAGTCCTGGACTGTATTAGTGGAAACAATAAACTTAATCCAAATTTCCATGTGTTTATCAAATGTTCTCCATTTCATAACTAGTGAAAATGCAGTGTGACAATTCCCCTCAAGCTCCTGCTACCATGATGCCCAGACAACAACAAAATTTAAGAATATACTCTGTGGAAAATGAACTACTGTCTTCCTATGATACTATAGTCACTGTGTCTTCAAAGCACAAGGAAAGGAAATTAAGGCAGGATCTTTACATCTAGGGTTGTTGACGTTTCTACATTTTTATAGCAATATAGAATGAAGACATAAAAGATGAGAATGAAATGCTGCCTTGTTTATGTAAAATAAACAAATGAACCAATGTAAGATAAACAAATGTAAAACTGTCAAAATATTTTAATCAAAAAAGTTATTAACTTGGCCTCACAGAATATCCAATTGTTGTAATATGTAGTGTAAATTGGAAAGGCTTTCTGGGGTTATTTAAATAGAGTCAGGATTGTTGACAGAAGGAAGACAATAAGTATTAAGTCAAATGGAAAATACTGAGTGCATAATAGCCAATGAAAATAATGAAAAAGAAAATTTAATGCTTATTTGAAAGTTATTTGAGATGATATAATCAGAGTTCATTCCAGATGAGCTAATCACTCATCAAGCTTAAGGGTGAATTTGTGTCCTCTTTCTATATTTACTTTAAAATGTGTAAGTGAGCATATTTTTCAACAGAGAAGTGTTTTGGCTAGTGAGGTAAACTTTTGAGTCATTAGAATATGCAGATTTAAGACACTGTTCAGGGATATTCCTAAAGAGGCAGGAAGAAGCTGGACATGGAGAAGGCATAATCTCAGTACTTAGAATGCACTGACAGATGATTGGGAATTGAAAGTCAGTCAAAGCTGCACATGAAATCCAAGGCCAGCTTGGGCAACATTAGAGGTACGATCTCAGAAAGACAAAGTAAAAGAAGAGAGAGAGAGAGAGAGAGAAGGATGGGGAGAGAGATGCAGAGAATGAAAGTAAAATGAGAATTTGAAATAAGTATATATGTAAGTATGTAGGTAGGTAGGTAGGTAAACAGACAGACAGACAGACAGACATAGATGTATATTTAGAAAATGAAGAATGAATAGGCCTTAGATAGCTCAGCAGGTTAGAGCACTTGCCACATAAGCTGATGAATTGAATTTGATCTTGGAGCCACAGTGGGAGGAAAGTCTCCAGATTTAAAAAATGGTTAATCATAGAATTATGATTAAACTATAGAACCGGAACTGTGACTACAAATTAGGGATCCTGTTATTCGGTTTCTTTGGTTTCATGATGTTGAACACAGACTTGCTTTTCCCTCCATATAAAAGAAAATGATTTCTATGTGATTGTATTTTTTATTTGTTTTATTTTATTATCATTTCTTAGATTCCCATTTGTTTCCTAATAAGAGAAAGAAAGGTTGTGAACCCGAATAAGATGGGATGTGGAGAATAACTAGGGCAGTGGATCTGCAGGAGAAGCGAGGTGGGGGTGGAGCTCGGAAGAATAGAGGGTGAGGAAACTGTGGTCAGGATGTATTGTATGAGAGAAGACTCTATTTTCAATAAAAATTTTAAAAAGAGAAGAAAAAAATAGTCTTCTTAGAGATAATAATAAAATACAATAAGACAAAACCAAAACCTCTCACAAAGAATATGGACAAGAAAGACAAACCAAAAGAAAGGAGTCAAGAGAAGGCACAAGAATTAGTGACCCACTTGTTCGCACATTCAGGAATGCAATAGAAACACTAAACTAAAAGCCAGAATTTATGAAGAAGACCCGTTTCTGATCTGTTCAGGCTCTGTGCATGCTGTTTTAGTCTTTATGAATTTATATAGACTTTGGTCAATCAATTTAGAGGGTCTTATTTTTCTGGTGTCCTTTAGTTCTTCTGGCTCATGCATTCTTTCCCTCTGCTCTTCCACAGGGTCTCCTGATCTCTTAAGGGAGAGATCTGATGGAGACATATAACTCTCTGGATAATGTGTACCTTTGGATATCTATATTCATTCCCTTTTGCTACAGGAAGAAACTTCTCTGATGATGGCTGAGTAAGGCACTGTCCTATGAGTATAGCAGAATATCATTAGAAGCCATTTTGTCTTCCTTGCTCATGTTCTCCCTCCTTCTGCTCCTCATTTGAACCTTGGGAGCTCAGTCCAGTGCTCCAATATGGGTCTCTGTCTCTATCTCCATCCATTGCCAGATGAAGGTTCTGTGGTGATGTGCAAGATATTCATCAGTGTGGCGAAATGTTCTTTGCTGTGGGATAACTTGTCTGAACACTATGAATATATGGTGCTCTCATTGGTTGATAATACAACCAAACTGGTCTATAGACAGGCAGAATATAAGTAGGTGGGAAAGCCAAATGGAGATACAAAGAGAAGGGTGGAGTCTAGAGAGACTCAAGCCAGATTCCCAAGAAACAAAATGCCAGCAGACTGATAAAAGTCATGACCACATGGGAATACATAGATTAATAAAAATGGGTTAATTTATATGTAAGCATTAGTTAGTAATAAGCCTGGACTATAGACCCAACTTTCTATAATTAATATTAAGCTTCTGAGTGAGTATTTGGAAGCAGCTGAGTGATGGGGGCGAGACAGCAAAACTTCCATTTACAGTTCTGGACAGGCACCAACTCAACTTTTCCATGTTAAATGTGTTCTGTAGGTGGTGTCATTAGCAATGGAGCCTTATTGTCAGTTTGTGGAGAACAACTTGTTGCCTAAAATACAGCCTAAATTGTTTGGGTGATTCCAATGGGAGCCTATTGGCTAACAACTCAATTAGATGTAACCCAATCCTAGTACAGGAAACTTTGGTGACCAGAGATGGCCAGTTGGGACTCTGTCTCCCTTATTATTTGGTGATATCTTATATGTATATATTTCAGTAAGTTTCTACCACATTAGATTTTCTTACTACTCCTCAAAAAAAGCGACAGTTTATTGAACCACAGAGGGTAGGTATAGAGTAAAGAACTAGAAGGTACAGATAGATCTTATTAGTAAAAGGAAATAAAATAATTATTTATGGATGGAGGTTTTGAGTTGTAATGATCAAATGAGGAGGGGAACAGTAGAGGAGGTTGAAAGAGGAATACAGAAATTTTTTTTCAGTAAAAGAAAACAATTAAATGAGAGATTTGAAACATATTTTCCAAGTTAAAATATGTGATGCTCTGACTACATATCT
The DNA here is from genome assembly GCF_982192425.1 of Myodes glareolus. Classification (NCBI taxonomy): domain Eukaryota; kingdom Metazoa; phylum Chordata; class Mammalia; order Rodentia; family Cricetidae; genus Myodes; species Myodes glareolus. The sequence goes on from NC_142032.1 coordinate 10,279,317, forward strand.
ATCAATACAAAATTTTGCTGATGGATCTTAATACATTAGATGCACCTGTATTCATGAACGTGTGCCCTTATAATTTTCAGGTCAGTACTACTTTGACATGACAGCTACTTAACATCACTATTAATGCCTATTAATGCACCATCAATTTTCTTGTGTGCAAAATGTCAGCAAGTCTCTGTCATCTGACACACATGAGATCAAAATTCTACTCATCAGAAAATCAAGTATCAAATCTAGGCCATGCAAAACTAAGCTGAAATATGACTTAACCTCTTTATTACTCCCTTTATGGGATGCATCTTTTTGCTTCCAAGGACACTAGGAGGATTTCATGTGATATTAAATGTGAAGAATGGGGCATAATGCTTAGAATGTACAACAAACACATGATGTTACAATTTTCTTTTCTTCCTTTTGGTATTGCAAGGTCATTGAGTGCTCAGCTCATTAATAAAATTATTGTTATTGAAATTTAAACTGAGTGATCCTTTATCTCTCCTGACCCGTCTTCCAGAATGCAGAGTATAAAACAACTGAAAAATATTGGCTGAATTTCTCCTGCAATGTGCATAAACAGTGAGTGACTTTCAATGATAGTCATAAAATTATCATTGGTAAGTATGTACTTAAGATGACAGAATCCATAATTTCACATGAAGCATTATAATTTCTACATCTTGATAGTTATTTGCTTACTGATTTTAGAAATTTTGTTTATAGAAAGGATAAAGATTTATCAAATATTGCTTGGTGAGTCTCCATTATGCAAACATGAAGATGCATGCTGTGCTAGCACACATATGATATAACCCTTTATTTCAACAAAATATACATTTATAGAAGTTGAAAAGTACTTGTCAGTACCTCTGCTATGAAGTGTCACAATCATTATTTGCTGTTTTTTTCCTGTTAGGTTACAAAGTTACCACCAATTCTGAATTGACAGGCACATGAGCCTCCTTTAATATTCCTTATTAATCTTGGTTCATGGTGAGAATATTTTCTTCATAGCTATTACAAAATCTATGTTTGCCCCTGAGCATTCACCAAGAAATAGACTATAGCAAAAAAGTGATGGAATCAAGTACAATGGAATCATCCCTTCAAGAGTTTATTCAGTATTTTTACCTTTGATTTAAAGTTTTTTATATTAACTGTTCAGCTGTTTTAAAAATGCCCAAGACTTGAAGTTTTTAATGGAGATTGTGACCCATTGAGAAACATATCTTTTATCACAATCTATTCAAACCAACAAGGAAAATTGTTGGGAGGATAGGGGTGTCTTTTTCTAATTCCATTTTTTCTCATCCATGACATAATAGATTGTACTAATTTACTTTGTCATTGCATGATTAGCTAATATTATGTAAGCCAAAGTATGTTTGAATAACTCTTATGTCTGAAACTCTGTAGGTTTTTCAAAATAAGTAATGTCTTGGACAGAGGTCAATAAAATCCTCTACTCAGTGACTTTACAGAGATAATGAGGTCATAGGGCAGTCAGCCTCAGGAGAACAAGAAAGGCGGGGCTGCTATCCCAGTTACATGACTGTTACCCTCTTGATCTGAAAGACACAGAAGGAAGCATTTAGGCCTAATCGTACTGTTCACAGAAAAAGGAGTAGATTTATTTCTTTGATAAAAGTAGAGATAATAAGTAATTTATCAATGTAGATGTGATTTAAACAGACAATATAGTTCCTTTCACGACCTAAATATTTTCAATCCACATGTATCTCCTTTATCTAAAATTTTTCAAGCAGCAATTTAGGCAGAACATGACATATGATGTAAGACACCTCAAAGGGAAAGTGACCCAGCATTCTAGGAACCCCCTGCAATACAAGTAAAAGATTGTTCTTCCAGGTAGAAACATTGACTTCTGGATCAGTTAACACATTAAATTTACAAGATAATAAGACCTCATTTTAAGTCCCAACTTAACATATTCCCCCCATTTGTGCAGCTTAAAAGCAACATCTTAATTCTGACTATCAATTCTTTAGACCCATAGCAATTAAGAACATACTTGTTGCTGAAGACCTTATGAGAGAGCAGTAAGCTAAGAGAACAGGTGGCAATTGTCACTTAAAGTCCAACTTGGGGAAGTGTCAATAGAATGGGATTAAAGACTCACTTGAGGTATTGTGAAGCACTTAGTAGGATCTTTATGACTGATGGCAGCTCTAAGGTACCAAGTGAGCTAATAAAATTCTTATAGAGTGATTGCCTTTTTGATAATACATCCATGGCCTTGATAATTATTTTTATCTCATGCTGTCTATTCTTGATGTTTCCGACTTCTTTTTTTCCCTCATTTACACATGAGGCAAGGGTAACAAACTTGACATAAGTATTTTAAATATTTAATGATAAAAATCTTTGTGAAAAATGGGATGCATATGGCTAAGGTAAAAGAAATTATTAAATGAAAGGAAGGCTAGAAAAGAAAGCAAGTAGGTTAACTATAAAATTAAGGCCCCTTTCCTCCAAAACTTGTCCTCTTTTACCACATCTCTAAATTGTAGAATCCAGATAGTGTCCACTACTCAGCTTACAGAGAATTTGAGTTTTTAAGGGAAGAAATGCATGGATAAAAAGTACTTAGAAATTCATGTCAGGGAACATATCACTCATAGGGAAGTAGATGAGGGGAGAGTGAGGGAAAGTACCAAGTCTATGTGACAGATGCATAATCTCCATGGCTGGCTATAAACCAGCCCTGGGTGTTCCTACATATGTTAAATGTCTCCTGCTAATGATCTACAGTGAACATTGTGTGCAGCTCCCATGTCAATGAATTAAACCTTACGCAGAGGAGCAGGAAGGTACAGAGTTAGATCAATGCTTAGAAACATCCCTCTGCTAGTTCGTAGGCATCACTAGTGGAGGAAGGATGATGGGCTGAATGGCAGTATTTAGTACTCAGGAAGGGCCATGTATAATAGTTTATGGGAGCTAGAAATCATAGAACTTGTTTTTCAAAGGTTATCAGCTCAGTCCTCAGAACTCGTATCTAGTGGCTAAGAACTCTCTATAATCACAGCTCCAAGGTATCTAGTGTCTTTCCTAGCCTTCCTGAGCATACATAGACAGATTCACACAGACACATACATACACAGACCAGACAGACACCACACACACACATACATGGTGGGGGGATGAAGATGATACAGTAATGAAAGATGGTTTTGTGTATTAAAGATTTTGTGTGTGCAGATATACATGTGTGTGCATATGAACGTGTATGAGAATGGGGAGGCCAAAAGAAAATGTCAGGGATCATTTCTCAGGTGCCACCCAGCTATTTTATTTTATAAGAATGGGTAACTTAGAGGTCTACAACTCATTAAATTAGGCTAGGCTAATTGGCCAGGGATCCCCAATGATCCCCAAGGATCTGTGAGTTTCTTTCTTCTCCATTGCTGGGATCACAACCATGGATATGTTTTATGTGGATTGTAGGGAAGAGATTCAGGTCTTTCTACAGAAACATTATACCCTGACTGATATCCCTAGCCCACTTCTCTCAACTTACATTAATCATTCAAATAAAACCCCAGCTATGAACTTTGGGAAGATTTCTGAATAATCGGAGAAAAGGAAAATAAGGGGAGCAGGTGCCCTCCAAAAAATGAGAAGATAAAGCACGGCATGTTAATGTGTTGTGAAACCATTAAATACAACAGTTTGGGAAATTAAGCCAAACATGTTTTATAAGCTAATTCATAGTTGACAGCATCTGAAAGCAAAGGACCATGAAGGTATTTGAACATGCTGCCAGTGGGAGCTTCTCTTTTCATTCTATGTGCTAATGTGGAAGACTACACCTCTTACATGAAAACGTCAATATGCGAGCACACACCTTTCACCTTCTCTGAATTTTGTGTTTGTGATAAATCCTGCTGGAGGACCTAAGGATTAATAGTCTGCCCTTTATTCTCCATAGCAAACTTAGACTGATTAGTGATAGTTCGGCAAATAGTCAGCACTGTTTACTACTGCCCTGTTTCTCACCTTGTTCACAGAAGAGTTCTGATCTGTGTCATAGACTTTGGTTGATACATTAAAAAATCATTGTTCTGCTAACTTCTGGAAGTTTAATTTGTTATTGTGGTAACTCATTTCATTGACGTTTCCATCTGAACTAAACATTGACCTAAAATATATTATTTCAGAAAGGAATATAAATTAGTAAGTGGTAAAGGTACTTGAAAACAAGTAAGAAGGATCAAGGATTCTAGCATTTGACAGTTTACCTACCGCTTTCTTCGAGGTTTATTTTAACAAATAGTACATCATTTAATATTTAAAATAAGAAATACATAGCAAAATGTTAGAAAAAGTCTTTACCATCACCACTTAAAATTAACCTGCGCAAACTAATCAAAATCCACATATAATAGAACAGATAAAAATGTAGTAATATATTCAGTGGGCAACCAGTGCTGAGAACACACAATCTGGTAGTAAATACAAAGAGAGTTAAATCTCACCAACATAATATTGATAAAAGGAGCCACAGAAACAGATGTAAACACCACAGTGCATTTCTTACATTTGCTGCAAATAACAAATGGAAAGGTAGAGTTGATTTATTCCATCTCAGGTTAGAAGGGAACTTTTTCCTTTTTTCTTACAGGTTTGTTATTATTTTAATATTTTACTGAAACTATACTTTTCTCTCATAAAATACATCCTGACCAGTTTCCCCTCTTGCCATTCTTCCCAGATCCATCCTCCCCTCTCCCTAGGATCCAATCTCCCTCCATCTACCTTCAGAAAAGAACATGACTCCAAGGGGCAGCAATCAAGCATGCTAAAACAAAACATAATAAGACAAGTCAAAAGCCCTCACAATGAGGTTAGACAAAGTAACCCAGGAGGAAAAGAGTCCCAAAAGCAGGCAATAGAGTCAACGACACTTTTACTACTGTTACTACCAGTGTTACTAGTTCTACAAAAACATCAGGCTAACAGCCACAACATATATGCAGAGAACCCATGTATGCCCCTTGCTTGCCATTTCAGAATTTGTTTAGCCCATATGTGCCCTCCTTAACTAATTCAGTTGGCCATGTCCTCCTGATGTCCTTCCTTCTCTCTGCCTTATACAGTTTCTCCTTTGCCTCTTACAGGGTTTTCCTTTATCTCCTAAGGCAGGAATCTGATGGAAACCTCCAATTTAGATTCTTTCTCTACATAATGTCTGGCTACTGATCTTTTCATCTTCTCCCATCTGCTGCCGGCGGAAGCCACTCTGATGATGACTGATCAAAGAAACAACCTTTGTGTATAACAGAATATCATTAGGATCTATTTCATTTTTAAAAACAGTTGTGCTTGTCTCTACCCTGGGTCTCTGGGATATACAACTTCCTGTCACTGGCCATAGAAGGCCTCAAGTTCTATCAGACATTAGTTGGCGACTCCTCCAAATGCTGTGCCAACATTGTCTCAGCACATCCAGTAGGCAGGACAGATTGTAGGTCAAAGGTTGTGTGACTCAGATGGTGTCCAGGTTTCTCCTTCCATTGCTTGCTGCTTTCCATAGCTTTCCATAACAAAAGGACTAGAACTTAGAAATGAAGGATTCATGCGTGTACTGGCTTGTCCTATCCACGTTCAATGAGTTGTGTGGATGTTGTCCTCAGCAATGGGGACCCACTGCTAATTTGTAGAGAGCAACTATCTGCCCTAACATCAGCCTGGGTTATTTGGGGATATCCATGGGAACCCCTTAACCAACACTCAACTGAATGCAACTTAATCTCGCCACCGAGCACCTTATCTAACTACAGGAGATGGCCAGTTCAGGCTCTATATCACTGATTACTAGGAGTCCTCAGTAGGATCACCCTCATAGATTCCAGGAAGTTTCTTCCCCTGCCCTAGGCTTCTACACAACTCCCTACATGCCTCCCACATTCCAGTCATCTCTCCTTCCTCTTCCTCCATTCCATCTCATCTTCAACCTGATACTTCCTGTTCCTGTCCCTACCTGCACACCCACAAAGGACGCTCCATCCTACCATGGGGACACTTGCCTAACTATGTTCTTTGTGGTTCTATTCATAATAGTCAGAAGCTGGAAACAACCTATATGTCTCTCAACCAAACAATGTATAAAAATAATGTGATATATCTGCACAATAGAGTATTACTCAAATTTTAGAAAGATGATATCATGAAATTTGCAGGAAAATAAATATAACTAGAAAAAATCATCCAGATTGAGGTAATCCAGGCTCAGAGAGACAAATATAGTATGTATTTACTCATAAATGGATATTATCCATTGCATAAATGATAACCAAGCTATTTTATGTACAATAAGAGAGGGTAAATAAAGCAGAATGCTCTAAGGGGATGCATGGAATTTCACGAGAAGGGGAAACAGAGAGTGTTACTGATAGGTGAGTAGGGCTGGAAAAAAGAAAAAGAATATTTTAGGGCGCATGTAACAGTGCATTTTGAGTGTGCTGGAAATGTAACTTTTATTAAATCTGTTTTATGACAATGTCCTACCTGAATGCAATGCACTTTGATTGCTTGTGCCACACCCACTCTTATTTCTCTCCATCCCATTTAACCCCAGCTCTAGAAGTCCCTTTTCTAAGGTTTTGGCTTATTTAGTTTCCTGGCCCAGTGAGTTTAACCATGGTCCACCATGTGAGCATTGATTTCAAATTTTCATTGGAGTCTAGGGTTCTAATCAGTGATTGAGTAAACCTTTTATAGAATCCATTAGCAGCTTGGAGTTCAACAGAGAGAATTAGGATTCCACGAGCCCCCTCCAGATCTATGACTGACTGTAGCCAAACCCCATTTTGTGCATGACCATTGTAGACAGCAGCAATTGCTGTTTGATAATGGCTACAATGGCTTTCTCATCCATAGAAGACATTATTTCATATCCCTGTTCTGTACATTCCAGATCTTACATCCTTTCTACCTTCTTGTCCATGATGTTCCCTGAGCCTCAGAGAGGACGCTATACATACCCTGTTTAGGGTTAAGTACTAACTGGCACTCATTCTTAGTATCTGATTAGGTAGGTTTTTATAATTTATTTTTAGATTTTAAAAGAGGCTTCTGGGATGTGTATAGCATTTGACTATGAGTATAAACACAAATATTTAGAAAACAGTTTGAGGACATGTAAAATTAGTTAAACAAAATAGAAAATCCCCCTATTGTAGCCTTCAATTCTTGAACTTACCATCTTCTTGCCTTAAACTCCAAAGATACACACCAACACACTGATTCATGTTTTTAGGAGTGAAACTGTATTGTCCCCATAGGTATTCCTACCTCTTTCTCTCGTTTTATATTTAATTTAACTCATTTAGAAATAAAGCAGCATTGAAGCAAACAGTCATACCTATTAATAAATGATTTCTAGTTGAAGCAAGCATTTACTATGTTATTCTATGCTATTTTTATGACTATTTTATTTTCTGTTCTGTTTCTATATTGCTGTCCCTATACTGTCTCTCTCTCTCTGTTTATCTCTGTCTCTCTCTCTGTCTCTGTCTCTGTCTCTCTCCTCCTATGTTTGTGTGTGTGAACACACAAAGTTTTCTTTGATTATCATAGGAGGGGCAATAAAGAACAAGGATGTTCAAACCTATCATATAAAAGCACAGTATTTGCAAAACCTCCACAACAGCTCCAGTATGTCCAGGTCACACTCATCCCTTCAAGTCTACCTCATCCCTCTTCTTACCTTCCCTAGCCTCTTCCTCCCAACAAGTCCACATCCCTCCTACATGTCTTTACTTTCCTTTGACTTTTTTTGTGACTCATTTGTTTTACCCAGAGCTACATGCAAGCATGGCTATGAAACAACCCATTGAAACATTAGATATGAAGAAAAATACAGTCATATTTTATCTCTTAGCCTCTGAAAATGTGATGTGGACCACATGAGAGCATGAGGTATCATCCCGTCAACTACCAGTAATTAAAGTCTAAAACTATCTAAGCTAGCAAAAAAATTTCTCCTCCCTTAGAAGGTGGGCCACAGAAAAAGATTTTTATATTTGAGAAAACAGAGATTTTAAAGTGTAATGAAACACATGTTTGAATTTTGAAAAGTAAAATGTTCAATTTCACAGAAACATGTTGACTATTTGTAGAACTTTTAGCTTGGGGCAGGTGTGGCCCTTCACTGATGCTGCCCCATCAACTTGTTTGATGAGTTGCTTCGGAAGCTCAGAGTGACACAGTCCACTCACCAGTTTGTTTCAAGAGACATGGAACCAGCAGTTCATGAGGCTGATCCAGGCTCCAGAGCTGGTAGTGCAAGGTCTGATCCTTATTTTTTTTTTTAAACTTTATGTCCCTTCCCTTGCTGGAACTTTAAAGAGGACTGGAATAGGAAAAAAGTTTTGTCAGTATGGCCCTATTCTTGTAACTCTGGGTAGAGACATATTCTTTGGACAATATTTCTCGTTTGAGATTGATCCCAGGGTTAATTTCCTATATGAGTTCTTAAGCTGTACTCCTTGGACTAGCGGTATGCTCCTCATTGGATAGATCTAAGACACTACTCACTTTGAATATGCCTCTGTGTGGAGTGTCTTTTTCTTCACTTTTTAATGAAATACCTTTCATATTCTGATATGTTTGGAGCTTTGAGTTTAGGGAAGAGCATTTCATCAAACAGATTGTTTTCTAGACTGGCAGTTAGAGGAAATGAGTGGGAAGATGTTCAGTTGTTAAATGCCGCACATTTCTCTTTTCCTATTTGTAACTCAGCAGATGTTCTAAGGGCCAGAAAAGTATGATCTTTAAATGAGCATAAAGTATCCTTCCTCAAAACTGCCTTGGAAATTGTTCCACTATTGCCTTGCCCCAAAGCTATAAGCATATATAATTTAAATTCTATAAAAAGTTGCAGAAATTAGCTATAATTTCTTATTGGCCATCAGTTCCATTTTAATTCTTACACTGTATTTGGAAGAACAAATACTCATCTAAAGATTTAAACTAGGTATTTTGGATCCCGGAAGATTTGCACTGCTCTAAACTATGGTCAAGGAGCTTTGTTTTGCAGTGAATAATGATTAATTCAGAGACTTATAGCTGCGCACACAGTTGAGTATAAATAAGTCTGAGATCTTAGCTGGGAATGAGTCATCTATATTAAACCCCTATTATCCAAAGCTCAGGAAAAGTCATGGAAGAGGGAACCAAAAGAATGTGTGCTGTTTGTATTGGTGAATGTGATACAAACCTAGACTCCTCTGGGAAGAAGAAATCTCAAATGAGAATATACTCTCATAATATCGGCCTCTAGGCAAGTTAAATCTGTGGAATATTTTCTTGATTAATGATTGATGTAAGAGGGCCCATCACACTAAGCTGGTCTCCCTGTGTTAAGTGTTCCTGGGCAGTATAAGAAAAAGTCCTAATGAGAAAGTCAGATGGAAGCACTCATCCATGACTTTAACTTCAGTTCTTGCCTTCATGCTTCTGTGTTGGGAATAATGAGTCCCGGTCTTCAGCTGCTCTTCCCTACTACAGCCTTCTAATTGAAGTTACTAGAAGCTGTGCCTAGAGGATCAGAGGATGGGATTTTTCACCTGTTGGCCATTGACTGCAGTGTATTTAAGCCTCCATGGTGCTATTAAAGCAGGTCTATGAATACCAGTGATTGAAGGTCTGTGTGTCGGTCTGCCTCTGCAAGTGTATTCTCAACCTCCAGCCCCTTTCCTGAAGCTCATGAACTGGGGTCTAGCACATAGAGTGCAGACCGGGGCCACAGTGCACCACACTCCTGTCTTTAGTTTCTGCTCTGATGAAGGACTGTGATCAGAATGTATAAACTTAAATAAACCCTTCTCCCTGCAAGTTGCTTATGGTAAAAGTGTTTCATCACAGCAATAGAAAACAAGCTAAGACAGAAGATAAGCCATAGATAGAGAGGAAGGAAAGCTGGGAAAGCCTTACTTCTGGGCATGGCATGACTGCTCTGCACATCAGTTTATAACAGATATCTAACATGGCCTATACTCAATCAAGACAATCAAAATTCCTTTATGAATGGATCCCAAAGAGCACACTCCATCAGAGAACCTATTAGCAGTCTTTCATAGCTGCTGTTTAAGGGAAAGAAAGTTTCCTTTTAAGATGCAATGTTGAGTAGGTTGCCCATTACCTCCCAGATGGTCATATGCTTGCGTGCATATGGACAACACTGACGGTACTCAGGAGACTATCAAAGACAAAAGAGTTAATTAAAAGAAGATAAGAACCTGGAAAGGAGGACACTAAGGAGATTTGGATAAAGTAGTTGATAGACATCATCAATACGCATTATATAAATGTATGAAGTCTTCAAAGGGTAAAAAATAATAATAAAACTGGGTTGTTTTCATGTTTTCTCCTAACCCCTTTGTCCTCACAGATCACTGTTTGGTCTCACATTCTATCTCCTACTAATATGCAGAAGCATGGCCACGACCCACATAGGTAATCTCCCTGGCCACTAGTACAGAGAATGATCTGTTGTCCTGAAAACTCCCACATCAGCAGATTCCACAAGATGTAACCAATCCCTGGGCTTTAGGATACCTTCTGTATTGCTGAATGGAGGGGTATAAATCGCCAACTTTTCAACTCAGTCCTGGGAGAGGAAATACTTCAAGAAACATAATTAGCAAGGAGAATTTGGGCTTCAAGTAGGATGAACTTCACTTTTATTTATTCCTTAAAAACTTTTTAAAATTTTTAAGTGTGTGTGTGTGTGTGTGTGTGTGTGTGTGTGTGTGTGTGTGTGTTTTCCAGGGCTGGAAGTAGACAGAAGAGGATGTAAATTAACATAGACCTTGAGGAATAAGTGCCCAGTATGGGTACTGGGAACTAAACTGTACCCTCCTTAAGAGCAGAGCTTTGTTTGAATTCCTAAGCCATCTCTCCAGCCCAGAAATAAATACTTTTAAATCATTACAATTGGGCCAAAATTGAACTATGGTAAAGTAATATGAATAAATTATAAATAGCAAGGAACTCAATAATTTAGTCTTTTTAAAACTCTTTCTGAAGCAGGTGATTCAAATGGTGTCTCTCCTCTTGTTTTTTCAGTCCACCTATGGTTATTTTGAAAACCACAAGAGTATTTGTAAAGGGACAACAATTGCCCCACTGGTGAGTGGGCTGCACAGTGATAAGTAGCTTTGAGTGTTTGAAATTATGGCTGTGCTTTTGTTCTTAATCAAAACTAATGAGGCTTATTTTGTATTTAAATTGCTTTCTTTTTGTTTACCTTTTTGCTTTTTTTTTTTTAAAGACAGGGTTTTCTTTTTTAAGGACAGCCTTGCTGTCTAGGAATTAGATCTGCAGATAAGGTTGGTCTTAAAATTTAAGAGATCTGCCTGTCTCTGACTCCTGGGCATAAAGGCATAAACCACCAATGCCTGGCCTACATTACTCGTTTTCATAAGTTTTGTATTTCTTTGAAAGTAAAGAACCATTAATGAAAGACAGGTGGTGCAAGTGTATTTATTCCAATTTACTCAGGAAGATGGGTTAGAGTTCAGGTTTCCTTTCCTCACATAGTAGGTACAGGAACCCTCAGGGTTGCAAACCACCGTAGTAAGAGAACTACATGTAAATGTTATGAATAATATAACAAGAAATAACAGACTTCAAAAAATTTCAGACCCATCTAAAATTCAAACCCAGTAACTCTAGATGGGCTTTTTGCTGCTGTTTTATCTGTGGAGAACAACATACTGTAATGCAGTTGTAGAATACTGCTCTATTGATTGATGTTGTAATAAACTATTTCAACAATGAGTAGACCTGAGACTCCTATATCAACACGTTAAGAAAGTGCCATGTACTTTGATTTAATGGATCTACCTTATACACATGATTAACAGAGATTTGATTACAGTAATATAGTAAACCATAAGCTTTTCCATTAATACCACATTCTGTTGTGTAGCCTGACAGTCTCTCTGGAAGAATTGTTCCTTAAGATATTCCTGTGTAGTTATGTACATATTAAACAGTGCCGCTGAAGCTTGAGTTGTGTGAGAATTTTATGGTCTTATTTGAGTTAACTTTGAAAAGAATGACTCTCAGTAAAATGAGAAAAGTGAAGTGAATGTTGGGGGTTAAATAATATGAAACTCATCAAGCAGATTCAGTCTAAAAAATTAAACAACTACTAAAAGTATTTTAAATAAATGGAAACTTAACAATAGTTATAAATAATGAGAGTTTACCAAGGCCAGTTGGACTGTGACTGAACGAGGAAGTGATCCAACCAGATTCTCTGAATGTGGCCGGATTCTCTGAATGTGGCTGGCCCGGAGTCTTTCTGAAAAGCCATTGACAATGACACTGGGACTTGTTTCCTCTGCATATACTGGATTTTGGGGATCCAGTCTGTTTGGATGCTCACCTTCCTGGACCTGGAGGGAGAGGGGAGGAACTTGAACTTCCCTCAGGGCAGGAAACCCTGACTGCCCTTAGGGACGAAGAGGGAGGAGGAGAAGGAGTAGGGGGAGTGGGAGGGTGTTGGGAGGAGGGGCGGAAATGGAAACTTTTATAATTTAATAAAATTACTTTCATAAAAAAAAGAGGCCTACACTTCTAATGAGCATATTATATTACTTTTACATGTTTTCAACTCATTTTTCTTTTAAAATACTTAATTTTAGATTCATAGCAAACTTGATAAGCAAAAATTTCCATACATATTGTTTTTATTACAATAGCTCTGTAATACAGTCTAAGACCTGGAATGGTGAGACCTCTATCAGGTATCTTACTATTCCAAATTAGTTTACCAATCCTGGATTTCTTGTACTTTTCTTGTGAAGTGGAAGATTATCGTTTCAAGTTCTGTGAAGAACTCTGCTGGAATTTTGAAGGCAATTGTACTTAATCTGTAGATTGCTTTTGGTACAATGACCATTTTTATATATTAATTCTACTGATTTATGAGTAACAGAAAATTTTCAATCTTCTGATTCTCCAATGTCTTAAAATTTTATCACACAAAATTTTCACTTGCTTTGTTAGAGTTATTTCAAGATATTTTACATTAGTTGAGGCTACTGCGCATGGTGTTGTTTCCTGGATTTCTTTCTCAGTCCATTTGTAGAGGAGGACTATTAACTTTTGTGTACTAACATTGTATTTTGCTACTTTCTAAAAATGTTATCCAGCTATAATATTTTAAGACAAAATTTTTAGAGTTATTTATGTATACAATCTGCAAGTAAAGACTTCTTTTCCAATTTGTATCACCTAGATCTCCTACAGTTTTCTCATTATTCAAGATAAAAGTTCAATTGTTTTGTCAAACTTTATGGAAAGAGTGAACAACTTGTCCTGTTCCTGATATTAGTGTAATTCCACTAAAATGTGAGTTTCTTTACATTTAACTTAATGCCAAATATGTGTGATTCTGGCAAGAAAGTAATCACAGACAATACCCTTATGCTCTCAACCAGATCTTTGTATAAAATTAAAAGTCTTCCCTCCAGCAAGTATCTTCTTTGGTAGACAGTTGGTCAGTGTTAGTGTCAAGGCACAAGAGACCTCAATTTAGGCATTTCCAGATGTCCAAGGAAAGAATTACAGCACGTCTGAAGTTGCTGAGCCATAGGTCTCAGAGAGATAGAGAACACAAATATCCTGGATTCACTCTGCCAACAGACAGGAAAGTGCTGGCACAAGCTAACCTCACATTAACCTCAAAGCATGCCTATTCTTTACTTATCAGTCTGTTAACTAAAGATCTATGTCTCAAAGCTTATCTCACTGTACCTCGTGCCCTCTAGCCACAGTCTTACTTCTGTAACTTTGGACCAATATGTTGCCATGGCAATGGCTCTGTCCTTATAGCTTAACCTAGGAATGTGCTTCTGACCAATGAGAGCTATTCTTGTAACTCCTTATTTTGCTTCAAGCCTCTGTGGGAAGAGAAAATTTTTGAGAGACTAGAATAGAAGAAGAAACTGTGAGAAGAAGCTAGGAGGAATAAGAAGCAGGACAGGATTATTAGAGTCGAAACAGAACAAAAGAGAACAGTAAAGAGTAGAAGCTGGAGAAGAACCTGGCAAAAATTAGCAGATATGTAAAAGAATAAAAAATGTAGGAAAAATAAGAATGTTGAAAAATGAAGAGGAAGAAGAGAGAACTGAAATTAAAATTAAAATTGGGGCAGAGAATTTGAGCTGAGAAATTAAAGAAAGTTAGGACAGAAAAATTCAAATAGAGGCAGCAGAATGAAGAGGACAATAAAGACCACGAACAGAAAGAATGTGTGTGATAAGATTCTTTTTCTACAGCTCTCAGACTTCAGTTCCTATGCATATTATAGTATCTCTTTTTGAACCACGAGCAAAGACTTTTAAAACTACACCTTGAAAGCCTCGATATTCATTGACACAAGAAATTTCTGAAAAGAAAATTGACAGTATAGAAAAAAAAATTAACAAATGAGGTCATAAAACTGAAAAGCTTCTTTCTGGCAGTGTACACCATGATTTTGACTAAGGTACAGTCTACACAACAGGAAAACTGTCAACAACTATATATCTGTTAGAGACCTGAGATCTAAAATATATAAATTCAGAAAAATGAATAAGAAAACATTTTTGACTGAATTTAATAATGTGGTTCATAACGTATTTGTCTTTCTGGGTAGGGTTATGTCACTCAGAATGATGTTTTATAGTTCCATCCATTTCCCTTCAAATTTCCTGATGTCATTGTTTTTAACAGTTGAGTAGTACTCCATTGTGTAAATGTATCACAGTTTGTTTATCAGTTCTTCAATTGAAGGACATATAGATGTCTCAAGGTTTTGGCAATTGTGAATAACATTGCTATGAACAGGGTTGAGCAAGTGTCCTTGTTTGGTTTTTCATAATTCCATTTCTGATCTGTGAGGTTGATAATTAAGGCTTTTACTCTCTGATCTTCAGGCAAGCTTTATTTGTTAAAACACAAATGAAATATCACTATACTGTACTCTACCAAAGAGAAAAGTAAATACTACTCAGGTATACAATTTTCAACCTACAAAAGTGACTTTTCTAGATACGCTGGCACAATACTGACACAAAATAAATACCTGATTTAGTTAAGGTCCAATCCATGAGATGGAATCCATACCTGAAACTGCTGAGTGGCCAAGAACCTGAGACTACATAGGACCTGGAATTAGGGGAAGCTAAATACTACTGTTCTTCTAGAGGAATGTGGGGATAAAATTATTTCTAATGACATTCAATTTTATTCAAATATTTGAGACTTGCTCAGCCATCATCAGAGAAATTTCTTCCTGTGTCTTTTGGGAACACATACAGAACATAGTTAGACAATATGCATAGGATGAAGACCTTTGAACAGTTAGCCCTAATGTACATCTTCATCAGATTCCTACTCTCATTGCTCAGGGACCTCTGCAGATGAAGAAGCAGAAAGATTGTGTCAGAGGGAATGTAGAACACTAGGGTATCCATATGAACTCACAGAGACTATAGCAGTATACAGAGAACCTGAATAGGTCTGTACCATAAGGAATCCTAGATATGTACAGAAAAGTGGACCCATGCTTCCTTCCCAAATTCAGAATTAGTCTCCAACTGATAGTGACTTAAAATAAAAATGTAATTTTCTCCAAGCGAGTCTCCTTGGTGAAACACACTCCTCAAAAGATCCTGCTACAGAGCACTTGCATGGGTTGTGTGGGCAGTGTGCTCCGAGCTGCTTGATGGTAGCATAAACCTAATGCATCCCTAGAGTTAGGGCGGTGAGCATGACTCCCTAAACTGGAAGTGAAGATACCTGCCTTCTGTTGGGTTATCCTTCACTTATGTTGATGGGTTACACTCTCGCAGCCTGCTCTCACCGTAGAGTTATCAATCTAAGATGAAGCACCCTGAAGTCACTGGGATAATTTTAAATTCAAATAAGACTTTGGATAAAAATAGGACAGACTGGTATAACCCTCAGGAGAAATAAAGACTGACAGCTTAATTTCTCTAAATACAGCAAGCAAATGGATTGTCAACCCATTGACTGGTAGGCTGTCTTAGATGGAATATAATAGACTGATGGAGAAATTTAATATTAAAACATATTCTCGTAAGATTTTACCTTCGGAAACCAGGAAAACATTGTTCCGGGAAAGAACATTCAGCTTTGTTTTGCTTCTAACCCTGGCCCCAGATTCTAAAGTAGTCTGAAGTGAGTTGACTTAGCTACTATTGCTTAAAGTCTTAAAATGACCATTTTTTTTTGTTTATCCAGTTGCTCACGTGTCTTCTTACATCACCTCTCATACAGTTCTCATGAACATGACAAAAGAGAAGGAAACCTGCCCAGAACTCACATTATTTTCATTTGGATGTATATCGGTTTCTAATATCGCAAACGTGTTCCTTGATAACACACCAGATGTTACTGAGAAAAAATAAGAGTATAGCCTATGTCTGGTGTGTATTTTTGAGGCAAAGACTGGGATCTTGTTATCAGTTTTATAGTTACATTCACCCAGCACATAGCGTAGGAGTAAATTTATTCTGAAGACAAATCATGAAATTTTCCATGCATGCTTGGAGAAATACATTTAAGAAAACCAGAGATTTATTATTATTGTTATTTATTATTATTATTATTATTAATATTATTATTATTTAGTTTTCATCTCTAAATCTAATTAAAAGGAGACTTCTGTGCTGTGAATCAAGTAATTTGGGGATGAGATGTAGAACCATATATCTGAGTTAATTATATGCTATCTGTTTGCTAATTTAAAGCATGTGCATTCAAATATACCATTCAACTCAGGTAGGTTCTATATGATAATGGAAATAAAAAACAAAGCTACAATTTATTGCTTTATCTATTATCAGAAGCTAAGACAGTGTTTTTTTTACTCATGCTAATTGGCATTTGCATATTAAGCAGTCTTAAATATTTAAATAATGAGAATTAGCAAAATTACATTATTTATTATATGCCTAAACATGTTTGCATCGTTTGCTATGGAACTGGTAACTTATCTATTTACTTACTTAATAGAGTGAGGATTTTCCTGCATCCACAAGTGTGCTGATAATGTTATCTGGTACCTGTAGAAGCTAGAAGGAAACAGCAGATTTCACGGAACTGGAATAACATAATGTGATCTGCCATGTGTGTGCTAGAAAGGAAACCCACGTCCTCTGCAAAAGCATCAATTTTTCTTAAACACTGGGCAAACTTTCCAAACCTTGGCACTTAATAAAACACACACACACACACACACACACACACACACACACACACACACACACACACATCATTTTAAAGACATAGTTAACTTATGAAGAAGCTTAAGAATTTATTCAAGTGTCAATTTGACTGAACTAGGGAGATATTTCATAGCTGACCGATTATTTCTGGGCTGACATCATATTATTTCTGTCTGTGAAAACGTTTTTGGAAGATATTGGCATTTAAATTATTACACTAAATAACATCTATAGTTGTCAATGTGCATGATCTGTCTCCAATCCATTTAGGGACTATGTAGAACAAGGCATT
Source organism: Myodes glareolus (assembly GCF_982192425.1). Lineage (NCBI taxonomy): Eukaryota > Metazoa > Chordata > Mammalia > Rodentia > Cricetidae > Myodes > Myodes glareolus. The sequence continues at coordinate 10,296,879 of NC_142032.1, forward strand.
AATTTGCTCTGCCTGAGCTGATGTTGGCATCCGCTTTCCATCTAAGGACAGATGACAGTGATCTGATATGTTAAGAAATTATTTTTACCCAGGATTCTTGGTTCTAAAGGAAGCCTCTTTATCCATGGGGTAAACACTACTATTTATTTCTTACCCAGGTTACATATAATTCTGTTTGGCATATAATACTTTCCCACCCAATGTCTTTATAAAGCAACTATACTGACTATTTTTAAAAGGCTCATTTGTATTCTAGAACTGTGTGACAAACTATCCCAACTTAAATAGTTCACATATCTATTAGTTATGTCGCAGTTTCTACAGATTAGTAGTCAAAGGGTCCTTGACAAAAGGAATGTCAAGGAAAAGCTCAAGATGTTGGTTAGAGATTTTATCTCTACAAAGTATTCTTTTTCAGGCTCAATCTCAATGACAATATTCCTTGCACCATAGCTCTCTGACCAAAACACCATTTTTTCTTGCTAGAACAGTACTAGACTCTCCAATAATCCTTACTCTTTAGGTAATGATCTCCTTGGGGTCACATATCAGATGTTTACATTAGGTATCAAAATAATGGAAAAATTAAAGTTATGAAGCAACAAAAAGATTTTATAGCTGCAAGTCACCACAATATGGAGAACTACATAAAAGGGTTACAGTGTTAGGAAGGCTAAGAACTGCTGCCTGTGGCAGTCACATAAAGTTATTTGCTTTCTCTCAATCATCACAGTGCATAACCTCTGTTGAGTGATTTCCCATCCAGTCTGCTACAAATACATCTTACGAAATATCATATAATCAATGGAAAACTAATCCATCATCATCATTCACCAAATATACAAGCTAATCAAAGGAATGAATGTCTTAACACATTTACTGATTTTTTTTATGTAGAGGGGAGTATAAAACACAAAATCCTTGGCCAATAAGACAAACACTTGACCTCTTTTTGCAACTTCCAAGACTCTCAATAAATTCTGAAGGTTTTTGTTATTTGTATTTTTCATTTTGATCTCTTATTGTGCACAAATTACTACTGATAATTACAGGAAAAACAGTTAAATTGGACACTGGTTCTACTTTAGGTCATAAAAAAATAGCAGTGTTTCATTATGACCCTGAAAGGTAAGAAATTTCACATGGACACCTGAAAAAAAAAAAAAACAACTTCGTGAAGAAAAAAATCAGTACTTGGCTTGAGTTTGTAAGGGTAAATTCAGACACATACACATGTTGAAGGCACAGTTGTGGGGATAGATAGAAAACTATTCCAAATGCAGAAGAACTAACTGTGTAATAAGTGCTTTTCATTGTGAGCTAACTGTGGTTTGATAATAAACCAACCTGAAATTTAGTCTTGATTCTGCCCTATAGCCTTGTGGAAACTGGAACATGGTACACAAAATTCTGAAGAAGTCTTATAGACATCACACAAGCATAAGCCAACAATCTTCAACCACTGGAAAATACTTTATAGAATATTTCTGACTGCTATTGTTTTGAGAGAAAGGAAAGGACATACATGGAAAAAAGTTGTCACTTTCATTTTTCACTTGAGTAAATGTATGTATTGCTCTGCTGAAGGATACACACCAGTCATCAAAGCTAGTGACAAGCAAGTTCTGAATTCCTGCCAGCTTCTGCTAAAAATTACAGAAGGGATAAGAAACCTAGCCTGTGAGAATATTTAGAAGATACTCCTAGTAGGGAATCTCAGCTACGATATGACTCTGCTGTAATCTCTTCCATTTAGCAACTGACATGTGACCAATCTCCCTGTTTCCTCAAGTTTGGAATAAGGTGCTACAGAACACTTTAACATTTGTGGGTCTTCTGTTATTTCTGCATTTTTACTGTATGAAGAGAAGCATATAGGACTCAAAGAATTAAAACATAAGATTCCTGTCTTTGGGTTTCTGTCGGTGGGAAGAGACACCAGGAACATGTCAATTCTTATAAAGAAAAACATTTAATTGGGCTGCTTTATTGTTTAGAAGCGTAGTCCATTATCATAAGGGCAGGAAGCACAGCAGCACTCAAGGAGACATGGAGTTGGGGAGGTAGATGAGATATCTAGATTCAGATCAACACGCATCAGGAAGAGAGAATGCCACTGGACCTGCTTAAGCTTCATGAAACCTTAGAGCCCACCTCCAGTGAGGCACTTCCTCCAAGTGGGCAGGACACAGCTCCCAATAGAGCCACTCCCTTTGAGTCTTTTGGGGGGAATAATTTCATTCAGACCACCACAATCCTTATATCTGAGAGATTTCTAAGTCTCTTATTTGGGGTTTTTGTCTAATATTTACTGAGGGTAAGCTAGACGATAATCAAATACTATCCAGAATTGTTGTGATATTTTGCTGCATTCTGACAATAAAGGTTCTTTTGTATCAGAGGGCAAAGCTAGCCACTAACTGACCAAAATGAACCATAGAGGTTTTCAAGGACTGAGGAAGTAGTAAGGTGGGGTTTAGAGATGATCTTGGTCTTTTTGCATAGAAGAACAGAACAGACAGGAAGTCATTGGTGGCTGCTTCCCTGCTTTTCTGATCTTTCAGGTTCTTACCCTGATATCTGACTGCCAATTTTTTATTGACAAAGAATAATTAGATAAACACACCACAAAGTAGAACACATTCAGCAGCCATTGTTCACTCTACTTTTTGGTGTGGTATACCTAAGGTTAATAAGGATTCTCCCCAGTTGTAGAAGACGGAGTTCAATGATAAAGCTTCAGCAGTTTTATTCTGCAATGATGTCACTTGTGATGATGAACAGTTACAAAACAGCATATTGGTTCATTTGAAAGAAAGGAAGGCAACACTAAGAAAGTTTTTGATTATAGATGAAGGCACAAACTATTAAACTGGGAATCCCATTGTCTGAAGCATCTCCAGGGGTTGCAGTTTTCTTATGCCCCTGCTTTCTTACACCTGCCTTTGCTGATAATCTTTTTTTCCTCAACACTCTGCATTGCCTTCTACGTCATATTTCTATATTCATGTGGATGTTAAGTATTTTATGAGACCTATGATCTTTCAGTAACTACTGAAGAAACATTATCCTGTTAAGCATGCTGCTGTTTTGTATAGGATAACTACACCATGTTGTCTTTTTTTCCCAACGAATGTTGCATTTATCTAAGACTAAATGGATGTTACTTTATGCATGACATAAAATTAACATTATTGAAATCAGCATGCTGCATGGACCTGGCTGACACCTTGTTTACAAGTGCATTCTTAGATGCTAAATGACTGTAGACACTAATCAAAATATGCGTTAAGTATGAATTAACAATCAAGTTACTTATTTGCCTTTCTTTGAGGCTACTAAATAATGGCTCAATATTTTCGAATATCAAAACTCATTTATAGAACATCTAAGTAAGTTCTATACATTTTTATATTAAGAAAGATGAAGGAAAATTTATAATACTTTATTATTTCTACCAACTGGGATACTTTGTCTTATTTCTAACATCTGAATATTAGAATTGCTATGAAATTCTCAAATATACCTTGCCTAAAAGAAATTATTTTTTATTTCAGGACATTTTTGTTCAATTAAATATTAACCCATATGCATAATCTTCATATATATTACAAGGTATAAATATTTATAATGTCACATCCAATGTAGATAAAGCATATTAGGCTCTGCATGTTCTAACAGTGTTAAAAGACATTCTCCACTTCCATTGTATACTTTGGATATATATAATCCTGCTAAGGCTTCTCTTTCAGACCCTGGCAACCCATAAAACAATGTATATTTAGTGGTAGAAACTGTGTATAAAATACTGGGAAATAAGAATGTTCCTACCATTCTGAACTTGTTGGTGCATAGAGAGATGCCTTAATCAAATCAAGTCATGAAACCAATTCAAATGTTCTCAAAGATAAAGGAATAGAGTGTGTAAAACTGCAAGGTCAGAGAAGCAAACGAAGTAGGGGACCCTGTTGAGATTGCTGGTGAGCTGTAGGTCTTTGTTACTGTGTGGTAGTGAACGTTCCTGTATCTATAGCAGTAGTCCACTTAATGTTAACTTTGATAGATGCTCTTTAGCCTCATGCCCTCGTTTGGTCAATAGAATTTCAGAGATGTTTTTTTTTTATTTCAGAAAAGATTTTGATGCATGGATAAGAAAGAAGAATGGGAAGACTTCATAATGTGATAAAACCCCGTATCAGCGCTTTTAGCTAGAGTCCAGAGATTCCATCTGATGAGCATATGTTCTGCATAGGGACTATCGATTTTCAAATACATTGCTTCTCAGCTCTGTACCATGTTACTCTTCAAAAGGAGTATATTTCTAGAGAAGTAATTGCCACTGTGCTCCTATGAAATCTTTAAAACGCTAGATATGATTAAGTAACAAGGATTTCTAAAGAAAGAATGATCATTCATTTATCATATACAGTGTTCAAATGATACCCTCTCCTCTCTAAATATTAGGCACTGATATTTGTCTATTGGGATATTTTATGTGATTAGAAATATTTAATGTAAGAAATACACATGTGCACATATATAAACCCTTGGAAGGACTCTGGTTATCATAGACAAGCTACCATTTTGTTATGACTGATATATAAATAGTAAAAGCTTCCAGAGTATAACTCCTAACTATTCCTCTTAGTACTTCTCTGTTCATTAAGCAGAAGATGTTATATTTTAGGAGTGTGAGCTAATACACACATCTGCCATTCTCTCATCATTCTCCTTATGTTCAGTAATTATTTGTTCTCTTATTGAATTCACAGAGAACCTAAGAGTCAAGGTTCATCTTTGTTGTTATCTCATTAAGTATTCCATGGTATTCTTCAAGCTGCTCAAATATTTATTTGACTGCCTTGTTCCCTTGTAAGTCCGTTAGATTTAGCAGCCATCCTTCCCTCTCTTTCACTTGTCCTTCCTTCCTTTATTCGTTCTTTCTCTTCTTTCTTTCTTGATTTTTTTTTAGACACGTTACATTTACTTTTACAATTAGTTCTGATTTTTGCTAGACAGAAAAATATTAAGGCCAAGAATTATGTTTGCTTATTTACTTCAGTAATCTTTAAACTATTTAATATTTTTAATAGTAGATTTGGAGATTGTTAATGATAATTTTAACTGGACAAAGGAAAATTTTATGGAACCATAAACTTGGATTTAGTATTTGAAAATATGGGAAAATTTTCTTGTTGTATCTTTCATTTTAAAATTTTGACATAATAAAAATAATAAGCATGAATCTAACTTTATATGTTTACCAGTGTATTTTAAAGAGGAGATAGTTTTAACCTAAATGAAAATTGCCAGGGTTTATAAATGATAAATATTAGTGATTTAATGTATGCATTTTGTTTATGAATCATGTGCTTCACATACGTATAAAGAGAACAAAATCAAAACTGGAAAATTCACTGAAATCTATTTATTTTTTAACATTGTATGACAAGAAAGTAGTAAAGATTAAATCATACACTTGTCTATTAGACTTTTGAGTACAAATTTTTAACTTCTAAGCTATAGTCTCTAAAATAATATGGTGTTATAAGCATTTCTAAACAGCACTATTACTCTAATGTAATTTATAAAGTTAGAGGAATATTTCATATTCTCAAGAGAACATACCTTAAACTTGAGATTTAATAATTTCATGATTGTCATTTGACAAAAGGAATAAAAATGTTAAATATTCCCAAAGTCTGGAGTGAAGAAATTCATTTCATGCTAAAAGTCAAAAGGGCTTTTTAAAACTGTTGACTAGTTTTCTCTAGTTAGAATGCTTCGTAGTACTTACAATACACTTGGAATTTTTATGAGTTTAACTGTAACTTGCAGTAAAATCAAATCTGAAGAACATTGATAAGGATTATGGAATGATTTTGTGGTTCTTTAATTTATTTCTGATATTCATAATCCTTTCTGATTCACAATGTGACTATACTTGGACATAGTCTTCAAAGTGATGATTCAGGTCTTGCAAATAGATCTTGACCTAATGGGCTAGCTCTCCTTACAAGAGGAAGTAATTTTTTGAGCTAGCAAGATAGCTCAGTACGAAAAGAGAGTTGCTACCAAGCTAGGTGAATTTTAATCCCAGAAGCCACGTGGTATAAGGAAAAGACTGAGTTCCACAAGTTGTTCTCTGACCTCCACATGTACATTATGGAATGAGCTACTTGCGCAAACACATACATACAAACTCTCATAAATAAATAAATTGATACATGAGTAAATGATTTTTTAAGATTAAAAATAAGAGGAAATCAGGATACAGACACATATGGACAAAGACCCATGTAAAAACTGAAAAGAAAACGATCTACAAGCCGAAAAAAGATGCCTCGTAAAACCCCCAGTGTCTTTAAAGGTCATGTGGTGACCATCTGGTCTGCAGGTGTTGTATATGTTAGAGGAGGTCTTGAAAGCGTTAGGAATTGAAGGCAGTTAGATACAGGATGTCCCTATAGTTGTAACTTTGAAGACTACACCTGGTGGCAGTTCTGTCCTGTCTCACATTGCTTCTTTAGGGCCCAGTGTGAAGAGGCTTCTCTGCTACATGGTTGTCCTGTGGTGTGAAGCCATAAAATGATGCCTCTGACATCATGAACAAAAACAAGTCCTCCTCTTGTTTATTTCTGTCCAATTTCAGAACACAGTGGCGATAAAAGTAATATTGTGCCCATCACCTTCACCTCTAGCTGCTTGTCTCCAGAATCCTGAGATAGTACATTTATTTTGTTGAAGTTATATAATCCATCGACTCTCAAATGCTAGAGTTATCACACTAGGAGTTTTTCACACAGTCTCATGACCTTTAGAAAGGAAATTCCATGAAGCAGGGAGTCTTAACACTATAATCGCACTCCTTGATTGCGTTGGTGTCTGTTCAAATGATAACCAAATTTTTTTTTCACTAGAAAAAAAAGAGTAGAAGGAGACTTAATGTTGCAGCCAGCATGGAAGACAAAAGTGCATGCAGAGGTAGTAAATCTGTGACAACTGTCTCCTTCACCGCACTGTCTTGATTTCTGCTTTAAGGACCCAGCAACTAAGTGATAAGCAGTGAAAAGAAAACAGTGTGGAAGCGTGAGAAAGAAAAGTAATTAAAAACCTCTCACAACGTTGACAGTACTAGATACCAAGGATATGGATATCGCAATATAAACCTTAAAACGTTTTAAAATGTGACTGGTTATTAACAACAATTGAAAGAAGTTAATATTTAGGCAAAATAATTACAAGCAAATATTTCTAAAATTATATATCACACCTGAAGTAAAATATGCTTTTTACTTTTTATATGAAGCTATTGATGTACAATGTTAACAAAAGCAATGTTTTAACTTATTATGTTGAAATATTTAATCTTAGATACAATGGTTGAAAGAGACTCCAGATGATATAAATTCTGTAGGCCTAATTTACAAACTTGCAAATTGATTACAATGTCTCTTATCTATTAAAATTCAGAGTATATGAAAATACAAACATGTTAGTTAATCCAGTGTAAGCTGTGTGACTTTACAAAATGTTTAAATTTATAAAAATAAATTATACCTAAAGTGTGATATCACTCATAATGTGTGTTATCTTCAGGGACAATATTTTCAGAATGAGCTATCATGTGTTATTTGTTTTTACTTTGTCTTGTTTGGAGATAGTTGTCTGCAATTTTAGGTAAATGTGAACAGTCAATCAAATCATATAACACAAAACGAAGAATTAAGAACCCTCTGACATGAATTTAAAACATGTTCAATATAGAAGTTTCTTTCCTTCTTAGTATCCAAGAAAACATTTTTTATCTGTAAAAAGAGCCAACCATAACAATAATGTTATTTCATTCTCATCCCCTCTCTTCATAATAAAATATATTCTTGAGAATCTGAGTTTACTCGTGTGTGTGTGTGTGTGTGTGTGTGTGTGTAAATTTATGTTGTGTAGGTGGATTTATGTACATGTGTTGCACTATGTGTGCAGAACTCAGAAAAAAATCATTGGCTGTTTGTCTTTCCACCTTGTTTGAGATGGCCATTTCACAACGATGTTGGCTGGGTAAATGTTCCTGGACTTCTACAGATTGATTCTCTTATTCCCATACCTCATAGGCAGCTGCAATTACAGGTGCTTGCATTAGCTGTGTCCATTGTCTATATAATTCTAGGAATCTGAACTCAGGACATCAGGCTTGTGTGATACGTACATTTTCCCACTGAACCCTCTCCTCATCTTGAGACTCAAGATAGAAACTGGAATAGTGTCTGTGTCTGTGTTTGAGATACTCAAAAGAAATGAGGCAAAAGGTAAAGTTGTGGTACTGTGGAGATAACAGATGCCTGACAACCTCCAGAATTTCATCCTCACCCTGCAAGATGCTCAGGGACATACCTACCTAATACTTACATGGAATAACATTACAGTACCTCTTAAAGTCAGCAACAAACTGGATTTCATGATAGTCTAAGGTTTCCAAAATATAGGTCATGCATTTTTCTGACTCTATATACTCTCTGCAGGATTGTATGATAATCATTTTTACATATATATCAAACACAGAAGTTTGGAGATCATATGCAATCTGTCAAGGTCACTTTACAAGAAATGGAAAGAAGCAAGAATTCACTTTCTATTTAGCTACTAATATTACTGATAGCTCTATAAAACTGTATTACGTCAATATTAAAAATCATTCATAGAAGTCATCAGAGACCTATTCAATGTGTAATATAGCCCAAGCAACTCTGAGGTAGGGCTTCAACGGGAACTTGAATAAAAGGCCAAAGTCTTCATTCATTACTCTGAACTGTCATGGCCAAATTACTCCATATCATTATACATGGATTGAAAATTTAAACACAAGCTGATGTTGCCTGGGAAGTCTGGCATCCATCCACACATAGACATACTGTTAGCTGAGTTATGGGCCATTAGATAGCCTAGAATTGAGGCAAATTGCTTAAGAAGCAACCTATGAAACCAGTCTATTGATTACAGGTTGTTCATGCCATAATTAAAGCATGCCGTTTCTATTTCTCTCACTAGTACTTAAATACATATTTAAGGAATTATCTTGGCTTGACCCAGAATGAAAATTCCTGAGGTTCATGACTTTCAATAATTCACATTAGCAATTTGAAATTGTATTTCATGTCAAACAGTACAGTTTCTTTTTTTTCTTTTATATTTTTAAAGCAATCTTCTTTATCCCGGTTCCCATTCCCTCCCCTCCTGTTCCCTGCAACTTCCCACCACCTGACTCCCCATCCACTCCTCATAGAGGGTGAGACCTTGTATGGGGAGTCAACAAGGTCTGTCACATCACTTGAGGCAGGACCAAGGTCCTCCTCCCTGTATCTAGGCTGAGCAATGTATCCCACCATAGGGACTGAACTCCAAAATGCCAGTTCATGCACTAGGGATAAATACTGGTTTCATGACCTGTGGCCCCAAAACTGCCCAAGCCACACAACTGTCATACACATTCACAGAGCCTATTTCAGTCTTATGCAGGTTCCCCAGCTGCCAGTTCTGAGTCACTGAGGTCTCACTAGCTCAGGTCAGCTTTTTCTGTGGGTTTCCCCATCATAGTATTGACCCCTTTGCTCACATTATCACTCCTTACTCTCTATGACTGGACTCCAGGAGCTCGGGCCAGTTCTGAGATGCAAATCTCTGAATCAGCTTCCATCAGTTATTGTATGAAGGTTCTATGGTGGCAATTAAAGTAGTCATCAATCGCTTACATAAAAACTGAGGTCATCCCTGTACATTCCTGGGAATTTCCCTAGTGCCTTATTTTAAATTTTGCTTATTTATTCTTCCTTCATATAATACATGCCAACTCCAGCCTCACCTCCATCCAGGTCTTGCAGTCTCCCCCTACCTCTTCTCTCCCCCAGAACCATTCCTCCTCCGTTTGCCTTTAGAAAAGAGCAGGCTTCCATGTGATATCAACCCAACTCCACATAAAAAGATGCAGTAAGGCTACCATCATAACCAAGATAAAGATGTCTAGGGGGACACAGAGGAAGGGGAACTAGAATAGACTTTGTGGTTGGACTGGGGGTGAGAAGGGATGAGAATGGAGAATCAGGTTGAGGAAGAGATATGGAGGGAGAGAATAGGAGACGGCCCAAATGGGTGGGCATTTAGGGGACATTATATAAGCCTAGTGCAGTGAAAACTTCCTGAAACCTGTGAAGTTGACTCTAGTGGGGGCTACTAGTAATGGAGGTCATGGAGTCAGAAACAGCCAAGTCCTATAACCAGGCTAGGCTCCCAGTGGTAGGACTGGGATGCCAACCCTACCATAAATCTGTGATCCACAACTTGGTATACCTGCAAAATGCTCTTGGCCAGGGATGGTTCAGAGCATGTGGGAGTGGTCAACCAATTACTGCTCTAATTTGAGGTCCACATAAGAAGAGAGTCCATAGTCTATGGGTCGGTGGACTGTAGCATGGTTATCCTTTACTTAACAGATAATATCTACTCATAAGTAAGCAATTATCATGTTTGTCTTTCTGGGTCTAGGTTGCCTCTCTCACAAGATGATCTTAAATTGAAAATTAAAAGTCACCAACTCTCCAACAGTATAGAAATGTTTGATACCGAACCAGCATTTAGTCCTATTCTCTGTCCCAGACAGAGCTATTCAAACTTAAGTGTGGTACCAAGAAATAAATCATTGATTGGTGCCCCACCTCTGGAACGACTGTTACTTAAGCATCATGGGCATATTCATTGGAATATTCTGCTCCCAGTCTAGTGAAGTAGCTTTCAATGAAGCTCATTCATCTCTTGTTAAGGTCTTTGGAAATTGATTTAAAGAACAAATGGCTTTTTCTCTTGACACAACCTGCCGTTGTTCCTTAGAAAAACATTTGGAAAGATTTCCACTTTTCTTGATGTCTTTTTTTTTTAAAAATCAGGAAGTGATGCCAGTGAAAATGCCATTAACAATTTAGCCTCTGTGATTCATTCCTTCCATTTATGCCATTCAAAGTTATTTGTGAATTTATTATGTCATGTTCTTTATAGCCTGAACAAATGTGTTACAGAACTAAAAGAACTGGTTGAGAAAAATGTGAAAGCTAATGGATGGAATGCTGGGTCTAAAATGTGTCATTTTATTTCAAGTAATTCAAGATATTCAGACATGATATTTATATACTTTAAGACATTGTTTTGAAAATTAATATTTTAAACTCTAGTAAAATTATTTGTAAATATCTTAGTAAATCATAATGTACATTTCATTTATATATCCCTGTAATTAATATAACTTTAGAAGAATATATACATATATATTAATTCTTATCTATTGTTTAAGCTAAATATATACATATATGCATACAACATATATGTACACTCTTTAAATTCCCTCTTGTAGATTGGTTATGCCAGGTTGTTTTTTAGACACCTTTTAGCAATTTAGATAATAGTACATAGTGCTAAAAATCAGTGTATCCTTTCAACACATATGGAAACCTGCAAGAAAGAATATATCAACTTAAAGGGCAAAGTTCTGTTTAATGTTTCTTTCATTTTATCAACAAATGTAAGTGAACTCTCACTGTGTTGTACACAGATGTATCTTCTCTACCACCATTTATTTATCACTGGAACCTGTGAAATCACTTAGAAAAATAGAAAAAAAGAATTTCAGAATTTTTTCATAGTTTTTAAGGAATACATGTCAAGTAAATAATAACATATATTGAAAGGCCACATTTATGTTGGACAAAGAGTCACAAATGCAACTGAAAACTCATATATTGTTAGGCACATAACTGGTCTTCCTAGCACTCCAACATATTTTTGTTAAGTGATGCTTAACAATATAATCTTCTACTCACAATATAAGAACTTATTTTGGATGTATCCTTCAGTAATAAACATCTTTTGTTAGTGATAAGTGTTTTCTATGCTGTGTTTTTTGAATTATAATGTTGAATTGGGGATATTGTCCCATTCTTCTTTCCTTTTGCATTTCTGGCTGACTGATGATAGGGAACTCGTTTTCTTTAGTTTATTATGCCATAGTAAACAGGCAAGTCAAGGTTTTCACTTATTTAAAAATTTGCATTACTTATATCTTTAATCCTACTTTGTAAGTATTTATGTTATCAACTCTACCTATGCGCCATTTCCTCATATCATGAAACGTAGTAATATTTCATTTGCATTTTAATAAATAAAATTCGCTTGAAGATCAGAGAGTAAAACAGCCCTATTGGTCAGACTTACAGACCAGGCAGTGGTGACACAAACACTTAATTCCATAGAAACACATATATTGTCATTGAAACTGGGTGGTAGTGATGCATGCCTTTAAACCCAGCCCTAGAGACAAATATAAGATGGGAAGAGACAGCTCTCAGAAACAGTCTCATTCTGAAATTCCTGGAGGCAGAATTGCAATTTAACACTGAATTAGAGGTAAAAGCGAGTGGATGGCTCTTTTGCTTTTCTGACCTTCAGGTTGAACCCCAATAACTGTCTCTGAGTTTTTATTAATTGTTACAGTGAAAAATTCTGTAAACTAAGCTGTCATATTTAAACTCCATTTATTTGAGAATGCTGTGGGAAAACTAGAAAATTTTAAGGTTTTTTTCTTAAGTATACTATTTTAAAATGTGGTACATTTACCCAATGGAGTACTACACAGCAGAAAAAAATAAGGATATCTTGAAATTTGCAGACAAATGGATGAAGCTAGAAAACATAGTATTGAGTGAGGTAACCCAGACCCAGAAAGACAATTATCATATTTACTCACTCATAAGTGGTTTTTAAACATAAAGCAAAGAAAACTAGCCTATAAATCACAATTTCAGAAAACCTATACAACGAGGACCCTAAGAGAAACTTGCAAGAATCTAATCTACATGGAAAGTAGAAAAAGACAAGATCTCCTAAGTAAACTGAGACCATGGGAGAGCTGAAGGGGAGGGGAGAGGTAGGGAGGAGAGTATGCTCTAAAAATGTATGCTCTTGTAAACCCTAAAAAGACTCCCTTAGTTGAGATATATACTTCCCTGATCCCATATCTATCCTTCCTCCCTCCCCCCCATCCCAATCCCCCGAGCTTTCCCCATTCCTCCCCTACTTCCTTCTCTCTAACCCTCTCTCCTTTCAACAACCCCCCCAACCCCCCATGCACCTGAGGTTGCCTGGCACTCTTGTCTACTTCCAATCTCCAGGAGGATAACTACATGATTTTCTTCAGGTTCACCTTCTTATTTAGCTTCTCTAGGATCATGAATAATAGCCGCAAAGACCTATAATTATGGCTAGAATTCACTTATGAGTGAATACATACCATATTAATCTTTTTGGGTCTGGGTTACCTCACTCAGTAAAGCGTTTTCTATGTCCATCCATTTGCATGCAAAATTCAAGATGTCATTGTTTTTTACCGCTGTGTAAAACTCTAATGTATATATGTTCCACACCTTTTTTAACCATTCTTCTATTGAGGGGCACTTAGGTTGTTTCCAGGTTCTGGCTATTACAAATAGTGCTGCTATGAACATAGTTGAACAAATGCTTTTGTGGTATGATAGGGCATCTCTTGATTTTAAAGGGGATCCCAGGTCCAAGGAGAGATACCCAGATTGTTCTCTGGACAGAACAGAGGGTACCTGAACCAGTCTTGGCCCATAACCATACTGATGAATATTTTGCATATCACCATAGAACCTTCATCTGGCGATGGATGGAGATTGAGACAGAGACCCACATTGGAACACTGGACTTAACTCCCTAGGTCCAAACGAGAAGCAGAAGGAAAGAGAATGTGAGTAAAGAAGGCAAGACCAGAGGGAACCTTCACCCGTTGATGGATGGAGATTGAGACAGAGACCCACACTGGAGCACTGGACTGAGGCCCCAAGGTCTAAATGAGGAGCAGAAGGAGGGAGAACATGAACAAGAAAGGCAGGACCATGAGGGGTGTTTTCACCCACTGATACAAGGGGACTGAACTAATGAGAGTTCACCAAGGCCAGTTGAACTGGGACTGAACGAGCTTGTGATCCAACCAGATTCTCTGAATGTGGCAGGATTCTCTGAATGTGGCTGGCACGGGGTCTTTCTGAAAAGCCATTGACAATGACACTGGGACTTGTTTCCTCGGCATATGCTGGATTTTTGGGATCCAGTCTGTTTGGATGCTCACCTTCCTGGACCTGGAGGGAGGGGGGAGGAACTTGAACTTCCCACAGGGCAGGAAACCCTGACTGCTCTTAGGGATGGAGAGGGAGGAGGAGAGGGAGTGGGGGGAGTGGGAGGGTGTTGGGAGGAGGGGCAGAAATGGAAACTTTTATAAACTAATAAACTTTTATAAAAAATGTAGGCTCAAAAAAGTCAATTAAAAAGTTATACTGTTTCCTAATAATAATGTAAATAGTTTATCAAAATTAAGTAATTCAATGACTCAGTAAAGTTATAGAAGTGTGCATCCGAAGGAACAGAACAAGCTCCATTTTGAGAAAGAACTCCATTTTAGACGGAACCAAGGTTAGTGCCCTTGATTACAATGTTTTCTCTTTAAAAACTTATTACCCCAAGAGCTCGTAGCCATTTCCCCCACCCGTTGTGGAGGTGTGTTAGATTATGTTCCAAGTTAGCTAACTTGTAGTCAGTAAACTGCAGCATGTTTGTATCTGATATCGGCACTGTGGTGGTCTTGTTTGGGGGTCCCATAACACGGACATAACACGTTCCCTGCCATATGGACATAACACGTTCCTGGCCAGATTCCAGTTTTTGAACCTCCCTATTGGTCTCGAAAATACGTTCTTTACTCCTAAAGCCCCACTCCCACCTCAAGATCTAGACAATCATGATCTTACTTCTACTGTAATTTCCATAACACCTGGAGCCATGCTTTATTTTTCTTTCTTCCCCGATGTCTTTAGTCAGGCACATCATGTTTATATTTACGCATGTTGCAGTTAGTCTTGTACCATTTATGTGCTGTCTTGTTTTTATTTTTAATACACGCCCTTAAAATTAAGAACTCTAACTTTTGTGTTATTGATTTTTAATCACTATCGCATGTGTATTATTGCCCTCTACTGTATGGATATATCAGACTTCTTTTTTTGTCCATTCACTACTAAATGCTTTCTGGTATTTTGGACACTTCATGTGATGCAGTTGTGCACCTCTGTGTATAAATATTTATGGGAACATTAATTTTACTACTCAGGAGTGGTTGCCTAGAGATTTTTTTGTTAGGTATGACAAGGTTGTAATTAAGCTTTCAATCATCAAGTGTTTTCCAAAGTATGGCAGGGCTGCCAGGAATCCTAGAGATGCCACATGTTCAATGGTATTGCTATTACTTGCCTAAACATTCATTTACTTTTATAAGCATATGAACATTTCTCATTGCAGCTCTAATAATCTTTTTTCTTTTTACTATTTAATGTTGAATAATGTAGAGAAAGCTTTATGGGCTTACTAATTTGCATATGTTCTATGTATATATATTTATTTAGATTCAATGTCAGTGTTCAACTTGACTGTCTTACTATTAGGTTCTTTCATATTCTAAGTATAGATTTTTCAATAAACAAATCAATTGTATCTTCTTGGTATCATTATCTTTCTTGACTTTCCATATTTTATATGTGGACGTTGAGAGCCAATGTAGTTAATGAAGTCAAATACATTATTTTCTTTTTTTAGCTTTTGGTGTATTGGTGTATTTTCTGTTAAAAATTCCTCTTATTGTGATCTAACATTAGTTGGATTACTTCTAAAGTGATATTCTTATCTAACTTTTCTCCATGTAATAATTTTCAAACCTTTATCCTAGCTGGAAAAACATCAGTAAACAGCAGAAAATGCCTTAAGGTATTTACAACTCTCTAAAATTTGTGAACAAAGAAAGAGGCAGTCCTCCAGACTTTTGTGACTTGGATTTGAATTTAATTTGGGAAGAAAATTATCAAATGTCAACCATAACTAACCAGTGTATTGTATTACTAGTAGGTTCCAAGGCAGGATCGCTGAATTGGAAACCTCAAAACTTCGAATCCCTTAGTTTGCACACTGTTCCTAATCTGCTTCTCTTGGAATTTAAGCAACCTAATATGGGCATTCTCTAAAACTCCACATTATTGACAATTAGTCCCTTGTAAGGAGAAATCTGACAGCCTTGTGAAAATGGTTTTAGAAGGCCTCCCATCTGCTTTCCGGAGGAGCAGGACACACAGCACAGTTGCTAAGCAGCTGGTTATTCGGGTACCACAAGACAACAAATCTCTACCTGCAATAGGCTGCTGTAGCCTTTCTCAGAGTAAGCAGCTCTCCTAGCAGGTAGCAGGGAAACTTGCTACTGATCCTCCTCCCTTTGCTGACTGCTCTCAGAGAGAAGCCCCAATCCACTGGAACAGAAGCCCCTGGGGACTTGTGGGCAGCAGTCCCAGCGGGATAGGAGAAAACACAGAGTTCCTGCAAACAACATGCAAAGAGGATGTCTGACCACAAAGGCCTGTGAGTACTGAAGAGGTGTTGGGATGGAGTCAGGAATGTTTTATATGCACTGAAAGTCAGTAGAAGGCATCTGCCTCCCAAGGTTTGCATAATAAAGACTTTGCTAAACTTCCCCAGAAATTCTGTTGCCTCCAAGAAGTAGCTCTATATGGGAATCCTATCTTCCAAAAGTTCCAATACGGGAAAACTAAGCAGGTAAACTTTACTTCTTACTTCTAAACTTGGGGAGGATGGAGACCATAAAGTAATAGGAAATTGTGAAGTAAGTCTCTAAAGTGTGCCAGTGAAAGGGTCAATTTGGGGAAGAGTCTGGTACCTCCTCAAGTAATTTCCCTTTATTTTAATTGTGTTTGTTTGTTTGTTTCTGGATAGCTAGAATCTGAATTGCCATAGCTATAGATCTGCAGTGGACAATCTATGTCACTGGATGTGGTCCTGGTCTCAGGTACTTAAGTTTTAAGTTTCAGGGAGATTCTGTGTGTGTGTGTGTGTGTGTGTGTGTGTGTGTGTGTGTGTATCTGTGTCTGTGTCTGAGGTCCAGAACCAAAGTTTTCCAACTTGTGAACTACGGAGTGATGGTCAATATGCTGTAATCATAGAAACAGAATTATCTAAATTATCTAAGCAAAAAAAACAAAAAACAAAAAACAAAAAAAACCTGTTAATCCTGTGTCTTTTCCCGCTAGTGAAGAGCTCAAAGGAAGAATTGGTCCTTTTGTGGAGAATGCTGTGCATCCATTATTAGAGGCTTGTGCTGGCAGGGTCAGTGTGTGTTGGGATTTCCCCTGATGCATAGAAGGCAGAAGAGACAAAAGTTGGTGATTTTAGCAATGCCCACAGCAAAATGTGAGCCTGGAATCTTATAATGACACAAATAATAAAACAGTAGCTTGGATTTTGATAACTATAGAC
Source organism: Myodes glareolus (assembly GCF_982192425.1). Taxonomy (NCBI): domain Eukaryota; kingdom Metazoa; phylum Chordata; class Mammalia; order Rodentia; family Cricetidae; genus Myodes; species Myodes glareolus. The sequence continues at coordinate 10,314,303 of NC_142032.1, forward strand.
CATATAAAATATGTGCAGAAGTCTTCTCCCTTTCCAAGAAGAGACAGTAGCAGTGTTTTAACTGATGCTGTGTAAAAACTAAACTTATAAAAAACAAAATGTAGATTAACAGAAAGCCTGGTATCCATTCTGACACCTGTTGCTCACTTCATATGGAAGTAATTGCTAGATGCCTACCCAGAGAAGTGACAATTTGGTAATACTAATTGATGGCTTTTGAAATAATAGTCAAGGCTATTTTAAGGCTAGTGCTTACCCACTGGGAATTCTGTTGATATATATGTAGGTGGTACTGAGACAAAGTTTGATAATAGAAATTAATATTGATCTTCTTGACCCAAAAATTGTCACCCTGCCTGTGGGAGCTGGATTCTTCTGTCTTTTGGACAAATTCATTGAACTAAATAACAGTATCA